>NC_141149.1:98127000-98430833 GCF_053477565.2 Lygodium microphyllum | reverse complement strand
TAGAGGAATGTATTATTTTATACATGTTTTTGTTTATTATGTTTATATTTTCTCATAATGCTAAAAGAAACTGACACGCTTCATCTTTGTTAATATTCTTTTATATTTTCTAATTATTTTTGGGAGTATTCTTCTATATCTTCAATCTCTTCGAACCCCTTCTCTTCAATGTCACAGCGTGTAGGGTTGAAGGTCACCACAGGGGTTTGGCAAGAGAAGAATGTATGGGGGTTCAAGAGCTTTGAGACGATAGAGATAAGACAAGGGTTGAAGGTTTCAAGCCAAGTTCTTGAAGATAAGTGACATCAGTTAGATTTAGGGCGAGGAGTAGACGAAAGAGAAGGGGTTCGAAGAGATTGAAGATGTAGAAGAATACTCCCAAAAAGATAGAAAACAAAGAAGAATATTAACAGAGATGAAGCCTGTCAGTTTCTTTAAGAATTATGAGAAAATATAACCATAATAGACAAAAACGTGTACAAAATAATACCTTCCTCTATGCTGCTCAGATCGCCAATTTGATGCTTTCATTAGCTCCAAAAGGGGGGTTAAATACCAAGACACCTAGCCAAAATTCAACCAGATCACTCCTTCATCTCCCACTTCGAGTCTTGTTCAGTGCTTGAAAACATCGATCGCATATCACGTGATTTCGTCAATCTCTCTTTTTACATAAAATCCTCTCAAATTGGCTGAAAGCTACATGTCATCCTAATCTAGAAGTTGTTTATAGTTTTTATGGATTTTTACAAGAGATAATATCTAGAATATAAAAAATTTGACTAAAAACTTGTCCAAAAAAAAATCTAATATTTTTAACCATGGACACCAACACTAATGCCTATATTGGCTCTCTAAATCTTAAAAAAAGCCACACTCTAGAATTTTTTTTTACACGATGTATGCGTAATGGCTCGACAGCGCGAGAGACTGATGGAATAAGTGTTTCGAGGCAGAGGAGATCATAGATCAGATTTGGAGAGAGTGTCAACAACATAAAATAAGTGTCAGTGGCCTCTCAACCATATATTACATGCCTCCAAATCTATGTTTTTATCTGTAAGCACTCATTTTATTTGTTTATGAAAGATGTTTGATGAAATTGTTTATAAATAGATTTCTTTGATTACAAATGCTAAATTTTATTAGAAATATTGAAGAAAACTAGAAAATTTAGTCGTTTAAAAATTTAAAATAAAACACAAAAAACTCGTAATTATGTGGTTTTCATGAAAATGATAAAATTTGGGAATTTTGTTGTGTTTTTGGGGTCCATATGGGATAGAAATGAATATAAAATCAATGTTCAGTAATTGTGATTAGTCTCAACTCATAAATCAGTAATATAAAATTTTTATTTGGATAAATGAAGAAAAATAGTAAAAATTTAGAGAAATTTATTTTTTATGCTAGAAAATTAGAAAAAAATAAGGTTTATATCTATGAGTGTATGTCATGGTTGTAGCATAGGGGTTAAGTTGTGTCTCCATGTTAAAGTTGATTTTTATCCCTTTTTACAAGAAAAACACATGGAAAAACCACTCTTTACACCTATCAATGAAGCACAACTTAAATGGTAGGGGAAAAAAGGGGTTTTAATGTTGATTAGTTGCTAGAAATGTATGAAATTATGATCTATTTGTTTGTGTATACTATATAAGATGGTTGTAAAGTAAGTTTAAAAGGGGTTAAGCTGCACGAGGGTGCTTAGGGCTTACCCTTAACAACGAAGCATGACGTACATGCTCAAATCATTAAAAGAAATGTTTGTTGCATTGCACAATGCTGATTTATAAATTTTTTGAGCACTATGGCATTCATAGTTGCATTGCGCATATCAGATGGTAACTCTTGGATGCATTGCAATTGATTTCCTATCCTTATGATCCACGCTGAGTTGTGAGACACCTAAGTTGTAGGTTTAGGCATTGGGTTCTTTGGACAATTATCAAGTAAAGAACCATATTATCTCCTAGAATGTTCTAAAATAAGAGTGGAGCTTGTGACATTTGTATTACTTGTGTTAGTACCGCATTGAAAGGCCAATCCCCAAGATGTAGGAGAGCTACATTGGGGCCATGGCATTCAACAACTGGAGGGGTGTCTCCTTTTGTTTGTGACTACAAGGTGTTTGACACCAAATATGTGTAGGGATTCCCTCTGAGGAGTGTGGGGCTTAAATTTTGGACTACAATTTAGAACAAACACAAGATTCACGATAGTAGTTAGGGTAGTGTATCCCTTATACGCTCCGTGCAGCAAGGTCAAGGGGGTTTGGTATCTTGAGTATAGAGAGGCTTGGCTAGTGCTTATAGACAATGTCGGGCCCATTTTATGTCCTCACAGGAGGTGCATTTGTCGGGAGCCGCTAATAAGTGGAAGTTTTTGAATCTCAATAAATAGGGAACAATTCATTTGTGTATGCCAAAAATCACTGAGCTAGACTCACAAGATTGTCAAGCCGAGATTCAATGACAAGAAAGAGCTAAACGGGTTAGACGGTAGAGCTAAACGGGCTAGACGGCGGACCGAAATAAATAGAAGATACTCTCCACAAAGGAGCGGCCCAATATCCTTACAAGTGTGGGGTCTTGGAAACCCTAGCTCATATGGATATCTGTTAGGGGGAGGAAGCTCTAGTAGTTTCCCCCTTTCAATCAATTTGTCCACTTTGAGTGGAGTGATAGTTTCGATTATTTGATCCCATATAGCAAATCTGGTTGTTATCATGGCAGCTGAACCCATTGCAATTCCTGCTGAAACGGCAGATTTGTCAGTATTTGGGTTTCCTCTATTTCAATTTTCATGGGTTAGCAAAGGAAGATATGGAGCTTCACATCAATGAATTTCAGAAGTTAATGTTTAACTATCAAATTCAAGATGAGGGACACTTAATGATGTTCTTCAACATGACTCTAAAAGGAAAAGCTGCAATGTGGTATCATAGTCGAGAGGCTGGAACCATAACTATGATCGACTTATTCTTTGTAGCCTTTCAAAGAGAGTTTGCCCCTATAATATCTCTCCCTCCCCCCCCCCCCCCCCGTGCTCCCTCGTGCCTTCCCCCATGAGAACCCCCCCTTAAAATTTTTTAAAATTAATTCAAAAATTTTTTACTCTCTCCCTCTCTCCCCTGCCGACTACATGGCGGGAAGAGAGAGAGAGGGAGTAAAGGAAGAGAAGGGGGGCATGCATCCCCCCTAGGTGGAGGGTGGTGGCCGTTAACGGCCGTCTCCCCCCCTCGTGAAGCCCTCCCTCCTCCCCCTCTTTAAAAGGGGAGCCCTCCCTCCCTCCTAGAAAGGTAGCCCCCCTCTCATGATCAAAAACGCTGCCTTGCTGCCCTGAGAGAGAGAGAGGCTTTTAAAGAGAGGTCATACACCCTCAACATTTTCGAAAATACACCCCTCCCCTTCATTTTCTTTTCTCCATTCAAGGAGAGGCGGCGAGAATTTTGCATAGGAGAGTGCGAGAATTCTATCTCTCACACACGCGTCTTCGAGTATGGCCCCGAAGCGTAGTTCCACAAGGGTGGCCGGAAACCTTGCAAGTGTGGATGGAGGTTCAAATCAAGATGGCACCGCAACTATGAATGGTTTATCATGCGTGAATACTGTTGAAATCAAGACATCACTCCAAACCCAGGTTGCTCTATTGTTAAAGCATAGGTTATAATTATCATGGTGAAAATCATATTCACATGCATCACATTAATTGTGTGTTTGATAATTTCCTAGGTATGAACTTAGTTGTGATGTATGCAACAAGCAAGATAATTTCCATTGTAAGATGACATCATAATAGGTGAAATTGATTATATAATTACATTGTAAATTACCAAAAACTTCTTGCAAGAATTCTTGCATAAAGTGCATTGTTCCTTGCACAAGTTCTTGCTTAAAATGCATTTCAGAGGACATTGAAAGAAACAAAGTGCATCTCCATATCGCAAGATGGATTCTAAGGTACATGTAATAAACTACAGAGAAGACTAAGGTGTAGCTAGACTCATACATTAATCACATAAAGTTATAAAGATTAGATCATTCAAGAAGGTTATAGATCGTACAAATAATTACATAGAGGATAATGTTAAGATTTCATGCATAGAAAGTACCTTCACATGTGTAGCATAAAATATCGTATGGATTATATCAAAATTGTAAGCATTGGAATGAAGGCATGGTATTACGTTGTGTGCATTAAAGTTGTTGGAAAAATTCAACGTTATTTGTAATTTACCAAATGGGACTGAGATCCATGAATCCCATGTCAAAGTCCTTGTGACTTCAAGAGGGATAGGTAAAAGCTTAGTGCTTGTGAGCATTATTAAGAGGGCCTAAGAAGATTATACTTAAGTCGGCGTAGGAACTATTCTAAACAAAACCATCTTGACCAGCCATGGTCAAGGGGATAGACAATCTTGATCAATTAAGATCAAAGATAAAGGTACATAGGTACTTCGAGGGATCTAGGAGATAACCAGCAAGCTAACCAACCGAGGACAACAGGGTTGTCCATGATCTATTTTACAAGGAGACCTAAGGTAAGGATAATTATGGTCGGTAGGGTACAAACCCTAACCCAAAGAAAAAGGGAAAAAAAGCAACCTAGCTTGCCAAGCCCCTAGGATCTCACCAAGTCACGAACGATCCAAGATCAAGTGCTGGGAGTATTCAGGAAAAAGGAATCACACCTTAGCAGTTGGTCATATGAATGACCTCGGAAATGACCGTGATTGTACACTTAGATACATTGTTTGAACTTCTTTGCTCAAGGAACTAATTCAAGGCAAAACACTTAATCCTTCAAGTTAAAAGCCTGGAGGGAGAGGCAGGTTCAGTTACCTCCGACTACCTGCTTGGCCCTATCCAAGGGGGTTGATTAGCCGTGCCAGATATATGGACCGAACCCAGCGCGAGAGGTCTCTCCATGGGTGCTGCTTGGAGTGGGAGGACGCATGGTGCCAGGGGAGGCTCTAGCTATAAATTCCTTGCCTCTGGATCTCCTGCACAAGAGGTTGACGTGACTCGAGATGGGATCTTGAGGCCCGTGTACTAGTCTACGGGCAAATCTTGGAGCAGCAATCTTGTTGATTGCTGGGATAGCCTTCGGGCATGATACTTGATGTATTCCGGGATTATGATAAATAAAGATCAGATACTTGAAAAATGAGCTTGCTTGACATTGTTTTTGTGTCAGTGCCTAAGTTACGTGAAGGAACCTATGTTTAATTTGATTAATTAAGGAAGTTGCTTTTGCATGTCAAACATAATGTGGTAGGTAATTAGATAACTAAGCAACTCAAGGAAAGTGTGGTGGACGTGACTTGGGTCCGTGCTATGGAAGGGTGGTCCCGGTTAACTGGGAACTTTTCTCAAAAGACATGATAACGACACTGTGAAGACATAGAATCAATAGAGTTGGAATCCCGATTTGTGTTGTTTTAGGGGAGTGGAATGGGACTATGCCTTATGGGCAGAGAGGTTGAGCTTCGCATCCCTCTCATTTCCCATTCTCCATGAACCAAGTACAACATAAATCTGCTTCGACCCTGTTGTTCCTACTCAAAGTAGGTCATCTGGAGCTCGACGCTAGCTACTTCCTAGAGACTTTGCTGATAGGAAAGAAACCCTGACTTCAGGTCGGTCCTAAGTGGGAATGGTCGGATACTTCTGCTCGGGTCAGACTCGAGAAGACCTAGATCGCAAACCCTGCGACATTCCTTGCAAGTGCCAGGTGGCACTTTCTAGACTCTCTTCCTGATGGATTGTTAAGGCGTGTCCCACAAGTGGACGAGCGGACATGTTATAGCCCCCAAAAGTGGAGGTTAATATTGGCTATGTATCCTTAATGTTACACATTAAGAACCTTACGAGAATGTCTATGGGTATGCCAAGAAACTGAAGGAGGTATTCCAAAAGTTGCAAACCTATATTCCTATTCTAGATGGTGCTTAGTTGCAATATTTTCTAAATGGGCTAGACTTTAACATTTAAGTGCAATTGAGTAGTGTCACTCTAGTTGACATTAATACGGCTATTACACAAGTAGAAGAGGTGGAATCGTGATTACAAGCCTTATGCCTCTAGATCAAACTAAAATTTGAGTTTAGGTCTTGGAAATACTTTAGCGCTGACAAATGGAGGTTAAAGGATGCCCATGAGTCCTCCTAATGGGAGATGAAGCATAATTCTAAATGTGCCCATGTTGCCAACTCCTAATGTAACCATGCCTATGACTAGTGAAATGACTCCACCAATGGTGGGAAGCCCAACAATAAATCCTACCGTTGTTCGAGGGAGTCAATAGCCAATCCCTAATCAAGTGATTAGGCCAATGGAATGGCAAGTAGAAGATCAAAGCTATGAGTCAAGTTCTTGAAATGTCCTTGGTGAAGTTAAGGATATGATGAAGTACTATATTGATATGATTAGCGAACAATATAGACAAATAGTCGTTGATGTTAATTTCCTTAAGAAGTAGCAAAATTTGATACGGAGTCGATGCTGTGAAGAGGGTGCCCCCTCAAGATTCAGCTATAAGTGGTGTAGTGATCAACATTTCCCTAGGAATTATCTAAATGTTAAATGTGACATATGTGGGAAGTCCAGTAATTTAGCTAGTACCTGTTGGAGTAAGATTAGCTCTCTCTATCAAGGAAATAAATAGCCAACTCTAGTTAATCATTGAGCATAAGGGAATAATATCTAGAAAGATGAAAGATTGAAACAAATACCACAAAGAGGGAAAGCTATGGTAGTGGAGTTAGCCTTCTAGAAGCTGTATGTATCAATGGCAGTGAAGCTTCTAATCTATGGGTTATTACAAGGGGTCAAAAGGGTAAAGAGGTCAACAAAGCCAAGACGAAACCTATCAAGGGAAACCCTAAGCAAGATGACAAGGGGACGTGAATCCTTAATCCCAATATGGAAGGTGGATCTCTCAAGGCCATAGATGGTAAATCTGACCCGAAGAAGGATAGGGAGTCACTAAAGAAGAAGGCAAAATCCAAGAAAGAAGCACCAAAGGTGGTTCAAAGACCAAATGAGAGAATGGTCTGGCAAGAAAAGTACATCATAAGCTATGTTTTGACATGTGACACACCCCATTAGAAGCAGCCTATCAAAAGTTATGTATTGTCTCTACTAGTCTTTACCCACCAATTTTCATTGTAATGTGGCTCAGAGTAGTACTCTACACCCCACTCCTTAAACCCACCCATCACTTCCCTCCCAGTTCTCTTTGTTTTTTAGGGAAAAAACCTTTTAGGTGGTGATGGATTGTAACAAGCGGGATACATAGAAACTAGGGGTTAGACACCCAATCATGCTGATTGGGGTATATAAGGTGTAAGAGTCCCAGATTAGGGCAACTAGTGATAATCAAAAACATACTTTTCACCTTCATCTTCAGCTTCCATGGCTTCCTCCCCTCTTTTCTCTCTTTCTCTCTCCTCCTTTAGTCTTTGTTTCCCTTCTTCTTTCTCTCTTTCTCTCTCTTCAACTCTTTCTTCTCTCTCCTCTCAACTTCATTCATCACACTAACCAAAATCATTTTCCACTAAAAGTCTCTTAGCCAAGTGTTTTTACTTCCTTTTAGAAAGATGATGGGTGTAGAATAAGATGATATATTTCCTCATCCTACTATATCATGATCACTAATGATCCTTTTTAGCGGTCCATGAAGCCTAAAGAGTCATGTGACATCTGAAGCCTTGTAGTTAGCCTTGATTGGCATAAGGTGAGAAATATTTGTCACCATATCCACAATCACTAATATTGAGTTATCCTCCTTGAGCTAAGGATAATCAAACTACAAAATTCATATTGATAAACCCTCATTTCATTTTAGAGATCTCAAGTTGTTGGAGCTTTCTTGGCATCTTGACATGTTCAACTTTTACTTGCTAGTAGCTTATGTATTCAATAACATGCTTAAGTACATCTCCTTTGAGTTTCTCCATATGAGAGATCTTCCTTATGAAATTGAGAGTCTTTGCATAGCTCGGGTGTCCTTAGAATGGGGAGTCTTGAGCTCTCCAAAGTATATTTTTCATGAGTTTTTGAATTAAAGGAATGCATAGTCTTATCTTAAAGTAGAAAATTCCTCGATCAATACACAAGTTTAGATACCTGAAATTGACCTTAGGGTTTTGTTCTTTGGCTAATATCTCCCTTAGCATCTGTTGATACTTTCTATCTTTAGTCACTTCCTCTTTGGCCACCTTTATGGTGGGATTGTTGGGTGTTGATACTATGATAGCTAGGAATCCTACCCTAGAGGGTTCCTTGTCTAACATGTTCTTGATTTCAAAATCATACTCTTGTAAGGCTTCTATCTACTGGTGATGCCTCATGTTTAGATATGATTGAGTAAAGATCCATTTGAAACTTTTGCTATTAGTGACAAGAGAGAATTTGTTTTCAAGAAAATAGTATCTCCATAGTTTGTGAGCATGAATCATTGCTAGTAGCTATAGATCATGAGTAACATAATTCTTCTCATGAGTGTTAGATTACTCAATTAGAGTCCACATAATAGTGGCATATTTCTTCAGGAAATCAATAAGGGGTCCAACAATCAAAGGCATAGTCCTTGAAAAAGACATGTACCATCTAGTTAAACCCAAAAAGCTATGCACTTCCTTGGCTATTATTGGAGGTGCCCATTCTTGCACATCATTGACTTTTGTAGGATCCACCATAATTCCTTCATTCAACACTATGAATCTTCCTCTTGAAGAATGCAAATTTCTTTTTCTTGGCATAGAGTTTATGTGTTCTCATTTGTTGAATGATGAAATGATTGTATTTTTAGCTAGATTCTGTTAGATTTTTTGATGGACTTGTTTAATTTTGTGGTTAATTTATTATTTTTTCGATGTGTTTTGAGGTGTTTTAGAATGGATTGAGTAGGTTTGAGAAGTTGGTGATAGTTTTTAGTTGAGTTATGATGTTTTGATTGGTTCTATAGTATGTGTATTTAGATCTGATGGTTCTGTTTTCCTTTTGTTTTGATATGTTTTCTTTCCGCTTAGGAGATTATGATTGTTAATGAATGATTTGAGGAACTATTGAGATTGTATCGGATTGTTTTAATTGGTTATGGCTTGATCTCTATGGTTCTTATGCCTTCTATAGACCTTGTATAGTGTATTGATAAGCTTCTGTATGCCTTCTGGTGTCTCTTGTATAGTTTTATAAGTATTCTGATGGATGGATGTTTAGCTTGAGGATATTTTCTAATCTTGGAAAGGGAAGAATGGAAGATCTTAATAACTTGAAGAAGTACTTGAACCAAAGATTGAAGTGATAGTGGCATTGATCAACTCCCAAGGGTCACTATAGTAGCTATGGTACCCCTTCATATCAAGCATACTTCTTGGGAGAGATATCAATAACCAAGACATGATTATTGAGATTTTTTATTTTTTATTCTCATATACTATTGAGAAAAAGCATATGTGAGAGAGATAGTATATGAAAGATAAGCCAATTTCTATGAAGAAACATTGTATCTATATGAGAGAGATTAAGAAAAAGACTAAAAATGATGAAATATGAATACTATGTGATGAATTCTATTCAAAGTTTATCATTTATTTGTGTTATTTTGGTTATCTGATGGTTTTTATGAAGAATATAAGAATATATTAAATATTTTTTGTGATAAATCTACAGAAGATACACTATGTGATGCTATGTGAAGATTGATTATTCTTGGTGTTCTTTTTCTTCTTGTGGTTGATTAAAGTATGAAATATTCTTGTTGGTGAGACAAGATATATTTTCTTGCAATAGTTTTCTTGTGTTCTTGGTGTTCCTCTTGAAGCTCCATGATTTTGGTGCATAGTTAGGGAAACTGTCATCACAATAAGCACTAATAAAGACTAAAAATGGAAGTAGTGGCACTATTGAAGAGAAAGAAAAGCAATGGAAAATTGCAAAATTTCTACTACTATTAAAGAATTGGAGATCTTCATTGCCAAAGCCACTTTCTACAATAAGTGAATTTCTCAATGGTAGAAACATGTCACTATCTTCACGAAGGCTTTATGTGGTAGACTAAACCCACTGTCTTCTAAAGCTACATAAAGTTGTATGACTATAGCCAATTGTTTTCTAAAAATTTGAAGATAAAAATAGACATAATGAGTATCAATGGAATATTTAGCCTTCATTGAATAATTTCTAGACTTCTTTCAATGGGAGGTTGTGAAGAAGCTTTAGGAGTCATTGTCAGTGGTGGAGGTTGACAAAAATAAGAAAGAAAAGAGTTGGGACTTGTTTGTGGATGTACAATAGCAAGATACGTGGGACACCTAGTGTAGTAGCAACCTTCTATTTGTCCAATTAACAACCCACAAGAAGGTAATAGACAAAGTGTCTTCATAGCCTATGCTATTGAAACCCTATGAACTTGGTATTATCATGACAATGGCACTATAGCAATCCTCAAAAAAGTGAATTTTGATACCTTCAAAATTGAAGATATTCTCCTTTGTAGTGGAATGAAAGACAAACTTAGAGATATTGAAAAGAAAGAAGTAGAATAATTGTTGGCAAGAGATTCCTCGAGAGACTGAATCCCTTCTGATTCCCTTCTCTTGAGTACAAAAAACTAGATAGCGTCAACTACCCAATGAATGATGTGATCAAGAATCAAGCACTAGAATGAATATAGAGGTACTTGAGAAGAGAATGCAAAAATCAAAGCTAAGATCAAGCTAGTAGTAGAAGATTTCTTTGATGCCCTTGCAACACTCTTTACAAAAGTCTAAATGTTGATCCAACATTCCCTTCCAAGCACAATTCATCCTAGAAATGTTGATGATAGAGTAGCAAATATATTCCCATTGCCAATCTTTGAGGGAGAATATTTGAATACCATGATCTTCATGTAGCCAAGTTCATGTAGTAATGTGTATAGCTAATGATACCAGAACTAAAAAACACTGGTTAGTGAGTTTTTCCACCACTTTCAAATGTGCAACATTTCAATGGTATGAGAGATAAGCAATAGGAACTTTTGGTGCATGGGATGACCTAAAGGTGGCCTTTCTTACTAAATTCAAGCACGAAGGTTTTAAAGAGTGGATGCAATAGGAGTTCATGAACTAAGTTAGCAAACTTAAGTCAATCCTCTCGAGAATGGGTGGAAGCATATGTCTCTAGAATGAAATTCATACTGAAGAGATGGACCAACTATAACTTGCATGACAAAATCCAGAAGGGATTTTTCCGTAAAAAGGACTACAACTAGAAGTTTGTAAGTGTGTGGAGCTGAGAAGACCATTCAACTTGTAAACTACAATGGAAGATACTGGATTATATAATGAAGTTGAAGCAAGGCTATCAATGACCTCAGGAAGAGAAGTCTTACCTCCTCCCATACCATGAATGGGATACCCATCAAATGCCATCCTAGGGATTGTTCCCTACCCCTAACCTCATATGCAAACAATGCCATAGTATAATGCATTGAATCCATAGTGGGTAGATAGTGCCTCAAACGATGGTTCAACCACAATAATAGTGGCCTTAAATAGTTTTCCTAGTAATGGACACTTGACAGTAAGAGTGGAACCTACCAACTAGAACTAGCAACCAACAATCTCAATAGTAGCTCTGAATCGGAGTTAGAAGAGAGAACCCTTTGGACCAACCAAACTAGTCTATGTAGTGATTACAAAGACTCCCCAAATCCCTACTAGCACATACTCTATGGGGAGGAAATTTGAAGAAATATTTTTCCAATTCAGTTGCAAGCATCTAGAAAGAGTTGATGGATGTGATTATAGAGTAGCTGCAAACACTGAAAGTGAGTATCGTTAGCATATCCAATACTAGAGGAGAAAAAAGAGATGTGATGAGATTAAACACATGGTGCAGACAAACCATCAAGCAAGACATTTATCCATTGAATGTATCCAAAATCCAACTATCTTTGAAGTCTTTTATTCTTACTACATAAGAAAAAACCACACCGAGGATATCTACTATATCTGAAGGAAATGAATGATAGAAGGAAGAAAGATGAGGAAGTAAGATTCAACCTACTGAAATCCAAGATAATAACCCAAGATATCATCCCAAAGCTTGGAGAGTTCGGTCCTAATTTTGGTATGAGGTCCCTAGCCCAAAGTTACGAAGGAAAATATTATGATTGGATGGATATTAGAAGTGGAATGCTACAGATGTAGAGAGAAGGGTCACATTTCCCCAAATTTTCCAAAGAAGATCCATGGATTACAAGCCCCTTTGTAGCTAATGCAAAGGATAAGGTGACACTACTAAGATTGTCCCTGTCAAGCTAATGCCATAGACAACCAATATAAGAATAAGGAGATTGCATCCAATTCGGTAGACTTAGAGATAGCTGCAATTATGTGTGATGAGAAAAGAGAACCAATAGTTCTAAAAGAGAATGTTACATCCACAAAGTTGTCAAGTTCTAGCTCCAACAAAGCCATAGAGTAGTACAATATAGTGCAGAATAGTCCAGTGCCATATAAGGTTATAGAGATAGTCCAAGATGTAGAGCCACAGGACCAGGATAGAGAAGAGATGGATATACCTCTAGTGATAGATGAAGTGGTAATGCGGTCCATTCTGCTTGAAGAAAGAGGAAAAATGAAAGTGGATCTCACCCCCATTCCCTAGCCGTTTGGAAAAGATTGTGGACCTGTCAGGACCAAAAAGGGCACGACATTAGATATAGGCACTAGCCAGGCCTCTATAACACTCACAAGACAACCCCACATGGCCTCGCGGCTAGGAGCATCTAAGGGACACATTACCCTAATTGCTACTATAAAATTTGCATTTGTAGCATAACATAGTCCAACCATTGCCCTTCCTTACTCCTGAAAGGGAGATCCCATACATCTTGGTATAATATACCATGTAACACAAATATAAAGGAGGCACCCCCTCCGGCTGAATGTCGTGGTCCCACTGCATCTCTCCTACACCGAGAGGATTGGCCCCTTGATGCATTGCTCTAACATAAAGGACATACAAACAGTCTCCACTCTTTGATTTTGAACGATCCAAGAGACTTCAATATTTTCTTGCCAAGCACTCTCCCCGAGAAACGATTGTCTAGTCTACAGCAAGGGTATCCTTATACACTCCACGTTGGTCATTTATTAGGAAATCAAGTGCTATGCATCCAAGGTTTATACCATGTGGCATGCAAAATGCAAATGTGTATGACAGTTGTACAAAAGCATTTTATGATTAGAAATCAGCCATGTGGTGTGCAAAACAATCCTTTAATTATTTTTGGCTTGTGCATTATTACAGCCTTGCCAGAGTCTAGCACCGAGTTTCCTCATGCTACTAGTCTCCTTAAACTTAAATTATTATCGACCTATATGCTATGCATAAGCCAAATGAATCAGATTTTGATGTATTTCCAGCAACCTCTCACTTTTACAATCCCTCTTTTCCCTAACCGTTTAGGTTTTGCAATGTTGCATAGGTGTAGGGTTCATTTTTATGTCATTTTTCATGTAGAAAGCTATAAAAGCGCACTCTAACATTAAAAAAAGGCTGATCTAAGGCTTAATCCTCATTCCCTCAATCTTGTTACACATTCACAAACATGAATCATATTTTTCTCTAATTATTGAGCAAAAAAACCTAAATTTTCCTATTTATTTACCCAAATTTATTATATTTTAGATTTCTTGGATTTTCCTAATGAAGTATGTGTAGCATTATTTCCCTATCAATTTTCATCTCATATGACCCCAAAAAACCAAACAAAACCCCTAATTTCCATCATTTTCATAAAAACCATAACTTGAGGGTTTTGGGTGTTTTGCAGGAAATCATCACATCATTAAATTTTCTGGTTACTTTTACATTTTAGAGAGAATATAACATAGGAAATCAAGAACAATAATTATTAAACACTTCCTTCAACCATTTTTCATAAAACAAAAAGAAAGATCGCTTACGCATAAGAACCATGGATTTCGAGGCGCATATCTCGATATCGGGAGGCCGCTAATGCTTCTCCTTTGCCATTGATGCACTCTCTTGCCCGATCTATGTCCTCTACCACTTCAGCATCATCATTTGATCCAAATTTGTCATCAGACCCCACCCCCTTCTCTCTTGAATTGATCCATATGAATGGGCAACATGAGGAGAGAGAAGAGAGGAGAGAGAAATACTAAAAATCAGAACTTCATTCCCTTCATCATATTAGACATGGTTACCATAAAAATCTTGCCCTCTCTGCATAGATCACGGATCTCCCTCTCTCTCTCTCTACATGATTGAGCATCCAAGAGAGACACAAATCTCCAAAAAATGAGGCACCAATAAAAAAACACTCCCTCCCTACATCTCAAAATGTTTTTTGCATGTTTTCTTCATTTAGAATTTTATTTCATTTCATTTATAAAATGTTAACTTCAAAAAACCACTTTCACATTTCCACGGAAGGGTTTTGGATATGTTTGGGGGTGCAAATAGGCTCTGATTTGCGATCCGACTAGACGGCTAGCTTCGTGATGTCAAAAACTATAAACTTGGGCCCCGTCATGTACTTTTTGTGGTGCACAAATCGGTCGCAGAATGCTCACGTAGTGAATCCTAGAAGATCCCCAAGAACAATGAACTCTACCTTTTTGCACAAAAAACAATGTAAAAGCATGAACGACAAGAAGCAAGAGACCAATTGGGTTCAATCTCCCCCCATGCCTTGTGTGAGCGCTTCACAAAGCATGTATTTTATGTATATTTCCATCTTCATGCTCAATAATAGCCCAATTTACAAAAATATGACAAGCTTTTAGCTTTTGAGTTTGCTTTCTACAAAAATAGGAAATAAAGCTAATGGACGGTGCCCATAGAGTCTGGCACGCCCAACATAATGTCCAATTAGAAATAACATATCCGTGCGCATAGGCGCATACAAAATAATAATCAATAATCGATGTCTCAATAGACATAACAAAAAATAGGCATGGCGCCTATCAAAATATAATCCAAAGGTCGAATACTCGCTAGACTCCAATGCTTTCCTCCGCCACTGCTACTATCTCTACACATCAACTGAAGCATTCACAATCGTTAGTAAAATAATACAATTAAACCAACAAAAGTGAATACCTAGCAGTCTTCAGCTACATAAATAAATCAACTGGTTAGAAATAAATTCTAACCTTAATTTATTACGAGTGCGCACTCTAAACTCATAAACGTTTATTAATTTAATATGCATTTTGCGGAATCACCCGCTATGGAATCACCCACGTACACACTAAATTAATGAAACGCTCAAAAAGGACAGGCGTCCCCATCAACTTCTCGCACAAAGAATCCTCTTCGTGTATCAGCCCCGGTCATCTAAGTTTATGGAATCCACCATAAAATCTCACGGAATCCACCGTGGAATATGCCTCCTGGCATCATACCCCCGGGGTGGGATAGCAATTGACCTCAATTGCTATTAGCTCAATGTGGAGCTAACAGAGTGGGGAAAGCATTTAAGTCTCTAGCGTGCATCCATTGTGCTTCCTCTACAGGATGGTTCTTAAAATTTACTAGGTATCTAGAATACCTGCGGCCAGTTCTAGTGGTCATGTAGTCAGTGTCTAAGATGGCTTCTAGTTCAAGTATTTCAGTCTCTTCCTCTAATAAAGGTGGGTTTTCATAAACAGGGTGGATAGGTAATTGGCCTCTAAATGGTCTCAATAAACTAATGTGAAATGTATTGTGAATTTTCCAATGAGATGGTATTTCTAACTTGAATGCATTATCATTAATCTTATGAATGATTCTAAATGGTCCATAAAATCTAGGAGCTAATTTGACAACTGGATGTCTATCTACACTTTGCAGTCTACGCTTTTCTATTCTCAGCCAAACATAATCATCAACTTTGAAATTCATGGCTTGTCTTTTCTTGTTGGCTTGTTTGGTATATGATTGTTGGGCTTTAGCAATCATATCCTTAACCTCATCAAAAATACTGTTATGCATACTAGCAATATCATCAGTACTCTGAATTCTATTAGACAAAGATGCAACAAGTGTAGATAATCTATATCCATAAATGACTTCAAAAGGTGCTTTCTTTGTAGATGTGTGCGGTGTATTGTTGTATGCAAACTGTAATAAATGCAAATGAGTATCCCATGTCTGAGGTTTGGAGATAGTATATGCACGTAAAAGATCTAGAATGGTGCTATTTGTGGCTTCTATTTGTCCATTTGTTTCTGGATGAAATGCAGATGAGAAATAAATCTTTGTGCCTAGATTTGCAAACAGTGTAATCCAAAAATTATTACAAAATCTAGAATCACGATCTGAAATAATCACTTTTGGCAATCCATGGTTAGTAAAAATAGTTTTCAAAAATAACTGTGCTGCTTGTGATGCTGTTAAAGTTTTCTTACATGGAATGAAATATGCTTGCTTACTAAATCTATCTACAACTGTCCAAATCATATCATGGTTAGGTTTAGTATTTGGTAAACCAGTAATGAAATCCATAGAAATATGTTCCCAAGGTTTAGATGGAATAGACAAAGGCATTAGTAATCCATATTGTTTACCATGATGTCTCTTTATTCTTTGACAAATCAAACATTCAGAAACGAAATTAGATACATCTGCATCCATATGCGGCCAATAAAAATTTTCAGTTAACATGCGTAATGTAGATATGATACCTCTATGACCTTGATATGGGGGACAATGAATTTCATTCAAAACAAAAGATCGGAATGGAATAGTAACACATAGTCTCTTTTCAAAAAACATAAATCCATCATTATATGACAATGAATCAACAGGAATGAAATTGTTTTGAACTAATTTTTGCCAATCAGAATGAAAAGTAATATCCTGGTGATATGTATCTTTCATAGCAATCAAAGAATCAAAAGATATGACAGAAATATTATGAATTGCAGGTCTTCTACTCAATGCATCAGCAACTACATTTTCTTTTCCAGGTTGGTATTGAATGATAGGATGAAAACTTTGAATGAAGGAAGCCCATTTGATATGACGGTCAGAAATTTGGGGTTGGCTAAGTAGATGTCTAATGCTTTGCTGGTCGGTCTTTATCATGAATTCTGAACCCATTAAGTAGTGTTTCCATTGTTTTAATGCTTGTACAACTGCTAATAGTTCTTTGTCATAAGTGGAATATTTCAACTCAAAGGGTTTCAGCTTAGAACTAGAATATGCTATAGGATGATTGTCTTGCATTAGTACGGCTCCTATTCCTGATCCGCTAGCATCGGTCACAACTAAAAAGAATGGTCTATTAAAGTCAGGCAATTGTAGAACAGGGGCATTGGTTAATGCACGTTTCAGTAAGTCAAAGGATTTCTGCTGAGTTTTAGTCCATTGATAAACAATTCCTTTCTTAAGAAGTTTGGTTAATGGTAAAGCAAGTAATGAAAAATTGCGTACAAACTTCCTATAGAAACTAGCAAGACCAAGGAATGAGTGTAACTCATGCACGTTTTTAGGAACAGGACAATGCAATATTGCATCAATTTTCTTAGGATCAACTTTTATTCCTTCTTTTGATACAATATGACCTAGATATTCTATTTCTGTCTTAAAGAATTCACTCTTTTCAGGATTTGCAAACAATTGATTTTCTTTCAGTAATTGAAAAACTAATGATAAATGCTCATAATGCTCTTTTTCACTTTGACTAAACACCAAAATATCATCAAAGAAAATAATCACACAGTACTGATATTTCAGAAAGATACGGTTCATCATTCTACTGAAAGTGGCAGGTGCATTAGTCAATCCGAATGGCATGACTAAGAATTCGTAATGGCCAAATTGTGTTCTGAATGCAGTCTTAAATATGTCAGATTTATCTAGCCTCACCTGATGATATCCAGACTTAAGGTCAATTTTACTAAATATAGAAGATCCTTGCAGTTTGTCCATAAGGTCATCAACTCTAGGTATAGGATACCTATTCTTTACAGTGATCTTATTTAAAGCTCGGTAGTCAATACACATACGATAAGTATTATTCTTTTTCTTAACTAAGAGTACAGGTGCACCGAATGGAGAACTGCTAGGTCGAATTAAGCCTCTATTTAGTAATTCTTCAACTTGACTCTGGATTTCTTTTTGCTCTATTTGATTGTGCCTATATGGTGCTTTGCAAGGTGGTTGTGTGCCAGGGACTAAGTCAATCTTATGGTCTTCTAGTCGTGAAGGTGGTAAACCTGGTGGTAGGTCTTCTGCAAAACAGTCCTTAAAATATGCAAGAAATTCCTTATGCCTAGGGTGCATATGATTTTCCTTTGCTTGCAATTCATTCACCCAAATGAGATATGATTTAGTACTCTTTCGTAATGCATGTTTTGCTTGAGTATGCGAAAGCAGTGGAAAGACATTAGATGCATGCATACCATATAATATAATAGATTTTCCTTGAAAATTAATATTCATTGTGTGCATGGAATGATCTATATTTGGATTATGTTGGTGTCTCCAAGGCATTCCTAAAATAATGTCACTTGACTGTAGTGGGACAACTAAGAAATTTCCTCTTTCAATGTATGAACCAATTTGAATCTCTAAATCTTGTACTTCTTGTGTGCCATTGTACCTAGTACCTAAAAATGCAGCTTTTATGCGATAATGCGTAGGTACAGTCTGTAATTTCAATTCCTTTACCAATTTTGCTGAAATAAAGTCATGAGTACTACCGTTATCATGCAAGATAGTTCTTTCCTTTCCATGCACCAAACATTTCATAGTCAATAATGAATGTGGAGTAGGCATACCTGGTAAAGTGTCGGAAGTAGTAGTAGGATCATCCTCATCTTCAGTGAAATCAGGCTTATCCTCATGCTCGTCTTCGTCCATGACTCCAAGATAGTTGATATGTGCTGGTGGCTTCTTTGAATGACAATTTACTGCGAGATGCCCTGGCTGGTGACATTTATAGCATACTATTGGCTTGGCTTTGGTTACATTATTTGCAATGGCTGGAAGTCTGGGTACATTTGGATTTGCTTGTGAAATAGGCTTAGGATTTGGATTGACATTGGATGGTAATGCAGGTGGTTTAGCCCAATTCTTGCGGAAAGATGGTGAAGAGAAACGACCTGGATTAAACCTTCTAAAATTGGAATTGAATTGTTTAGATCCATAATTACCATTGGCTTGGAATTGCTGTGGTCGTCTGTCTCTTCCGCGTATCTTATCTTCAGTGTCGTGAGCTAGGGAGATGGCGTCTTCAAGGGTAGCAGGCTTGAACATGTTCACTTCAGCGTAGTAATGTCCAAGAAGTCCAGACATATACTTCCGCTTATGTGTCATCTCTGGTACGTCTTCAAGCATGCATAGTTGTAGGAGTGCATTCCAAAAACGCTCTGTATACTGTGGAATAGGCTCACGATCCCGTTGTTGAAGTAAATCCCATTGCTTGATAGCCTTCTCATGAAATTGCGGTGGAAGGAAATTCTGCATGAACTTCTTCTTGAAATCTTCCCAAGTAGCAGGACATTCTATGCTTTTGCGTACTACAGTCCACCAAAGTGATGCTCTGTCTATCAAATGATTAGTAACACACTTGATTTTATCTTTTTCCGGATAAGTTTCCTCATGGAAATAGTCATCAAACTGGCTAATGAATGATAAAACAGTCTTTCCTTCTCGTATGCCATTGAAAGTGCGAAATTTGAAACTTCTTTTACTTATCTTTGATTCCTTGCAAATGGTTTGTGCTTCAAGAGTGGCGTCGATGGTACGTCGAATCAAATCTTCAGCTTGTGGTTCTTCTTTGTCGGTGGATGCTCTTTGTAATTTTGTCAATTGCGCTTGCAATGCTTGCCTAGCCCTTCGCTCTTCTTCCAATTGCAGCATGATTAGATCCATCTTTTGTTCCATGGTAGGCTCAGGTAAGTCGTCTTCAGCCATAGGATCATCCATATGTGGGGTCGTCATCCTGTAAAACTCAATAAACCTTTCTCACTCAAAATCAGGTTAGCGGAATGAGCGTAGCTCAAATTTGGGGTTACAAGGCTATGTATTTTTGGGTATTTCTTTCTCAATTTTTTAAAAAATCTGCAATATTTCCTTCTTCGTTTGCTGGAAATACTTTAGCGAACTTGTAGATAGGTGGAATACTTTGTCACGAACAACTTTCCAGTTCAGAGTTTTTGCATAGGAACAAGCCTTCTAGGAGTTTTGAGCACTAGTCAATTCTGACTCCAGTTAACTAGTCTGACTTGCAGAGTTGCAAACTTAGCCGACTTGCAGAGTTGCAGACTTGCAGAACTTAGGCCGACTTGATGAACTTGCAGGACTTGATTCCAATCGACTTGCAGAACTTGACTTCTGATGCACAAGACCTGGAGTTTGGTGACTTTCTTGCCCTGTGTGATTTGCAGAACCTTGCTTTGACTTAGGAGTTTAAGCTTAAAAAGCTTAAACAATAGGTCGTTTGATTTCGTGGGGGGGGGGCGTTTTTTGACGGTGCGAAAAATGCGCGGGGGTCCTTTGATACCACGATAAAAAATTGAGAAGCTTAAAGCTTCTTCTAAGCTTAAGTAAGCTTAAACTTATGAGAGATGAAAGATATGAATTTTTTTTTTCTCATTGTTTCTTGACAACTTGATGAAGGAGATGGATGCGTGGTCCTCCGCCTGCACAGCCTGGTCCTTCGCGATCTAACAGTAGAAACAAGGGTTCTTGATTGCCAAAAGTCTGCCTGTATCGACGGTTCGCGATGAGATTGATTGTAGAGCCCGATTGTTCCTGGAGCTCCGCCTTCGCTCGAGATGGGTAGCGATTGGAAGCTCTTGATCTCAGCTCCGCTCTGATACCACTGGTGCGCAGATCGGTCGCAGAATGCTCACATAGTGAATCCCGGAAGGTCCCCAAGAATAATGAACTATACCTTTTTGCACAAAAAACAATATAAAAGCATGAACGACAAGAAGCAAGAGACCAATTGGGTTCAATCTCCCCTCATGCCTTGTGTGAGCGCTTCACAAAGCATGTATTTTATGTATATTTCCATCTTCATGCTCAATAATAGCCCAATTTACAAAAATATGATAAGCTTTTAGCTTTTGAGTTTGCTTTCTACAAAAATAGGAAATAAAGCTAATGGAGGGTGCCCATAGAGTCTGGCACGCCCAACACAATGTCCAATTAGAAATAACATATCCATGCACATAGGCGCATACAAAATAATAATCAATAATCGATGTCTCAATAGACATAACAAAATATAGGCGTGGCGCCTATCAAAATATAATCCAAAGGTCGAATACTCGCTAGACTCCAATGCTTTCCTTTGCCACTGCTGCTATCTCTACACATCAACTGAAGCATTCACAATCGTTAGTAAAATAATACAATTAAACCGACAAAAGTGAATACCTAGCAGTCTTCAGCTACATAAATAAATCAACTGGTTAGAAATAAATCCTAACCTTAATTTATTACGAGTGCGCACTCTAAACTCATAAACCTTTATTAATTTAATATGCATTTTGCGGAATCACCCGCTATGGAATCACCCACGTACACACTAAATTAATGAAACGCTCGAAAAGAACAGGCATCCCTATCAACTTCTCGCACAAAGAATCCTCTTTGTGTGTGATCCCCGGTCATCTAAGTTTACGGAATCCACCGTGGAATATGCCTCCTGGCATCATTTTGGCTCCCAAATCTAATAGTTGCTTTATAACTCCAAACCTTGCGGGATTAAATGGGGGGTCAAACGACCTCCAATCGACAAATCGAGACTTATGTTGGATTCTTGATGTTGAAATGCATCTAGGAAAATTCCAGCTCAGTCATCCACCACCATTTTATTTTTAATGAAAATTGGCTCTTTAACACCTCTCAGGCACTTTTCGGCTCCAAAAATAGGGCTCTAGCGCTTCAAGAATGGGTCCAAATCAGGTCCTAAAGTCTACCTCTCATTGGCAACCATGGGATAGGCAGACTTAGCCTGTTGAATCTCACAAATAACATGCACATAAACACAACTACAAAGAGCATCAAGCTAATACAAAATAGATACACAATAGAACCCATACTAGCTCTCACCCTACCCTTGACAAAACCAAGACATGAAATCCACAAGGAATAGGCCTAGCATAATCTGACAAAAATCCCAAAGCTAGTCACTAATCGACTGCTCCAACATGGCCAAGCTAAAAAGAACTATCAGAGAGATCATCTTGAGTGGTAAAGCTACCTACCTAACTGAGGACAACTCAACCAGGACCTCCTCCTAGGTGAGGACTCCTATAGCCTAAGCAATAAATATGTTTATTTAATGCATTTTCCTTTAGCTTTAATTCTTCCATACTTGGGCATGTAAAAAAGAGGGAGCTGAGCATAGTGAGCCAAGGAGAACAGGGCATCAGCCTCAGGTCCTGTCTCAGTATCCAAGAACCTACCAAGCCCTCACAAGGTGACACTTAATCATTTGTCCTTTTCATCTTCCGTTCACTTTTATTTTCGCTCCAACCTTCTCTTATTCTTATTTTTTCAGCTAGATGCCACCCCTGGGAAGACAAGGCATCAACCCCAGGTTTTGTCTTGGCCCCATGAACCTACCAGGCCTTCACAAGACAATGAATAATTGCTCAAGGATTTTCCTTTCTTTTATTTTCTATTTTTATAGGGGTTAGAACCCCTTTTTACACACTTATATATATTTTTATTCTTTTGTTATTCATTATTTTTCTTCTTTGCATATATTTATTCTAGCAGGTTTTTCTAACTGGCTCACAATTAATAGAAACTCCTAGAATGGCCACCTAGCAAGTCAGTAGAACAGGGTCACTAGGATTGCCTTCTAAAACAGGTCTTTCAATGCTTAATAATGCCTTTTCCGGAGGCAATAACTACTCAAACCTCCCATAGATATATCTAACCTAAACCTGGGACTTTGATGTGACCTAAAATGGGCCGGCACTGGCTATAGCACTAGTCGCATCTCTTGCTCATGACACACAAACACCCTCACGGCCTCGCGGACCAGGAGCATCAATCTAATGCTAAAGGACAAACTACACTAAAGCTTCATTCCTGCATTTATAGTTCATAGTCCAACGTTTCCCTAAAACTCCTCAAAGGGAGATCCCAAAGTACTTAGTCATAACGCCTCGTCACACACATATAGGAGGCACTCCACCGACTAATAGTCGGAGCCCCACTACAGCTCTCCTACATCTCAAGGATTGGCCCTTTGATGCGATGCTAAACATATACCACAAATGAGCACAAACTCCTCTCAAGGTACCAATATTTTACATTCCAGGATGTACCATTCCTCACAACAATTTCCCTTTAGGACCCAACGACTAACCTACAGCTTAGGACATCCTCTCACGCTCATCATTGGTCACAACCTAAGGAAAACAAGTGCCATGCATCCAGGAGGTTTTTTTGATACATTTTAATTATTATGCGTAATGCAAATCATGTATGACTATGTGCTCAGACAAAAGAAAAATCAGCATTGTGCATGGTGCATAAAGCATTCTTTTCATGAATTTCACTAACGCGTGCTGCGTTGAAAGGAGGCACCGAGCCATGTGCTCATGCTACCATCCCCTTTATTTAAACCGTTTCCTATATGCCAAGTGCAATGTATAAATCAAAACTTTTCTTATCTTTCAGCGTTTCAGCCCCTCTTTATCTAACTCTTAACATTTTGCATCATTGATTAGTTAGATAGGGTTTCTATGCATTTCTCCCTTTTAAAAGAACGATAAATATGCACAAAACATAGAAACGGGGACAAACCGAGGCCAACCTCGTACTTTGCCATCGTTATACATTGCACAACCATAGATATAGTTTTCCCTAATTTTTCTCAGCCCATTTTCTTTTTTTTTCTAATTTTAAACCCATTTTTTTCATTTTTGGTATTTTTTTCCTATTTTTCTTTAATAAATAATCACTAAAAATAAAAATTGATTGTGGGCTATGGCACTTAGGTTCATTGACAGCAAAAACTCAGATTTAGTTGGTGTGACATATCATATTTCTCATTTATATAGCAAAAACCCCAATTTTACCCTTAAAACGCGTGTTTTCTATGTATTTTAACACTAATTCTGTCCATGTAACCTTATATTTTCTGATTTTCAAAACATAAACTGATCAAACTCATGGCAAACAATGTCATAAAGAACTTTCATCCCATATGAACAAGGTTTCATAAAGCAAATAGCATAAAAAGATCATTTTTCTTCATAAAAATAGCATTACCGCTTATTTTCAGGTCTCGGTTTCTTGGGCTTGACTACAAGACTGATTTTCAGCATGCATTTAATGCTCATCATCTTCAAGAACAGCAATCTTCATGTCTTCATCCATCCGGAAGCAATCCAGTCTCATCTGGACAAGCTTTCCTCCATCATTCTTCATTGTCTTCTTCCACACAAAAACAACCCCTTAAGGGAGAGAGAGGGAGGAGAAAGAAAGACTGAAATTAGAGATCTCCATCCAGGCCACCATTTGACGGGTGAGAGGCGGCGATAGAGTCAGCATCCAGGAGGAAATCAAGGCCCATAATTATTGGGGGGGTTGTTTGTAACCTGCATCTTCCATGATCAAGATATGGGGTGCAAATTTCGGCGCACACAACAGGCGCCCTCTTCCTCCTCACGATTCCATGTTTTTTTTCATGCCTCATGCTAAGTGACATAAAATTCCCAACTTCCCCCCCCAAGGGTCATGACCCAAGTCTTGCCAATCCCTTCAAATCTTGCCCATTTGTTGGCCATTTCCCCGTCCAGTGTCCAAATCGAGTGCTGTAAATTTTTGCGCATCTGGCTTGACATCCCACATTGGCCGATAACTCCTGACAACCCGCACGTCAGTCTGAAAAATTATCAAAAATCAACAAGTGTCGCTCGGGCGCCTTTAAAGCACTTGACGCTTAAAATCGTCCTAGCTGGAGCTGCCACCTTCGACGTTGAATATTTTTCCCTTGATATTCGTAATTTTTAGCTATTTTTAAGCACTTCTTGGCATCAAAACTTTGCTCTCACACTTCATGCCTTGATTACCAGTCCCCAATAAACTAAAAGAAAGTAACCCCTACATACACATATATCATTATCTACTTAAGGGACAAACTCAGAAAGGGGACAAAACCACCTAGAATGGCTGCCAAAGCTCCTCCGCAGTAAAGGCTCCCTCCAGTGACTTCGGTGTAAGAAGCTGGGAATAAGGAATTAGTGTAAATAACATTGATATTATGCCATGTCACATTGACATTGGTATAAAAGGAGAGGAGATGTAATTTTTCACATCCTTTTAACACATTAATACAATTACAATCTTTCTCTCCCATCTTGCTCACAACTTAAATGGCTTCTCCCTCTTTTCTGTCTTTCTCTCTTTAAATCTAGTCTTTCTCTCTCCTTGTCACTCTTCTTCTCTCTCTTCCTGCAGTCTTTCTCTCTCTTCTGCAGTCTTCTCTCTCCTCTTTCTCTCTCCCTAGTTCTCTCTCTGACAAGTGGTATCAGAGCATTAGTCTTTGATCCATTCTTTTCTTCTATTTTCAGTCTTATTTTCCTCTATCAAAATCAATTTCAGACAAAATTTGTACAAGACAGTGACTAATGGAGTGCTGCAGATCATCTACAGTTAGTAAGAGACTACATCTGGAGATATCCAAGGTCAAATATGGCAAAGAATGGCTTAAATGACAAGTCGTCATTAAATTTAATACAAAATTGGAGGTAATTAGGGTAAAGAAGAGTTAATCGGGCTTAGTTTGGGAACAAACTGTGGTTACTTTGAAAAAGAAGGGTTCTCTTTTCCCTTTCGTGGAGTTTCCTGCAGGTTTCATGGAAGTTCAGCACCAAGATCAATTCATTTCTCTCAAACCCCTGATCTTCTTGGTCAATAATCACCTAGAGTAGATCCCTCTTTCCATAAGCTTCAGAATGAGCACAAGGTTGCTCCATCTTGGCTCAGCCAAGTAGCCAGGAACAGTCCTAAAAATTGCGGCACAATTTTTAGGCTGATTCCAGCCTATTCCTTGCTCAGCTTGCTCCTCCCTCAGGCCCTGGCAATCTTTCTGATCCTTTGCAAGCATAAAACTTCAGTAAAATGGAGATTCTCAGCCCTCTTCAAGGTTCTTCAGCTTCTTCCTAAACCCTAGGTGAATAGTCCATGGTAGCCATGAAAGCTTCAACCGGACCTTTCAATTTTCAACAATTTCTTGCAGATTCTTCATCCTTTTAGCCCGTGGGATCATCTCAGCAAGGATTCTTCAACAAATTGCAAGGATTAAGCATGAAATGGTTAAAGATTGAAGCTCAAGAGTTTCCATGGAGCAAAAATTTGGGGGAAATGGGTTTAATGCTTCAATTTCAAGGATTTGAAGCTTCAAGATTGTTCCTAAGTACTGAATAAACAAGCCTTGGGGATTATTTTACCAACATTGGACAACTGGAGGCTCTATCAAGCATATGAAGATTGATCAAGTCATCATCAGCCATGTCAAAGGTACTCTTATTCAATTCTTAATCTCTCTCATTAATCCAATTGCTGAGCTTAATCCATTTGATTGAGAGATTAAAGAATTGAATAATATCCATCAAATTTCAGCCGACCTTTGCTTGAATCAATCCATTCATGAATGCAATGCTTGCTTTATGCATACTAGTTCCAATCCAGTGAATTAGAGGCTTCAATCAGAAATTTCAAACATAACATTTGAATCCCATTGATTGAATCTATTGATTGATGAACTTGTTTACTCTAATCTATTGATTGGCTGAATTTCTTTTATCCAAGCTGAAATATTGTAAAAGGGTAAGTACTAGCAATTAGTGAGTCACTGAATTGCATTGGTAAAACCCTTCTCCTATCCCAAACTTTCAAAATTTCATTCAATTGCATCTCATGAAAGGCTGAATGAATATTTCAGAAATGCATCTCATGTTGATTGATTAGAATAGTAGCCTCTGTCATGTTGATATACCCACCGAGGAAAAAGGTGGATGCCGGGGGAGATAGTGGGACAAAAGAGAGGTGACCCTCCCTCACTATCAAAGATCCCGAAGGGGTGCAACCAACCGACCTGGGGGAAACTTTGCCCACCTCCCGGTGATTTGGAACCCGTGTAGGGAGCCTGTCATGTTGTTTTATCTCTCACACAGGTACAACGAGTGAAGAATTGAAGATTGAAGACTTTCCAAAGGCTCAAGTACCTACAGGTCCAAAATAGGGTAAAACAGAGAATTTATAGGGCACTTATAGGGTACTTATAGGTGATTACAGGTACACCCTTCATTACTGAAGTATGGGTGCAGGTACTACAAGGTACCCACAGGTCCTATACACCCTTTTACAAGGTTTACTAACCATTTGGGGTTACTATCTTGCACTACAGGGTCAAAATAGGGCACTTACAGGTCTAGACAGGGTGTAGGATTGGATAGTTCAGACTCAGAAATCCAGCTACAGAATTTTTTGTCCTAAACCTGTTATAGCATGCTAAACTCATCTTGAAGAGGGCATTCTTAGCTTTGATTTGAACTAAAAATTTCTAAAATCGGAGTTCCCTAGCAAAAGTTATAGCCGTTTTTCTGATAGGGGGTACTGCAGGACTACACTATTATGGCAGGACATAAAGGTAAAAATAAGGTCCAAGAAGATTATGCTCAGCAAATCAAGGATTCCATGCTGGATAATACACTTCAAGAGAGCCGTGAAGAGCTTCAACAAGAAGGAGAAGTTAGTATACTCAATGATACTTTGTGTGCCCATGAACAAAGACATAGGGAATGACATGAGGCCATTTTGTCAAGAATGGAGCAAATGGTTTTATCTACTGATCAAACAAAGTCTTCCATTGATAAGTTGGTGGATTCAACGACTCAAACCAAGGATTCTATTGATAAGTTGGTGGAATCTAATGCTCAACTTATGGCACAATTTTCTCAATTGATGCAATTGCAAATGGGATCAAGAGAAGCTAATGAGAAAGCTTGTTCAAACAGTGGCCCTTCAGTCCCACTTCAGCCATCTAACCAAAATGGTCATGGATATGGGATTATTGGAAGAAGAGGCATTCCAAATAGTCAGTATGAAGTAGGAGAGGCTTCACAGAGGCATGATGACTATTTGGGCAGTTTGAATGGAGCCAATCCTCAAGCTTTTGGACTGAATACTCAAAATTCTAGGGGTGCTCTACCAACAGGAAGATTGCATAATAATTCTCAGCCACATGTTGGAAGATTTCCGTCTCAATTTGGAGATTTCATACATGGTAATCATGATCAGCCAATCTTGGGACAACAACCCTTTTATGAAAGAGAGCTTAAGGACAAAATTGTTCTAGCCAAATTGAATGGTCAGTCATCTTCACCATCTGATTTAGAGGAGTGGACCTCTAAGATGGAGTCCTACTTTGACATATTTCCTAAAACTGATGACATGAAGATTCACTTTGCTTCCTTGCATTTGGAGGGATTTGCCCATACTTGGTGGCGGTATATTAAAAAACAAAACATACTTGTAGAGAATTGGGAAGCTTTCAAAGCACTTATGGCTAAAGTATTTGTTTCTCCTCTTGAGAAAGAGAAATTAGCATGGAGATGGTATGGTTTGGAACAAAGGGGCCTAAGTGTAAGAGAGTACACTAACGAATTCCTCAACTTGACCATGTATGTGGAAAGCATTAGTGATGAGGCTAAGCTTCACAAGTTTATGTATGGTTTGGAGCCATCTTTATCAGTTGATGTTATGGCACAAAATCCAACTTCACTCTTTAAGGCTATTGAGCTTGCGGAGCGCTATGGAAGAAAGTATAGAAAAGAATCTTCATTTCAGCTTGGTTTTGGACAGCCAAGGATTTTTTTAAAGCAGGGGCAAGTTGGTAACACTTATGGCAGTAATCATGTGCTAAATGGGAGCTTACGGGTACCAACTTATCCTCCATTCAATGCTTCTAGGCCTCAAAGTAATTTCAGGACAACAAATAGTCCAAGAGTTGATTTCAAGCAAGGGGATAGCAAGCCTAAGTCCATCCTAGCCAATACAAATCCTAAGTCTATTACTATGGATCTTTATAAAGAAAGGAAGGACAAAGGCTTATGTTTCAAGTGTGGGAAAAAGTATACACCTAATCATGTCTCAAAGTGTGTATACAAAAATGTCAAACCCAAGCTTTAGAGTATGTTGGTTTTTGAGGATTTTGAAGATGACATAGATGAAGCTAATGCAATGTCACTTAATGCTAAAAATGAAGATTTTGAGGAGGAAGTTGGGCAGGAGTATTTTTATGATCCAGCCGACTCTTTTCCTTTTGATCCAGGTGGAAGTGTTCCAATTGATCCAGGTGGGACTTGTGATGAGTCGCTTGCTACCACTAATTGTTCTATCTCTATGGATGCTTGGGCAGGATCTAAGAACCCTAATACATTC
Source organism: Lygodium microphyllum (assembly GCF_053477565.2). Classification (NCBI taxonomy): domain Eukaryota; kingdom Viridiplantae; phylum Streptophyta; class Polypodiopsida; order Schizaeales; family Lygodiaceae; genus Lygodium; species Lygodium microphyllum. Next base: position 98,401,398 of record NC_141149.1, on the reverse strand, counting down.
CGTATGAAGGGAAGCATATGTGAAAAGCCAGTGTTAATCATGATAGACAGTGAAAGTACTCATAGTTTTGTGAATAAGTCCATCATGGACAAGCTAAATTGTGTTCCCACAGATTTACAGCAGCCCATTAGAGTTCAAGTGGCTAATAATGAAGAGGAAATCAACACACAGATATGCCCATAGGTTTCTTTACAGTTGGCTGAAAATTTTGAATCCAAGGTAAACCTGATCACTCTGGAAATGGGGCCTATAGATATTGTACTTGGTTGTGATTGGTTGATGACACTAGGCAGGATCACTATGGATTTCTCATAGTTGTATATGGAGTTTATTTTCAATGGACAGCTTATCCATTTACAAGGAATTCCTAGTAGATCAGATTTTCAGCTTATCACCATTCAACAACTCAAAAGAGAGTACAAGAAGCGCTCACAAATATTTGTTTTGCATCTGAATAAAGAAACATAGGATCATCCCAATAATTCAGCAAACCATCCAACCTTGACAGCTCTTCTTGAGGAGTATATAGATCTGTTTGAAGTACCTACTTCATTGCCTCCTAACATAGCAGTGGATCACCCCATTGATTTGGAGCCCAACTCAAAGACAATCAATAAGCCACCTTACAGATTATCAAAGTGTGAACGAGAGGAAGTAGCCAAGTAAATCAAGGAACTTCTTGAAATGGGATTCATTGAACCAAGTTCTTCACCTTATGCATCCCCAGTCTTCTTAGTAAAAAAGAAAGATGGATCTTTCAGAATATGCATTGACTATAGGGATCTCAATAAAATCACAGTGAAGAACAGGTATCCTATACCCAAGATTGATGATTTACTTGATGAGCTTAAGGGGGCTCGATTTTTTACAAAGATTGATTTGAGGTCAGGGTATCATCAAATTCGCATGTGAGAGGGTGATGAAGTCAAGACTGCTTTCAGGATTGATCGTGGGCTCTATCATTTCTTAGTGATGCCATTTGGGCTTACAAACGCTCTAGCTACCTTCCAAAGCTTGATGAATAAGATTTTACAACCTTTCCAATTTCAGTTTGTCTTGGCGTTCTTTGAAGACATTTTGATCTACAGCAAGACTTTACAGGATCACTTGGCACATATGAGCAGGGTTTTTGATGTATTGAGGCATCATAGGCTTTTTGCTAAGGAGAAGAAGTGTTCTTTCATGCAGACTAAAGTGGAATACTTGGGACATATTGTCAGTGAAAAAGGAATACAGGCTGATCCCAAGAAGGTGCAATGCATAAGAGATTGGCCAATGCCTACTACTACTACCTCTCTTAGAGGATTCCTTGGTTTATCTTCATTCTATCGCCGATTTATTAAGCATTATGTGGCAATTGCAGCTCCTTTGACTGATAGGTTGAAGAAGGAGGATTTCTTTTGGGATGCTCTTGCAGATACCAGCTTCAACCAGTTAAAGGAACTCCTTACCTTTGCTCCTATCTTAGTATGTCCGGACTTCTCCAAAGAATTTACTATACAGTGTGATACTAGTGGCTGTGGCATTAGGGCTGTTTTACTTCAGGAGCATGGAGTAATTGCATTTGAGAGCCATAAGCTTATAGATAAAGAAATGTCCATTGATGCTTATGACCAGGAGATGTTGGCTATTTTGCATGCAATCAAGAAGTGGCACCATTACTTATATGGCAGTTGATTCAGAGTACATAGTGATCACAGGGTACTTAAGTATTTCCTTACTCAGTCCAATCTTACTCTAAAGTAATGTCGTTGGGTAGCTATATTACAGAATTATGATTTTGACATCACTCATACAAGGGGCAAAGATAACATAGTGGCTGATTCTCTTTCTCGTATGTGGGCCTGCAAAGTTTCAGCTATGACAGAATTACATAATGACTGGTTCGAAGAATTACAGGAGGCCTATCTTCTAGATGAGGAATTCACCCAAATTTTTCAAAAATTACAGCAAGGTCTTATGAAAGAAAACTCGCATTACCAGCTTAAAAATGGTTTTATTTTGGTTGAAAGGCAAGATTTTTATTTCCTCTACTTCTTCTTTTAAGCCGATAATTATGGAGGAGCTACATTCTTCGCCTCTAGCTGGACATTTAGGAGTTTTCAAGACCTATGACAGGATCAATAAAAGCTTTTATTAGAAATGACTGTGGAAAGATGTCAAGGACTTTGTTATGAAGTGTATGCCTTGTCAGCAAAATAAAGATAGCACCCATAAGGCAGGAGGTTTGTTACAGCCATTGCCTATTCCTATGGGTAAATGGACTCATATTACTATGGATTTCATTATTGGCTTACCTACTACCAAGAAGGGATGGAATAGTATTTATGTGGTGGTAGAAAGACTCACCAAGGCAGCCCATTTTATTCCAACCAAGATTCAGTTTATTGCTTCTCAAGTGGCTAGTTAGTTTATGGAGCAGATTTTTAGACTACATGGATTACCGCAGGTGATTGTCCATGATAGAGACTCAAAGTTTATGAGTAACTTTTGGCAGGCGGTATTTACATCTATAGGCACTAAATTGGCTCCATCTACGGCTTATCATCCTCAAACTGATGGACAGACAGAGAGAGTTAATAAATGGTTGGAGACTTATCTTCGCCATTTTTGCTATGATGTCCAAACCTCATGGGATTCTTGGTTACACTTGGCTAAGTTTGCTTATAACAATTCTACTCATGCGAGCATAGGAGTTTCACCCTTTGAGGCTTTGTATGGTTACAAGGTGTCCTTAGCCACAGTCATCTTTAATGAAAAGATCAATCCTCATGGGAAGGAAGAGTTGGAAAGAATGCTGACCCTTCTTCAGCAATGTAAGGTGAATCTAAGGAAGGCTCAATATCAAATGAAAATGTATGCTGATGAGAAGAGAAGGCCCTTAGAGTTCCAAGAAGGAGAGTTGGTTTTGTTGAAGGTGCCGAAATCCAAGTACTCTACGTTAAAAGATGGATCTAGTAATAAGCTTGCCCAATGGTTTTATGGCCCTTACCGGATCCTTAAGAGAATTGGAGATTTGGCATACAGACTAGAGCTTCCCTCTTCTACAAATATTCATAATGTCTTCCATGTTAGTCAGCTCAAGCCCTATTATGGTGATCCAGTGGATATAGTTGATGAGCTGCCACCTATTGATGAAGACGGTCTTATTCAGTACATCCCAGAGGCTGTTATAGGTCAGCGTGAAAAGAAGCTTCGATCATGTTCTATTGTGGAATATTTGATCAAATGGAGAGGTTTACCACCTAAAGAAGCTTCTTGGAGACCTGATTCTATATTGGATGAGTTTTCTTTCTTGAGGGATACATTGGTGGCTGAAGCCTATTGCTTATGGAGCTAGTAATGATGCAGACTCGTTTAGGACAGCACACTGTTTTAGAATAGTTTTTATCGTACCTAATTTTCAGAATTAAGCTATCTACATGGGCTTAAAGTACTCTTCAAGAGCTTCGTTTTGATATATGGTACATCCCATTTGGACACTTCTACTAGAAGTTATGGCAGATTTGGTCCAGCAGTGTCTGTTTACACAACAAGCTGTCTACTTTGTTTTGAGATTATTTGTTGAAGACTTTATGGCTCCATATGCTTCTGAAGTATTCCAAATCATGTATATAGCTAGGGCTTACTTCCGTTCTTCAATTTCAGCTCATGTAGTTGGTCCTACTTCATTCATTTCCCATTTGTAAAGCTGTAAAAACATAGTACTCTGTTCTATCCATCTTTTTCTAGATATTTCCAGGTTTGTTTTTTAGGACAAAAACTTTTGGGAAGGGATGGATTGTAAGAAGCTGGGAATAAGGAATTAGTGTAAATAGCATTGATATTATGCCATGTCACATTGACATTGGTATAAAAGGAGAGGAGATGTAATTTTTCACATCTTTTTAACACATTAATACAATTACAGTCTTTCTCTCCCATCTTGCTCATAGCTTCTATGCGTTCTCCCTCTTTCTTGTCTTTCTCTCTCTAAATCTAGTATTTCTCTCTCCTTGTCACTCTTCTTCTCTCTCTTCTTGCAGTCTTTCTCTCTCTTCTGTAGTCTTCTCTCTCCTCTTTCTCTCTCCCTAGTTCTCTCTCTGACATTCGGCAACCTGTGTGATGCAATCTCTAAAACAGAAAACTAGTAAATACACCTACACCAAACAGACATATGGCCCTCTTGGCCTAAAAGAAATAGAACATTTTAATCAACCAAATACATGGTTTTCTTGGCGTATACATTGCATCTTATCTGATTAGCCAAGGTGAACGAAAGGTGTCATGAGATGTAAGTGCTAGCCCCATCTCTTATGCCACACATCTTAAGGCTTGATCTTGAGCTTTTGTAGATCCACTAGCCCAAGCCTTTCTAGTGATATCTCAGCAATAAGGCCCATCCCTTCTTGGGAACTATGAGCTGGATGAGTGACATTCTTGGGCTTATATATCTCATCTCTTTGGTTATTATTCAAACGAACTGGTCATCCCTACTTTCTAGAAACTCCCCCTATAGGGAGAATCATAGATTTATGATCATCCATCCCTTCCCTAATTGGATCATTACCTATTTCAATGATATGATCCATACTAAGTGAAGCTTCAAGCCTAGGCCCATCACCTAGATGCATCTTACGACACTGCATATTGTCAGATGATTTAATATGACCTTTGGTCTCCTCCTCATAATTCATCAAAGCATAACCACATGGAAAGCTTGGCCTTTCATCAAATGCACCAATAGTATTTTTAGGGGTTTTGGGCCTCCAAACCCATTTTACATTTCTCTTTATATGCTTATACATTCTCATTTTCGACATTGGTCTAATGGACTCAATGTAGGCTTATTGTTATAACCAAATGGCCTCACATCCTTATGACTTCCATCAGCCACATGTGGACCTTTAGTATCTTGCATCTTCATATGAGATGTCCTTACTTGCCTTTGTCCACTCTGCAACAACTGATTATTCATAGGAATCATGCTCTTACTAAAAGGAATAGCATCTACTCAAAAGCATGATTCATCCATAAATTGGAAAGGTATTTTAAGAGCCTTACCAGGAGCATAACTAGAACCACACATAGCACGCTTATCCACATTGGTAGGCCCAATGGTTTTATCACTAGTGCTTCCACACCTACCTCTTGTGGAAGTGTTGCAAGCCCTAGTGGGACCTACTTGGCTTGAATTCCTTTTACCACCATGAGGCATCTTATCCTTGGTCATAGGATTTCCACTTTCTACTTGGAGATTTTGGCTACCAAGATCTCTTGCTAAGGTTGTCTTGGTATTAGCAAATGAAAATTCTCCTTGCAAAATTGGTTGGATATTTGGATGCACTTGCACTGAACAGTGAAAACTCCAAAATTTTCCCAACATCTTTGAATATACTGCTCATATTCAATTGTGTGCATCTTGGCCTCAGTTAATGACTTAGGATCTTGCATTCTAACTTGGATTTGCATATCAAGCACTAGACCACTCATAAAGAGCTCACATAGCATATCCTCTGGCAACATAGTGGCTCTTCTTGGCCAAAGCTTGAGAATATCATCAAAGGCTCTAGCACATTCTTTAGCAGAAGGGTAAAACTCATATCTAATCTATAGAAGCTTCCCTAAAACCTCGGCCATAGGCACTTTCTTTTTGTATTCACCCTCGAGAAGTTACTATATGTATATCCTCTACATCACCTGCGTTCAATGCCTACTTATAAATATCCTTATCTGTGATTTTTTCTTGAACAAAACATAATCCTTTTCTATTTAATCTGTAAATAAACCCTTTATATTGTATCCTTCTATATGTAAAAAATGTATAAAAATGGTATTTTAAAAATACCTTAATTTGAACCCCTATGATGCATATATATATTCATGAGTAACTTACCCAAGTATTCACCTAAAAATTTATCACATAGCTCATCGAAGAATTTCATCGACCCTCTTGGGAGGCTCTAGTACCATTCCCTAGCTTCTCCCTTCAGGGTGCTAGAAAATACAAGCATCCGATGAATATCATTGAACCCACTTGCAAGTCAAGTTAGGCCATATTCTTTAAAGTGCAACATTGGATCCTCCTTTACTAGCCCATGAAACACTAGGAGATCCCTATAAGGAGGATGACATTTAGTCCTCTCCTTTGGGATCAAGACGAGGTCATCAAAATCTTCATATTCATCTTGGTTGAATACTTGTTTGTCAAGGCCGCTAATCTCTTCCGTTTCCACCTTTATTGGTGTAGGAATGTCATGTGTTCCATGGACTTCCCTTTTTCCCAACTCACTGAGTGGTTTAGGGAGCCCTATGACTTTTAACGTATCATATCGATCCTTTCTTAGAGTATCTTCCATACCTTTCTCATTCAAAGGCCATTCCACAATGGATTTATGCAAGAGCTTTTGCCCTTCATAAAAAACCTACATATCAATATTATTGAAAGCTTGTGGATTATGCCTTTTGAGCAATGTCTTGCCTTTAACAACCAAGGATTCTAACATCCTTGTGAGGTCTAATATTTTAGTGTCGTGACCCATCACATGGGACGTTTCAGTCACACAAGAAAATTCCATTGTATATCCTTACTATCCCATGGTGTTATAGCCTTAGCATGATCATGGTCAATGCCAAAATTGCCATGGGCTCCAATGTGCTTGTTGCATATCCTCTAGGCTGATGAATGGTTGTGCACAAGGTTTCTTGAATAGAAACCGCACCAAGGTAAACCTCGGCCCACGCCATCATGCTAGAGGATGCACTAGCCGCTAAAAGTGTACTTTCCACTTTACCTAAATCATTTATCATAGAGGATTTAGTCTCTATGTAATTAATTAAGTCTATTAGGATATTTTGAATAGGGCAAGCCAAGTGTTTGAAACACTAGACAAACCCCATTTTATAGATACTTTAGTGTATTCCTAATGGATGAGATTATGAATTTTAAGTCCTTTTCTAACCAAAGTCCACAAATTGCCACTTATTAGCAGCTCTTGACAAACGTACCACCTATGGGACCTAAAACAGACCCCACATTGATTATAGATACTAGCCCTCTATAACACTCATAAGACAATCCCACATGCCCTCATGGCCAAGAGTGTCTAATGGACACAATGCCCTAATTGCTACTATATATATTGCATTTGTAGCATAACGTAGTCCAACGATTGCCCTTCCTTACTCCTCAAAGGGAGATCCCATACTTCTTGGTATAATATACCACGTAACACAAACATAAAGGAGGAACCCCCTCCGGCCGAATGCTGTGGCCCCATTGCAGATCTCCTACACCGAGAGGATTGGCCCCTCAATGTGCTATTCTAATATAAAGGACATATGAACAATCTCCACTCTTTGATTTTGAACAATCCAAGAGACTTCAATATTTCCTCACCAAGCACTCTCCCCAAGAAATGATTGTCTAGCCTACAGCAAGGGTATCCTTACACACTCCACGTTGGCCATTTATTAGGCAATCAAGTGCTATGCATCCATGGTTTATACCATGTTATGGCATGCAAAATGCATAAGTGTGTGACCATTGTGTGAAAGCATTTTATGATTAGAAATCAGCCACATGGTGTGCAAAACAATCCTTTAATGATTTTCAACATGCACATTATTGCGGCATTGCGATAGAGACTAGCATCGAGTTTCCTCGTGCTACGAGTCTCCTTAAACTTAAATTATTATCATCCTATATGATATGAATAAACCAAATGAGTCAGAATTTGATGTATTATGAGCAACCTCTCACTTTTACAATATCTCTTAGACATGAATCATATTTTTTCCTTATTATTGAGTGAAAAAATCTATTTTTTCTTATTTATTTGCCCAAAAATTATGATATTTCAGAGTTCTTGGTTTTTCCTAATGAAGTATGCTCAACATTATTTCCCAATCAATTTTCATCTCATATAATGCGAAACAACCCAATAAAATCCCAATTTCCATCATTTTCATAAAAACTGCAACTTGCAGGTTTTGCGTGTATTGCAACAAATCATTATATCATTAAATTTTCTAGTTTCTTTTATATTTTAGAGAGAAAAAAACATAGGAAATCAAGAACAATCATTATCAAACACTTCCTTCAATCATTTTTCATAAAAACACGTGATGCATATATATATTCATGAGTAACTTACTTGAGCTATGAAGAAGCCTTTAATACCTTGAAGTAGTGACTCATCAGAGTACCCATCTTGCAACCACATGATTGGATGAAGAAATTCCATGTGCACACACTCATGTATCAGTCAAAGGGTTAGGTGTAGTTCTATGTCAAAAAGGCTCCTCAAAGTTGGACCAACTAATTTATTATGCAAGGCAAAAGGTCACTAATAAGGGGAGGAACTATACAGTGTGACTAAGTTAGAGTGCCTTTCAATGGTGTTTGCCTTGGAGAAGTTTCGGTATTACCTTCAATCACCACATTTCAAATTTTTCATGGATCATGAAGCTTTATCTTTCTTAATGAATAAGTAGATTCCAAAGGCAAAATGATGAGATGGGTCTTCTGTTCTAGGAGTTTGATTTTGAAGTGGTTATTAAACTTGGTTGTTCCCATATCCTAATTGATAATCTCTAGTGAATCCCTTAGAGTGACAAAGGGGAGCAAGATAATCTAGACCTTCCTGATGCAATTTTGTTTCTAGTAGAGAGTGTGACTTCATCTTATGTGGACATTGCCAACCTCTTGGTCACACAATAGTATCCTCTTGACATCTCTAGTAAAGAGAAGAAAAAGCTTTTGTTGGAATGATCCCTCTACATCTTGCTAGGCAATATACTATACAAGAGAGGCAAATATGAACTGCTGCAGAGATGTGTTGCAGGAGGAGATGGGATTGGGATCATCATACCATGACAAGCCATAGGGTGGACAGTTTGTGGAAGAAGCAACAACCAGGAAAGCTCTATTCACAAGATACTAGTTTGGCTATGATTACTATAAGCACTATGATGCCAATCAACGAATGCGAAAGTATATAAAACCAATGCAATGCTGCTACAATTGATCCTTCCCTTAAAGCCATTTGATAAATAAGGCATTGACTTTCTGGGTCCCATTGACCCTCCAACCAAAAGGAATTATAATAAATATGTTTTGGTATGCACTAATTATGTGATAAAGTGGTGTGAAGCTAAAGCTCTGTCACAACTCTATAGAAACAAAATTTGTATCCTTTTTCATTAATTTATCTATATAATGATTTATTAAATTTATTTCCTTTGCACTAATTCGATATAAAGAAAAGTGCATTGGAGCTGGCCACTAATGAGTGGTCACAGGTTATGGTGGACCCACATGGTGGGTTAGAGAAAAGATAGTTCACACTTCCACCTATATGACCCGATTGGGCGCCTGTGACTAGAACTCACGCATATCAGGGTTAGACTCGCACACAGAAAGGATTGATGCCTTGAAGTGTGGGCTAGATCCACCAGAACAGACAGTTACAATCAACAAGATGGCATGATCATGAAATGCTTGTATAATGTGCATGTGTGGGCTGAAAGCTTGAAATGCACATTTCTTTGCATAGGAAAGTCACATGAAGATTCGGATACCATTTTTGCGATGAACACGGAAAAAGCTTTCATATGATACCCATATTGGGGGGGTCCCTAAATTCTAGGAGATCCCTAAATTTTAGGAGGTCCCTAAATTTTAGGAGCCTCGAATTAGCCTAAAAATGCTAGTCCTAAAAAATAGGGACGTCATTCTAAAAATAGTAAGTTCTGTACTCTGACTGTGCTTACTAAATTTGGTTGTTTCTATTCTTGACAGTATTCAACCCAAAAAGGAAGGCCATAAAGAAGAGACAAGTGTCAAGACACTTGTCACACAAGTTTCCAAGTGTCCCACCACTTGTCACATCTCATGACATGTGGCTGGACACTTGTCTTGTGCTACTCCACTTTCCCCTTTTGTACTAGCTCTCCCCTCTCCTATAAATAAGAGCTCGTTTTTCTTCATTGAGCATCATTTTTCTTTGATGTAAACTCATGTACAGCACCCACAGATAGCCAGAAACTAGCCCCATCCATCCCCATCATCATCCCCCACTTCTCCATTATCAAATTCCTCCATATTCCTGTAAAATATTACACGGCGCAGCGAACAGAATCTGAGAAAGAGATAGAGAGTACACAACAGATAAGAGGAGAATCAGTAAATTCTTTAACTTCAAACAACTGATACAAAGATGGCTCTGTCCACCCGTGCGCTTCCACTGAGTGAAGCTTAGATGGCGATCTAGACAGAAGATAGGTGAAGAGTTTAAGGCTAGCTGGAACAACAACTCTGACTGGGTGAAAGATTAGTGTAAGATGGCTGCGAAGGGGTTTAGCTTTTATAGCCCGCGAAGGTCGTTAGGTCGGCCTGCTGACCGACCTACCATATGAGCCTCCACTAGTTGGCCAGGGAATATTCCAGGGAATATTCCCTTTACCGGGCCGGGGGCGCTGCCCCCGGACCCCGCCAGGGGGGCCGCTGGCCCCCCTGGGACCCCCCAGCCAGGGGCCGCTTCCGCGGCCCCCGGACCCCACAATAGGGGCCCCTTTTAACTCCCTTACCACGCAACTCAATGCAATGTGCCTCGAGTTGCTACCAGCTTAACCACTCCGTCTAACCCAAAGATTAGACCCACAACAGTCACCTTTTTGCCATCCGGTCACATAGACCTCATCTGATATACAAGTCAGGACTCAACCAATGTCCGGGCTCACATTTGGCTTCTCCTCATAATGGGGGCCTTACAACTTTGAGCACCATGGATCATTGGTAGCACCTAATGAGGGTGGGGCATTGATCATATCTAACACCCCCCCTCAATGTCCACCCATAGGTGAACTATCTCCTCGGCCCAATGCCGAGTCTCTAAAGATGAACTTGAAGCAGATCCTTCGTAAGTGCTTTGGTGAAGATATCTGCTCCATTCTCCTCTGTTGGACAGTAGACCAATTCCACTATCCCATCCTCCATCAAATCACGCACATAGTGATACTGGATCTCTATATGTTTGGTGTGTGCATGAAACACTGGATTTTTGGCAATGGCGATGCAACTCTGATTGTCACATCTCAGCACAGTTGGTTCTTCATCCTGCACTCCCATATGCCATAGAATCCTTCTCAACCATACGGCCTCACATGCAGCAAAACAAGCTGCCTTGTACTCTGCTTCGGTAGAAGACAATGCCACTGTTGGTTGCTTCTTACTAATCCAAGAGAAAATTCCTGAACCCAAAGAGAAACAATAACCAGAAACTGACTTCCTGGAATCAATGTCTCCTGCCCAATCTGAGTCACAGTTCCCCACAAGAGAAGTTCCGAAACTGTATGTGATACCATAGTCAAGAGTTTTCTTCAAGTATCTGAGCACCCGCATCCCAACCTTCCAATGACTCTCATGAGGTTTGTTTGAGAACCTGCTCAAAACACCAACAGCAAAACTGATATCTGGTCTGGTGTTACACAAGTAGATCAGACTGCCGACCAACCTCCTATACCTCCCAATGTCTGCTAATGCTGATGTATCCTCGACGGATAACTTTGCATTCACCTCCATAGGTGTAGCTATCTCCTTGCACTCGGTCATGCCAAATGCCTTCAAGATCTCCCATGCATACTTCTTCTGAGAGATGAAGATCTTTCCTGGCTCTTGCCAGACTTCCTTCATAGTCACCTGTAATAAGAAGGTCGTCCACATATAGGACAATCACTGCAGACTTTTTACCATCCCTGTAAACATACAAGTTAGCATCTGAGGCACATCTTTTGAAGTTTAGGTTTAAAAAGAACCTATCTATCCGTTGGTACCATGCTCTGGGGGCTTGTTTCAGCCCATACAATGCCTTCTTCAGTTTACACACTTTATTCTCAGAATGGGGGGCCTCAAACCCTGGTGGCTGAGCCACGTACACCTCCTCCTTGAGGTCACCATTTAAGAACGCTAACTTAACATCCATTTGGTACACTGGCCACTTCTTGTGGGCAGCCACTGCAAGTACCGTGCGAATAGTGGTCATTCTGGCAGTTGGGGCAAATGACTCTTGAAAATCAAACCCTTCAACTTGTGAAAATCCTTGGGCAACCAGTCTAGCTTTGTACTTTTCTAAGGTACCATCAGCCTTGTACTTTACCTTCCAGATCCACTTGGTGCCAATAATCTTCCGCTTTGCTGGCCGATCCACTAGCACCCAAGTGTCATTCTTCATTATGCTGTCATACTCCGCCTGCATAGCATCCTTCCATGATGGATCTGCAAGTGCTTCTTCTAAGTCAGTTGGCTCCTTTACTTCTCTCATAATCTCAACCATCAAGGCCATATTGACTATGTGAGCAGAAGCCCTCCTTTGCTCCTCTATTCTCTGAGACCTCCTTGGTCCGTCTGCCTTCTCCTCACCAGATGTAGGCATAGGATTATTGTGGTCATAGAGCTGCTTCACCCAGCGCGGCAATGGCTTTTCCGGTGGGGTGATGTCAGGTTGGTGAACTTTTTCCTCATCATCTGAAGATGATGCTTCCTCCTCCTTAAGGATAGGGATAGCTCTCGGGACAGGTTCATAGTGGACTACTTCTTCGCTTGATGATAAAGTGGAAGAACTTTCCTTCTCCTCCTCCACTGTATGCGGCTCCTCCTTGAACACCACATCACGGCTCGCGATGATCTTCTTTGCCTCTTGGTCATATAATTTGTAAGCCTTCTGCTCATCACTATAACCCAAGAAGATACATTTTCTGCTTTTTGGTTGTAACTTGTTTCTCTTCTCATCTGGAACATGTGCATAACATTCACATCCAAAAATTCTGAAATGTGAAACAGATGGTTTCTTACCAGTGTAAGCCTCATGAGGTGTTTTTCCCTTGAGAGCCTTTGTATAGCTCCGATTTAGAATGTAGACAGCAGTATTAACAGCTTCAGCCCAAAAATGGTTAGGCAATCCCTTGCCCTTTAGCATGCATCTTGCCATCTCCACAATGGTGCGATTCCTACGTTCCACAACACCGTTCTGCTGAGGTGTGTGAGGCGTCGTCAATTGACGCTTGATCCCTTTGCTCTTGCAAAAGCCTTCAAACTCCTTTGAGTTGAACTCACCACCACCATCTGTTCTAAATTTCTTCACACTTTTCCCTGTTTCATTCTCAACAAGTATTAGCCATTCTTTAAACTTACCAAAAGCTTGAGCCTTATCACGAAGGAAGTACACCCACATCATCCTACTGTAGTCGTCGACAATCAACATAAAATAAGAAGATCCCCCCAAGGCCTGTGTAGGCATCTTACCACACAAGTCAGCATGCACCAACTCTAGAGGAGCATGTGCTCTATTCTTGCTTTCTTGTGGAAATGCCTTTCTCTGTTGCTTGCCCATCATACAAGCTTCACATGGTTCCTTCAATTCAGTTATTGTAGGTAGGTGAGCAACCATACCTTGCTTTTGCATCTCCTTCAATACTGCAAATCCGATGTGTCCAAACCTTTCATGCCAAAGCTTACTTGTGCCCACTCCAGCGGTGGCTGTAAGAGCACTTAGCTCATACAGGTTGTTCCTTCTTTCTCCTTTGCCAACAATTGTGCCAGCACTATCAATAATTTCTGCACCTGTCTTCTTGAACCTCACTTCATGACCAAGATCAGTTATGGCAGCAACTGATAAGAGATTTCTCCTGATTTCGGGAACATACAACACATTTGAAAGCTTTTTTACTTCACCATTTGCAGCAACAAAAGAAATAGTACCTGTGCCCGCAGCAGGGCATTTAGCATCATTTCCAACCGTCACAGTGATGGATTCTTGTAGAGGCTGCATAGAACTGTATAGACCTTTCTTGTTGGTCATGTGACGGGAGGCCCCACTATCCAACACCCAAGAGTCAGTGGTAGATTCTTCTTGCGCCGAGGAGCACACTTCCTCAATGGTCGCCATGAATAATTCCAACTCTGCTTCAGCCGTATTGGCTGTCTCTTTCCCTTTACTTTTAAGGGTACCATTCTTTTCATCTGCCTTCTTGACACGACAATCTGCAATTGCATGTCCTTTCTTCTTACAGTAGAAGCACTCTCCTTGAAACTTCTTCTTGCCGCCCTTCTTCTTTTTGTCACCATCATTTTTGGTGGAGGAAACACCTTTGCCTTTTGCATTGGCAGAGAATGCAGCATCTCCATTGTTGCTTCCTTCTCGGGCTTTCAGCCTCAACTCCTCCTCCATTAATAATGCACAAAACTCCTCAAAAGTCAAAGCTTGAGGTCTCACCTGAGTATTAAGGGCAGTTACTAGTCCATCAAACTTTTGTGGACAAATCCGAAGACACCTCCGAGCTAGCTCTTCGCTAGTCTTTTGTATCCCAGCGCCAGCCATCTGGTCGCGCAGATTCTTAATCCGAGTGATGAATGCTTCAACCGTCTCTCCTTCAGCAAACTTCTCCGCTGCTAGTTGATTCTCCAAGTTTTGAATCCTTGTTTGGTTTCGTGTTTCATACTGACTCCTTAGTACATTCCAAGCCTCTGACGCTTTGGTTGTATGCTGAATCAGAGTCAAAACACTGTCAGAACAGCTTGTAACTAAGGCACACAATGCATCTGCATTCCTTCGTTTCCAAGCTCGTAGAAGATCTGCATTCGGAGGAATCATCACACTAGGATTTGATGGGTCGGGGATAGGCTGTGGTTCTGCGTCAGTCCCCAGCACAGTCTCCAGAAGCTCATAAGAATCAAGGATAGTTGTAATTTTGAACTTCCACAAGGTGTAGTTTGTACCATCTAACTTGCCTTCACTGAAGGTTGGTGGACGAATCCTCAGTGTTTGAATAGCCGGTAGAGCAGCACCACCTCCTGCACCGCTTCCTGATGCACCAGAACTGCTTCCCGGAGTCGACATCGTTTCTCTTTGCTGTTGAAGCCTTTGCCTCTTGCACGCTCTCCGATCTCTAGAGCCCCCTGGGCTCTGATACCATGTAAAATATTACACGGCGCAGCGAACAGAATCTGAGAAAGAGATAGAGAGTACACAACAGATAAGAGGAGAATCAGTAAATTCTTTAACTTCAAACAACTGATACAAAGATGGCTCTGTCCACCCGTGCGCTTCCACTGAGTGAAGCTTAGATGGCGATCTAGACAGAAGATAGGTGAAGAGTTTAAGGCTAGCTGGAACAACAACTCTGACTGGGTGAAAGATTAGTGTAAGATGGCTGCGAAGGGGTTTAGCTTTTATAGCCCGCGAAGGTCGTTAGGTCGGCCTGCTGACCGACCTACCATATGAGCCTCCACTAGTCGGCCAGGGAATATTCCAGGGAATATTCCCTTTACCATCGGGCCGGGGGCGCTGCCCCCGGACCCCCGCCAGGGGGGCCGCTGGCCCCCCTGGGACCCCCCAGCCAGGGGCTGCTTCCGCGGCCCCCGGACCCCACAATAGGGGCCCCTTTTAACTCCCTTACCACGCAACTCAATGCAATGTGCCTCGAGTTGCTACCAGCTTAACCACTCCGTCTAACCCAAAGATTAAACCCACAACAGTCACCTTTTTGCCATCCGGTCACATAGACCTCATCTGATATACAAGTCAGGACTCAACCAATGTCCGGGCTCACATTTGGCTTCTCCTCATAATGGGGGCCTTACAACTTTGAGCACCATGGATCATTGGTAGCACCTAATGAGGGTGGGGCATTGATCATATCTAACAATTCCCTCTTCTATCACTGTTGTTTTACAAGACAACAAGCCTGTAAATTCATTACAGCACCTCCTTCTTGAGCTCTTTCTTCCATTTTAGCTACAAGAAGCAAGCTCTATCCCTGTACTGCTGATCAACGATGGAGAAAGGCTGAATTCCCCTTTTTCTTCTCTCATACTGTAAAGAAATCAGTTCTTATCATTGCATAATAGATAATGCATGTGTGTTTGTACATCTTTGCATGATCTTGTGAGAGTGAGAATTACTTCTTCTCACTCTCAGGTTGATTGTAACTGAGCTCTTCCCTAAGGGACTTGGGTTGAGCAGAAATACATTCCTTCGGGGGGGGTTGCCCATCTTCAACCCTCAATCTTGTCTCCATTACTTTTACATTTTTATGGCTGTAATTTTGTGAGTAATTTTCATTTTCAGCTTTAAGTGTTCATTCTCTTTTCTATTAAATCTCGAAAACAAGCAAATATCATTATTGTTAAGCATACTACGTTGTTCGGGGCGTTTACAAGCTCTCAAGTGCAATGATGGTACCAGTGTCGGTTATTCCTGTATGAGAACATTATCACCTACTTTGCCAATCCCTTAAAGCTTGTCAGTGATAGAGGCTCTCACTTTCTAAATGTAATATGCCGCCCGAGCTATTCCTTGGTGGTATGTTCTTAGTAGCCCAACAAGAGATGTCCTAGGAAGCGCTACTCATGATTTTAATAAAATCCTCAAAGTTTGCTAACTAGGTTTTCTTGAATCTACCTTGTAGTGGAAGTTCAGGCCGCTCCCACGAGGATCGACCTAAGTTTTTCTAGTCAAATCCATTACTAGTGGCTAATTAATATTAGTGGATTCTAAAGTGATGTGAATCAGTATTTCTAGTTTCTAATGGTCCATCAAGTGCAATTTTTATTCCTTCTTAGGAAATCTCTCAGCTTACCGAGACCACCCAGTCACACGACTAGATCTCCATCCTCCCGCTCCCTCAAGAGAGTAGTTTTAGTTATTTAATTACCTACCACTTTAGGTTCAACATATAAAATAAGGTTCCTTGAATTATCTATTGATACAAATTCATTACATGCCTTTAATTTATGATACAAAAACAAAGTAAAGCAATTTCTTCTTAATAGTTCCTTTCATAAAAATGACTTTTTCAATGTTTTCTTTTCGAAGTATTATTCTCTCCAAGTTTTATTCCCCAACTAATATTGGAAATTCCAGAACAAAATCTGAAAATTGAAGGGTAGTTGGCAGTTTGTAAGAGCCTAAGGAGTTTATGACCAGAGCCCCCTAGTATCCTTACCTCGTCCTCCCAACTAAAGTTTCCTACGACAATATATTTTGCATCATGATTGGTCTAATATCACTAACACAAAACAAAATAAGAAAAACCCATTGGAGTAGGTTTTATCCATGTTGGCCTTGGGAAGGTCTAGCACTATCAAGAACACTGCCTCAGTCTCGGTGATCTATATGCAGTCATCCATCTTTTAGCCTGATGATTTTAGGAAAGCTCACTACCTAGCTTACAATCACAAACATATTATTTCAAATGCATTATACATAAACTTTTAACAAGTTTATTTCCAAGATAATTCTTTTCTTTCCAAAAATAATAACATCAACAAAAATTAGCATAAGTGGAAAAATAACTTCAAGACAAATCAACATAAGTAGTGATGCCTTTCAATAGTCTTCATGGACTCCCTTTTCCTTAAGGATTAGTTTAGATTGAATTTAAGCAAGAATTTCATACTTGAGGATAAATCCCTTGTAGTTTCGTTGGTCTTTCCTACAACAAAATAAAATATTGATTATTTTAATTACAAACACTATCATTTGGAAATTGCATCTCAAGGTTTCTTATATACCAAGGATTAGCATTTGTGATTTAGAGATTTTGTTTGATCAACACAAAAATTAGAAATATTAAATATTTTACGGATACAGTACCTTCCTTGTGTTCACTTAAGTTCATCTTGTGTACAGATCCAAGTTAACCCTTGGAATTCATGGTTAGAAACTCTTAAAAGAAATTATATGTAGGGTTCGAATAAAATCTTATTTTTTGCATGCAGCTTATATTACCTATTCATGGAATAAAGGCCTACTAGCTACTTTTATTTAAGAAAATTAGTATTTGAAGATCCATGATGGGTGCTTGGTTGATGATATTCATGGCTTCATTTGTGATCCCCATACTCGCCATTCAATTTGTAGTAATTGTGTCCACAATGTTATTGGTAGCTCCTGTCTCTGGGACCTTTGTAGCTTTCTTCTTCGGGGACATGGTCTTTAATCATGAGACCACAAAAAAGGGGAATTCGGAAAAGGAGCTTGGTGATAATTAGATTGATAGAATTTTGATTGACCAAAGGGGGGGGAGGGAAGGAAGAGGGGGAGAAGCGATCACCAAGAATTTTTAGAAATTGAGAAGAGTCTTGATTCCATCGGGGGGGGAGGGGTGGAATATGATAGAAAGGATTGAGGATTTGAATTCGAGAGCTCACCGAGTATCCTCCTTGTCCTCTTGATGAGGAATTATTGTGCTCGCGTCTCTATTGCCTCACTCCCTCTTGTTCTATACTCCTAAGAAAGGCCTCTCCCCTCTTGCTTGGATTGCTCTCAATGGCTCCCCATGCCTCTTATTAATAGCTAAATTAGAGAGGAAGGTTGTGGTTAAGAAGAGTTCTTTATGGAGGGGATCTTGGAAAAATCAACAATTTGATGCTCAAACCAGAAATTTGATGGTTCTGTTGGCTCCAAAAGAGTGGTAAAACTGTAGGACGACTAGTTAGAATTCTTCCAAATCACTCATTCTTCTCCGTGTTCGAAGTGTTGTTTGTTGCTTGCAAACTACAATTGTGATGCACACGATTTTTCCAATCCTTCTTTTTGCATTAAATCTTCAAAACTAGCCAAAAAAAACCACTTCTTTTTTACATGACACCCTATTCTAGAAGTTTCCATAGCTTTTTAGGATATTTACAATAAATAACATCTAAAATATCAAAAATATGCTAGTTTTATTTTAAAGTTTAGTATTTTTGGACCACTAATGTGACTAATATGACTCATAACTCTTGTTCGGTAACTTCCGTGACGAGTGGTTATAGTCCTTGTTAATCCCCGAAAAATATTGGGTTACAATCCTTAGGTCTTTTTGCTTGAGATATTCTCTATTTAATGATTTTAGAGTTCTTGAAGTCCATTTTGTGAGAAGTTGAAAATGTTTTAAATTAAAATCGAGACATCACATCCTCTCCCCCTTAGAGGAATCGAGATGTCCTCATCTTGAATGAAACTAGAGATATTGGTTACATAGTGATTCATGATCAATGCGAGTGGCATCGTCTTCAAGGTAGTCTTTCCACTGGACGAGACATTCTCTAAGGGTTTTGCTTCTTAGAGTCTTCTTCCACATGTCAAGTATCTTTTTTGGTTGAATTTTGAGGACTACTTGACTTGGAATTACAATTTGTTGGTCGTTAAGTACATGGTTTAGGTTAGGGACATATGATTTCAATAGACTGACATGAAATACATTATGTACTTTCAAGTTGTTAGAGAGTTACAGCTTGTAGGCATTTGCCCCTAGACACTTTAGCACCTTATATGGCCCACAATTCTTGGGACTCAGCTTCTTGAATAGGAACTTTTCTTTGGACGAACTAGTAGGAAAACCATGTCATCTTCTTTGAGGATGCAATATTGCCTTCGTTGATTGGCATATATGCCTTCTATCAATCCTTGGCAGCTTGAATATCTTGCCTTGTAGCTTTCACTTGTGCTGATCCATTTCTTCCAGCATTTTCCTAAATGCTTCTACCCATAGGGTAGGATTGGAAAAAATTAATGGGATAAGACAATATTGCCCATATAGTGTGCCTGAAAAGGAGTCATTTGAATACTTTGATGGTATGATGCATTGTAGGCAAATTCAACTAAGGGTAGGTATTGGATCCACTATTTGGGTTCCCTATTATAATAAGACATTGGTATGTCCACAATAACTTGGTTGACCCACTCTGTTTGACCATAGACTCTTCCAAAATTTTGAGGTGAAGAGAGAATTGTGGTCACTGATGATTCTTTGGGGCAATCCATGTAACCTAAAATTTTCCTTAATGAAAAGCCTGGCAATATCGAGAGCCTTGTAATTGGTTTTTACAAGAATAAGGTGTGTAACTTTTGTCAGCATATTAATGATTACCATTATGGAGTTATATCATGCTTGTACTAGGGATAATCCAATTATGAAATCCATGTTGATATACTCCCATTTCATTTTAGGGATGTCAAGTGGCTGGAGCTTAGTTCAGGTTGCTCCCATGAGGATCGACCTAAGTTTTTCTGGTCACATCTATTAATAGTGGCTAATTAATATTAGTGGATTCCAAAGTGATGTGAGTCAGTCTTTCTAGTTTATAATGGTCCATCAAGTATGATTTTTATTCCTTCCCAGCCATAGGTCTAGATCCATCCTCCTACTTCCCTCAAGAGAGTAGTTTTAGTTATTTAATTACCTACCACTTTAGGTTTAACATATAAAATCAGCTTCCTTGAATTATCTCTTGATACAAATTTATTACATGCCTTTAATTTACGACACAAAAATAGAGTTAAGCAATTCCTTCTTAATAGTCCTTTCAGAAAGCAATTTCTTTCTTAAGCAATGATAAGAACATTTAGGATTAAGCACTATTAATGCACCTAAAACTTATTGGCCATTTATCCTAAAACCATATTATTAAGTGTAATGATTGGTCATTAATATGTGAATAAGGTGACTATCAAGTGCTCAAGCTTCAAGCTCAAGCTTAATCAACCACTTGAGTCTAATTAAGAAGTAATTAAGAATGACTATTAGGGTATCATTGCAATGCTTATTAATTTCACTGCAGAAGCAATTCCTTTTAGAAAAAATGACTTTTACAATGTTTTATGTTCGAAGTATTATTCTCTCCAAGTTCCATTCCCCAACTAGTATTGAAACTTCCAAAACACAGTCTGGAAATCAAAAGGTAGTTAGCAGTTTGTAAAAGCCTAAGGAGTTTATGACCAAAGCCTCCTAGTATCCTCACCTCCTCCTGCTGACAAGAGTTCCCTAAGACAAGACCTTTCGCATCATGATTGGTCTAAACTCACTAACGCAAAAAAAAAAACAAGAAAGACCCCTTGGAGTATATTTTATTCACGCTCGGCTTGGGGAGGTCTAACGCCATCAAGAACACTGCCTCAATCAACGTTTTGTTCTCAATCATCTATCTTTTAGCTTGATGATTTTAGGAAAGATCACTACCTAGCTTACAATCACAAATACCTTATTTCAAATGCATTAAACGTAAACCTTTAACAAATTTATTTCCAAGACAAATATTGCCTTTTCAAAAATAATAACATTGAGCCAAATTAGCATAAGTGGAAAAATAACTTCAAGACAAATCAACATAAGTGGCAATGCCTTCCAATAGTCTTCATGGACTCCCTCTTCCTTGGGGATTAGTTTAGATTGAATTTAAGTAAGAATTTCATACTTGAGTATAACTTCCTTATAGTTTGGTGGGTCTTTGTATGCAATAAAATAAAATATTGATTAGATTAAATACAAATAGTATCATTTGGCAATTGTATCTCAAGGTCTCTTATATATCGAGGATTAGCATTTGTGATTCAAAGATTTTGTTTTATCAACACAAAAAGTAGAAATATTAAATCTTTTAGGGACACATTACCTTTCTTGTACTTGCTTAGGTTCATCTTGTATAGACCCAAGTTCACCCTTGGAGTTCATAGTTAAGAATTCCTCAAGAAATTATATGCACAAATCGAATAAAATCTTATTTTTTGCATGCAGCTTTTGTTGCCTATTTGTAAGATAAAGGCATGCTAGCTACTTTTATTTAAGAAAATTAGTGCCTGAAGATCCATGAGATGGGTGCTTGATTGATGGTATTCACAAGTTCGCTTTTAATCCCCGTACTCGCCATTCTGTTTGTAGTAATTGTGTCCGTAGTGTTATTGGCAGCTCTTGCCTCTGTGACCTTCGTAGATTTCTTCTTCGGGGCCATAGTCTTTAATCGCAAGATTGCAAAAAAGGGGAATTTGGCAAAGGAGCTTGGGGGTAATTAGATTGATGGAATTTTGATTGACCAAGGGGAAGCAGTCACCAATAATTTTGAGAAATCCAAAAAAGTCTTGATTCCACGGGGGGGAATATGATAGAAGGGATGGAGAAATTGAATTTGAGAGCTTGCAGAGTATCCTTTGTGTCCTCTTGATGAGGAATTCTCGTGCTTGTGCTTCTCTTGCCTCACTCCCTCTTTTTGTTCTATATTCCTAAAAAGGGCCTCTCCCCTCTTGCTTGGACTGTTCTCAATGGCTCCCCATGCCTCTTATTTATAGCTAAATTAAAGAGGAAGGGTTATGGCTAAGAAGAAGAGTTCTTTATGGAGGGGATCTTGGCAAAAGCGACAATCTTATGCTCAGACCAGAAATCTGATGGTTCCGTTGGCCCCGAAAGGGGGGGGGGGATAAAACCATAGGACACCTAGTTAGAATTCTTCCAAATCACTACTTCTTCTCCGTGTTTGAAGTGTTATTTGATGCTTGTAAATTGTGATCGCAACACGCACGATTTTGCCGATCCTTCTTTTTGCATTAAATCTCCAAAACTAGCTTTAAAAACCACTTTTTTTACATGACTCTATTCTAGAAGTTTCCATAGCTTTTTAGAATATTTACAATAAATAATATCTAAAATATTAAAAATATGCTAGTTTTATCCAAAACTCTAGTATTTTTGGACCACTAATGACTAATATGACTCATAACACTTGTTCATGTGGTAACTTCTGTGATGGGTGGCTATAGTCCTTGTCAATCCGCTGAGTTATGATCCTCAGATCATTTTTCTTGAGATATTTTCTATTTAATGATTTTAGAATTCTTGAAGTCCATTTTGTGAGAAGTTGGAAAGATTTTAAATTAAAGTTGGGATATCACATTAAACAAGATTATGGAAGAGCTAATAGAGATCTACAAGATTTGCCATGAAAAGTCCATACCCTACTATCTTAGAGCCAATGATCAAGTCAAAGTCACCAATCGCATTCTCTATTCAATCCTAATAAGGACAATTTCTCACATCACCATGATTGGGATGATTGACTTACAGAAGCCCTCTAGGGGTACAAAATCTTCCATAAGGCCATAATAGGACATCTATCTTTCCAATGAGTCTACGATTACAGAAGCCATCGTTTTGCTTAAGCTAGAATTTCCCTCTTTGAGAGTGGCTATCAGCGAATGGTTGGGAGATGCAGAGTCTATGCAGTGCCATTTGTTGCACTTAGAATGTCCTGATGAGACTCAAAGGAAGGCCTTACAGTGCATGGAAGCCACACAAACTCAATGAAAAACTTACCATGACAACTTCATCAAAGAGAAATAACTCAAAGAAGGTGATCTTGTCCTTGCCTATGATTTATGCTTTGGCAAGTTTCTTGGAAAGCTCCAACAGCCGTAGGTATCTCTAGTGATCCTTTCTTGATCAATGCCTACTATGTGAAGAAGTGTTTTTTCCCAGGAATCTTGATAATTGCAAATGACAGTCCCTTTCTCCCTTTGGTGTCTCTTCTTAATGCTTCTCATGCTACTTATGATAGTCATCATCATGTGAATTCTATTGTGATGAAGTGAATGATTTCTACTATATCTTTTTTTCTAGCTCCTATCCCAATTCTATTTTCTTTCCTTCCAATTGAATAGATGTGGCAGGGTTGGTTCTAAACATTGGGATTTTTATTAATGAAATTTAAAAAAAAAGGTTATAGGAGAAAAGGACTTTCATCCCTACCATACCGACCTACTATTTGAGAAAATGTGGACATATTCTTGAGAGTAGAAAAAAAAATCTTTTTAAAAATAAAATTTTATAGAAGAAAAGGAAAAGATTCCCTATTAGAATAGGCCTTTCTCCAAGAAAATGTGACAAAATACCCTTGAGGAGTGAGAAATTGACCATGAAAAATGAGGTCCCACCCCATTGTCTATTGAGATATTTGCAATCACACCTATTATGTGTTAGAAATCAAGCTCACCGTCAGTGTGTCTTTATCTATGACCGACATCTATGACAGCTAGAGTGTGCAGCTGTCTACATGTGACTACATTAAATAAGTCGGGTTAGTAGTCAGTTAGTGACCTGACTAGAGTTAGTTTGTCTAGTCTACACTTACACTAGGTCACTTTATCTTTGTAGTGTGTGTTACTCAGTTAAAAAAGAATAATGGAAGAAAGTCATGGAACCTGAAGGTTCATGACAATGGAGTTTCCATGTCTCTCTCTCTCTCTCAACTTTAAACATGGTATCAGAGCAGGACTTGGTGGACTTCTTGGAGTAGGAGGAAGTGAAGATGATCTACAGTTGAAGACTTATGTTATTTTTCAAACAGGCTGAATGCCATTGTCAAATGGAAGGTATGCATTGTGTGATTGTTTGCTCTATGGTCCAAGCTACTATCTGGGGCTTGTTTAGAACCTTGAGAAGGGAGCATTAAGCACCATTGTGTGCTCCATTATCATCATCATCAACATCGTGTGCTGCTGCAAACCCCTGTCCAGTCTACACAGATTGCGCCTGTTTCAGGCTTGAACTCCTCTGCCTCATTTGCTGGTTGTAATCAGTCACTTGGCTGTACATTGCTTACAAGAGATCCCTGAAAGGTACTTGAAGATAATAGGAAGCCATTGCTTGTGCTGGAGCTCACTTATGAGCTGAAAATAGAGATCATAGGTCTGTCATAAATAGTGGCCTGCTATATACAGCCACTACAAAACATATACACTTGTCTGGCATGAGGACTCATACATACCCAGAAGCATCACTGGAGCCAAGATGTATGTCAAGAAGCCATATGTACCGGATGTAATGCATTTGAGCTGAAGTTTCTCACTAAAATCACTCAGATCTGAAGTATGTTAGTGGCTGAAAATTGTCATACACAGTCAATGACAAGCATTGTGTATTACTGAAGCAATACAGGTCATCTTGGGGGTTCTATCATCTATATGAACTGACGTATACATGCTGAATGTATGGAGGATTGAAGCAAGCAATGAGCATCATTGAAAATTGAATTCTAAAGCTGAAATAAATGCAGTCACACTGTCTTGGCTAATTACAAACAGTTCATGAAGTTTATGCCATTGGTCAACGAAGACAGGTTGTCTATGCCTACTCAGATGCTCATGTATTGAACTTGCCACTACAAAGTAAATGTGTGACATGATTGGAAGACATTTTGGAGCTGCTTGGAGCTTGTTACGCTGAATTTTGGTTGACTGCAACCTGCAACTAAATTTTTTGACACTTGTATGTGCTGGTTATGCATTGTTCTGTGCCTCTATGCTCATGTCTTGACTGCCAAATGTACTAGCAGCTATCTGGGAGGTTTTGGAACATGTATGACATGATTACCACTCAGTTTTGGACTTGAAATTGCTACTGGTTACTCACAGTTTACAGTTTTCAGACTGCATGTATGTACCCTGGTAGTGAGGTTACAGAAGCTTAAGCTGAAGCAAACACATAGCTTATGTATTGACAGTTATACCTACAGTTGAGACCACTTGTTTGTGGGTTATTTTGGGGTGTCAGTGGGCTAAAATACCCTTTTTTTTCTGCAATTTAGTGCAGAAAACTGTCATAAACTATTATAGACTGAACTCAAATTAGATCCTAGTGTAGTAAGGGCTCTACACAAGCATAGATTCTCACTTGCAAAACAACAACCAAAAGCCCATACCCGAGCAAAGACAAACAGAGACCCTAGAACCTCAATGGGCCAATCTACCCAACAAGGGCGAAAAGGCCACACCACAAAAACACGTATGTGTTGCATTCGGACTGCATCTAGTGAAAGCGAAAAGCAACAACATCAAGCCACAACTGCAAGGATGACTAGATATGATAGTCCTGATGATAGATGCACCTTAAATAGCACTGCACAGACAATCCAAGATATCAGTGGAGAATCCACATTTGCTCGTGCAGTTGGGGACTCAAGGGCATTTGTCAAAAGGCTTAAATTTATAAGCCAAGACCCGAAAGATGAAGGCATAGTAGCCAAGCATATCAACAACTGACCTAGTTCAAGGTCTTGAGTCTTTAAAGGGATACACCTCCATTGCCTAAGAAAAATAAGAGAAAAGAACAAAAACAACAATGGCAATTGCAAGTGGTTGTAGACCCCAAGAAGATTGAGCTCAAGAGTGCTGAAGAGCTAAGGAATAAAGTATCGAGTCCACCCATGAATGAACCCATTTCCATCTCTCTTAGTAGCAGTGAGACCTCAAACGCATCCATGTGCTCTAAAAAGTCAAAGCAACCATTACCATCAGCAGTTGCTTGCAACATTCAGTCCACCAATAACCAAACTTGCATTGACCAATCAAGAATGAATACAACACTGTCACAACAAGGTGACAAATCTATACCAGTCGCATCCAAGGAGAGCCATGACACAATAACAACAAAGCCTCAGGAGACACATGGAAACCCCAAGGACATAAGCAATCCTAGAGTGGACCAATCTTGCTCATCTAGGCCTGAGCCCCCAGCTATGCTAAAGCCTCAAACGCATCCATGTGCTCTAAAAAGTCAAAGCAACCATCACCGTCAGCAGTTGCTTGCAGCATTCAATCCATCAACAACCAAACTTGCATTGACCAATCAAGAATGAATACAACACTGTCACAACAAGGTGACAAATCTATACTAGTCGCATCCAAGGAGAATCATGACACAATAACAACAAAGCCTCAGGAGACACATGGAAACCCCAAGGACATAAGCAATCCTAGAGTGGACCAATCTTGCTCATCTAGGCCTGAGCCCCTAGCTATGGTAAAGTCCAAACTCCTAGAACCTTGCATGAGATAGCAACCGAGAAAGTCCTCATTGAACATAGAAGTGTTGCAGAATGCTTAATTGAGTTGGATGCTAAACTGAAAGTATTCGCACGTGTCTACATCCTTGCAGACATGGGTGCATTCCCTAGGGGGTAGTTGAAAGAATACTTGCCATTTTCCCTATTCTAGGAAGAGCAAGAACATCTTGACAAGCATTATGACAAGCTCCTACATGAACGCATGTGACTCATCTCTGATGAGGAAGCCGACAAACTACACTTAACTGTGACATTCAACGATGTGCTTTGCCAACCGAATCTCTTAGAGATAGAGCAACTAAAGCGACAATCAGAGGGTCGAAGTCAATTCAAAAAATTTTGGTTTGAAAATCGCGTTACAATGGCCAAACTGGGAGTCCATATTATGACATTCTTAGAGGAGCGATTGGCCAAATGGCACTCTCAAAGAGACCCAACCTATGTGGCATCGACTTCCTTTCGAGTACTAACTGCCATTCGGGGTATGGACTTAGTTGAAAATAGCCAAGAGAACTCTCTGGCTAATAAAGCTAGCACTAAGGAGAAGCTACATGTTGCCGGTAGACTTGGACAAGGTACCATACTACTTGATGTTACAAAATATCTATGGTTATTGAGTAAGCTGCCACAAGTACTGGATGTGTGTGCCACACTCTAGTACAATCCTGAGTTCTACAATTGGTTTTTATCCTCACGAAGTGAAATGGATTCGTAAATCTATATATAAATAAATAATGAGTTTTGTGACCCTGTATAGATAATGTCAACACACACAAGCAATGATAGTCAAGCATAGGGAGAAGAGTTGGGTTCAACAGGCTGAGCTCCTCAAATCCTCCTCTCACCACACGTCTAGAAGTTGTGTGACCATTCCCACCTCCAAATGGAGGGCATGCAACCCTCATTACCACCATAAGTAACCTTGACCAACATCTCTGACGGCGTAGACAGGGTGTTGTCCCCTTCTATACACCTTTCCCCTTTTCAGTCTATCCTTCTAGGGACGAGCCGTGCTCCACTCCATCACAACCAGTCCATGCAAGAGATCTGCTAATGGTTGGAATATGTCCCACAGTTGAAGCAGGATGAATATCATCATAGGGGCTGTCCCTTTACAACAAACACTACATGCCTCACCTCACCCCTCCTCCTCATATGCGCTTGATCCACCTTCATGTGTACTTCTCCTCAACATAGACAACTTTTCTTCATCCACATGTTACCAGGATCCAGCCCGCGGTCTTCTAACTACGTCATATCTAAGTATGCACGAGTACTCACCTAATATCTACACCAAAATATATACACAGTTTGGGTCCTCAAGTGCAGGACAATACTCTCAGCTTGCTTAGAGTTTGACATATCTCCCAAACTAATTGAACTATGTCTTGTGCATGATAAAGAAGACTAGCACTTCCCCAAGGGAGAGACAACCTATGAGAGGTTTTCAATTGCAGGTATTGAAGACTTCCACGAAAGTGTCATTCACCCTTCATCAACACTCAACTCTGAATTCTTATCCTTTATCATCATGCAAGCCCGCCAAGAATCATTGGCCCCGCAGAATCCTCAGAACATCAACCCCTGTGCCAACCCATGAGTACAACTCCCATCCCTATCACCAACAACATGCCCCCAATAACCTTTCTCCGCACCACCACCAAAACTCCTCCACGGAAAACCACAGATGTCCCTTCCATCCACATCTTTGGTGCATGCCAAAGCCTGCTACCTATGACGGTGAGTGCCATGGGACTGGCACTCGTCTAGGAGGGGGGTAATGTTAACCCTCAAATGAACAAGGTGGAAAAGCTAGAAAATCTAAAGTAGAAGACAAGGCCAAGACAAAAGTGAAATAGAAGACAAAGGCACACCAAGAAGAATCTGGAAACACAAGAAGTGCAGAAAAGTCCTAAATCAAGGAAAAAGGTGCATGAGAAAAAGCGTGAGTCTATGCTATTGTGAAAAAGCACAAGACGTACCATGATTTATTTTAAGATTGTCGGGCTCTCACTCATGCAATTTGTAAATGTAGACGGGCAGTGAAAAGGAAGCTAGGAAGATAGGAGGACAATGGGAAAAAGGGCCTAGGCCACAGCCGGCCATGTAAAAAAGGGAATAAGGAGATGGCCCCCCAAAAGGGATTTAGGGTTTTGTATATAAAATTGAAAAGTGAATGAGAAGCTCATTCTTATGTGTGGCCAAAAGTGGCTCTCCTCTTCTTCTTCTTCTTCTTCTTCTTGCTTTCTTGAGCTTGTGCTTGAGAGAGGGAGTGTGAGAGTGTGAGGGAATGAGTGTGTGAGGGTGAGGGACCGGGGAGGAGAAGCTCTCCATCTTCTCCTCTCTTCTTCTCTTCTCTTGTCTTGCTCGTGGAAATGGAGCTTGGAGTGGGGAGCTTGAGGATGGAGCTCGCTTGAAGCTTGCACTTGGATCGTGGAGCTACCAGAGTGCTCGAGAGAGGAGGTAACTCGATCGCGCATGGAGGTAAGGTCACTCTACCCATATATAGATAGTATGCCGGCTATGTGAGAGGTAGCTTGAAACAATAAGCAGTCCGTGGGTGGGCATGGAGAAGAAGTATATCAAAATCGTAAAGGTTGTGGAGGTCTAGAGTGGGTTGAGTGGGTGATGGGGCCTTCGAAGTCGATGGGTTGCAGTAGTTTTTTCAAATTCATCTAAAAAGGAAAAGAATGTGCACTACCTAGGGGGTGTGTCTACCTTGTCATGCAGTGCATTGTGTCCATGCTAGTGGAACTAGGAGTTGGGTTGAACCGCAGGTAACAAGCCTATTGTCCCACACTTGAGGACCCAATTCGTGTAAAGGGAAGGTGCGATGGGTGTAGCTTAGGGAGACATGTCTAACCATAGGCGAGTGTGACCTCTCTAGGTGTGTCCTGCGCTTGATGAGCCCTAAGTGTAAAGTAAGGGAACAAAAGGGGCTAGGGGGTTAAGCATGGAGCTGGCTGACCGAGGCCACTAGTCGCACCTAACTTGAGAACCCCTAGGTGCAGTGGTTGTGGCACTTTGATGTTATAGTGAAATTCATTTATTTATTTTTTCTATTTATTCTATTTTATTTATTTTATTTTATTCTTTATTCTTTGTTTTCTTTTTCATTTTCCTTTCTTTTCTTTTTCCTTTTGGTACAAATAGGGGGAGACAAGCTATATGGCATCTTTCTTTTTTTTCACATTTTCTCTTTTCTTTTCTTTTTTTCTTTTTCTTTTTTTCCTTTTCCTTTCTTTTCTTTTTCTTTTTGGTACAAGTAGGAGGAGACAAGCTAGATGTCATCCTCATGCTCTTTAGGAGTGTCACAAGAGGGCCTAAGGGTTTTACTAAGAAATTCAGGGCTTAACATGTAGCTCTTCTAATGAATCCTTACATTGAGTGGGGTAGTAGAGAGGAAAGGATGATTACATTTCAAGAATCTACTATCACTCATATTTTCTAGGAGACTCATGCAAAATGCTAGCAAGAGAGCAGCCCTTAACATTAGGTGATTCATTACAGAACTGTCTATTCTATCATTGACCTCAAAGTAGAGCAGTGGAGGCACTTTTCATGTGGTATTGGCTTCTATTTTAATAGGATTCACAAGAGACAGAGGTAATTACATGAAAGGTGGTAAGGAAGGTGAGGTCAGGGCATAATCTAAACTTATCTAGGAAGTGAGTGATGGAAGGTTGGAGGTCTTGAGCTCCAAAAACAAGGAACTCTTTAGGGCTGGAGGCATTGACATTATAGACCAAAGGGAATTCGTACCTGCCATGCTTCCTCTAGTCAAAATCCATGTTGTGGCACCTTGGGTAAGCTATGTACAAGGGCTCATTCCTTTCTTATGGCAGAGTATTATAAAAGGCCATCCATGCCTCAAAATTATTTTACCAAATCTTCTGGTGCCATTTAGGCTAGGACTCATAACCTTTGACTTTTCTTGGCTCCTTCATCACCTTATCCTCCTAGTATCAGGTAAGTTCTCTCCTTCACAATGTGGGATTTTTTACTCTCTCATCTTTCCACTGCTTTCCTAGTCCCCCTTGGAGATTTGTATGGCCCCTCAACCACTTGTGGAGGTAGTACCTTATTTAGAGCATCATGGTAGAAGATGTCAAATTGGAATGGTGTACACGTGTTCTCCCACCAGTGCTCCCACTGATTCAGCTCCCATGCTCAGTAGATTAGCACTCGTTCCTCAATTGGCAGCATTTGGACATTGGGTGCTGCTTGTGGCGTAGCACTAAATTTTCTCCTTGTTAGATAAGCCAATTCCCTGCATTTTCTTTTTGCCTTGATTATTCTTTCATGGTGGTCGAGTCTTCTTCTTGGCCTTCTACTTCTGTTAATGGAGGCGAGGCTGGGCTCTATTCATCAAATTTCCCTTCAAGTTCCTCAAGCGCCTCCAAATCAAGGCCTTCCTCCATTGGTGGTTATGCTTGGGTGGTTGTCATGACCTAAAATAGGCTTGACACTGGCTCTAAGCAGTAGCATGGCCTCTCTACACTCAAATAACACACCCCCTCGGCCTCATAGTAGCCAGGAGCATCTAGGAGACACACTCTCGTAACCTAATTTCTATCATGAATTTTGCATTTGTTTTAAATTGTAGTCCAACGGTCAAGCCTTCCCTAGACTTCTCAAAGGGAGTCACTACACAAAGATCAGTGTTGAACACCTCATAATCACAAACAGAAGGAGGCACCCTTTGGCTTAATGTTGTGGCCCCACTATAGCTCTCCTACATCTCAAGGATTGGCCCCTCGAAGCACCGCTAACACAAATAACAAAGACGTCACAAACTCCACTCTTATTTTAAAGTGTTCCAAGAGATAATATATTTTCTCACTTAACAATTTCCCAAGGAACCCGAATGTCTAAACCTATAGCTTAGGTATCTCACAACTCAACGTGGGTCATAAGTATAAGAAACCAATTGCAATGCATCCAGGGATTACACCATGTGACATGCGCAATGCAGTTGTGAATGCCATAGTGCTCAAACATTTTATGATTTATAAATCAACATTGTGAAATGTAACATAAATTTATTTCAATGATTTCAACCTACACGTCATACTGCATTGCTAAGGGTCAACACCGAGTCTCCTTGTGCTTCTTAACCCCTTTAAACTTAATTTATAGATGTCTTATATGGTATGCACAAACAAATAGATCAAAATTTCAAATGTTATCAGCAACTAATCAATATCAAAACCCCTCTTTCCCCCTATCTTTAGATTATGCATCGTTGATAGGTGTAAAGAGAAAAATATTCATGTGTTTTTCTTATAAAAAATGGTAAAAATGCACTTTAACATGAAGACAAGTTTGAACTGAGGCTTGTCCCTCATGCTATACATTCACAAATATAAAGCATATTTTTTCTTAATTTTCTAGCACATAAACTATTTTTTTTTATTTTTTTCACTATTTTTCTTCATTTATTTAGATAAAATTTTTGATATTTCTAATTTATAGGCTCGAACAGATCATAATCACTAAGCATTGATTTATATTCATTTCTACTCTATATGAATCCCAAAATTTATCATTTTCGTGAAAATCGCATAATTGTAGGTTTTGCATGTTTTGGTATAAATTGTTAAATGACTAATTTTTCTAATTTTCTTCAAGATTTTTGATAAATTTAAGCATTACAAATTAGAGGCATTGATTTACAAACAATTTTATCAAATATCTATCATGAAACAAATGAAATTATTGCTTATGCATAGAAACCGGCTTTGGAGGCGCATATTTCGTGGTTAGGAGGCTTCTAACGCTCATTTTGGGCCACTTGACACTCTCTCCAACTCTGATCTATGATCTTCTTTACTTTAGTTCCATTATTCCATCAGCAACTTGCATTCAACTCCTTCCTCTTTTTCCATAGAATCACTTATGTGAGTAGCCATCAAGAGGAGAGAGGAGAGAGGAGAGAGAAATACTGATTTTTCAACTTCTCCATCGGGTAGCCATTTCTTAATCGAAGACCAGTGATGGGGAGTGAAAAATTGAAGAAGATGATTGCCATGATGATCAGGTTGATTCATTGCTTTTTTTGCAGCCTCCAAATCCCCCTCATGAAATCGATGCCATGAGGGCATCATTTTACTGATTGTTGCCATTTCAAAAATGCCCACCCCCTCATCACAATTTTTTTTTGGAGGCCATGGGCCCCCTAAGGCCTATGCCCAATTTTCTTGTCCCTTTTGTTAGTCACTTTTGACCTTTAAATTGCCTGGTCACTCGCATCTCTTCCGTCCAATGCCAGATTCCAAATCCAAAAAATCCTGCATGTCCGACTTGACATCCCAAATAGCTGCGAGCCTCTCTCTCTTCAATTAGGCCATCAAAAAAATTACTAAAAATCTGCAACTACCGCAACGATTGAAGTTTTCATTTTCATCTTCCTCGGTCTCTAAAAATTGTCGGATCTTCATGTTCTGCTTCCGTCGGCTTTAATTTCTTGCCTAAAATTTCCATTTGTCTGCTCCATTTTGGCACTTCACAGGTCTTTAAAAGCTACTCTCATTTGCGACCACATGATAGGGTGACTCAGTCTGTCAAATCCCACAAACTAATTTGCACAAACAACCAAAGAAAGCATCAAGCTACCACAAAAAAAAAAACTCAACAAAGCACAAGAACAACTCTCACTCTACCCCCTGACAAAATCAAGGCATGAGAATCCACAAGGGACATGCCCATCATAATCTGATGATAGAAATCTAGAGTGGGTCACTAACCAATTTCTCTAATATGGACTAGCTAAAAAACCTATCAAAGAGGTCATCCTTGTGGTGGTCTGAACTACCTACCTAATGTAGGACAACTAGACCAAGACCTCCTACTAGGCGAGGACTCCTATAGCCCGGTCATCATATTTTCTTGTAGCACATTTTCCTCCCAAGGTTTCCATACTCAAGTGTGTAAAAAGGAGGGATCTAAGCATAAAGTGACCCAAGGAGAACATGGCATCGGCCTCAAGTTCTGACTTGGTACCCAAGAACCTACCAAGCTCTCGTGAGGCGACACTTAATCCTTTTCTTTTGCTCAGTTTTGTTTTTGCTTCAACCTTCCTTATTTCTTTTTTCAGCTAGCTGCTACTCCTAGGAACACAAGGCATCGGTTGACTCATCTTCAGAAACCCACCAGGCCTCCGTAAGGTGATAATCAATTGCTTATAGGAATGTTCTTTCTTTCTTTTTTCTTTTCTAATTGAGAGGTTAGAACCCCTTTTTACACACCTTTGTAATTTTTATCTTTAGATATATTCAGAACTTGCTCTTCTTTGCTATTTTGGTAGGCTTCTCTAACCGTCTCACACTAGCAGGGACTCCTATGATAGATGCCTACCAAGCTGGAAGGACAAAATCACAACGGATACCCTCTATCACAAGTCTTTAATGCCTAAAACTGTCCTAACAGGAGGTAGATGACTACTCAAATCTCCCCCAGATATATCTAACCAAACCCTAAGACTTCATGCCTTGATTGCTGATCCCCATAAACAAAAAGAAAATAACCCCCACATATGCATATAACACTATTAGCTCAAGGGAAAACTCGAAAAGGCGATGACACCACGTGGAATGGCCACAAGCAGTTTCTGCATAGCAAAGGTTTCTCCAGGCACTTTGTCCAACCTGTGTGATGCAATCACTAAAACAGAAAACCATTAAACATACCTACACCAAACAGACATATGGCCCTCTTAGCCTAAAGAAATATAACATTTCACAAAAGAAATGGCCCTCTTGACCTAACATAAATCTTTTTTTTCTAACCAAATATGGTCTAATTGGCATGTGAATTGTATCTTGTCAAACTAAACAAGATAAACCAAAGTCACAAGTCCAAGCCTTCCTACTGATATAACCTCAATATGGGCTATTCCTCTTTGTGTGCTATTAGCTAAACAAATGCCCTCCCTTGACTCGAATGGCTTATCATCCAAATAGATTGGTTGTTCTAACTTTCCAAAGGCCTCTGTGATGGAGAGATCTATGGATTTTGGCTCATTTAACCTTTTCCTATTTGGATTTTTGAATGTGTCATTGTTACTACCCAGACTAGATAGGGATTCAATCCTAGGCCCATCACAACGATGTATCCTAGAGTGGTGCACATTGCTAGATATATCATTATAGCCTCTGGTCTCATCCACTTGGGAATTAACCATAGTATATCCACTTGGGACTCTTTGCTCGTGATCCAGCACAATAGCCACACTTTTAAAGATTTTGAGCCTCTAAACCCATCTCTTTCTAATCTTTGCATAGCTTGATTGGGTCCCACCACTCCTTCTATTTTTATATTCTTCCATGATGACCGATCCATATCAGCTCACTTGCTACCTATCACTTCCCTTGAAGTAGATCCTCATACTAGATTTAACTCTAGGTGGATCTTTACCATTGTAAATCCCAGGTTCCCTATTACCTTAGTTTTCAATGGTTGAGACAACCTCCACATGGTAGCATATATCATCTATGTTTTGGGGCATCATCTCATTGACATGATTTTGTTTCAAACTTAGACCATTGATGTGTTTCTTAATCACTTTGCTTCCCCTATTAGGTCTACACCCATTTCTATCTAGCTCATTGCTTTAGAACATGGGATTGGCTACACTAGGATGCCAGAATTCATTCGCCTCAAGATCATTATAATTAATGTTAGGATTCTCCCTAGTATACCTGTCATTTGCACCTCCAACATGACTAACATTTAGCAAATGTTTCCAAATTTCCTTATAGATTTCAAAGGTGTGGGGAAGACTACAATAGCTCTCCCAACATCTCTGAATACATCTCTCAAAATGTTTTGCTTGAAACTTTGCCTCCTTCAGTGACTTAGGGTTTCTCATCCTATCTTGGAACTGCGTATTTGTTTCCAAGCTATTGACAAAGAGTTCACCAAGCATCTCTTCTGGTAATTGACTGGCTTTCCTTGGTCAAAGCTTCAAAATGTCATCAAAGCCTCTTGTGTATTCTTTGACGGAGGTATACAACTCTTGCTGAGTCTACATAAGCTATCCCAAGACCTGAGTCATGGGAACCTTCTTCTCATATTCATCTAAACATCTATCATATAGCTCCTTGAAGGACTTTATTGACCCTCTTGGGAGGCTCCAATACCATTTCTTGGCCTCTCCCTTTAGGGTATTCAAGAACACAAGCATCTGATGTAGATCATCAAACCCACTTGCAAGGCAAGTTGGGCCATACTCTTTCAAATGTAGCATCGGATCCTCATCCCGTAGCCCATGAAACACTAGGAGATACCTATAAGGAGGAGGGCATTTAGTTCTCTTCTTTGGGATCAAGACTAGGTCATCAAAATCTTCATATTCATCTTGACTTAATACCCATGTGTGAGGGTCTCTAATCTCTTCCATTTCCACCTTTATTGGTGTAGAAGAGTCACTAGTTCCCTGGGCTTCCCTTTCTGCCAACTCACAAAGTAGTTTAAGAAGTCTAACATGATGCAATAGGGAATCTACCCCATCCCTGACTAGTAGTACTTTAGCAAGGCTATTCTCATCTACCACTACTTTGCTAGAACTTAGGAGAGGTCCCAATAGAACCTTTCTTGCTAACAATGGTCTTCCACACACGTAGACATCATCCAATGCTTTATGGATCTTAGCAATTGCACTACGGTACCCAACTATGTCAGGCACTAGCATCGGATGTATTCTCGGATCAGAGTCATGTATTATTGTGTGTATATTAACCATTGTCATCACAATCTTTTCATCTAAAGAGTCATCATCCTTAGTGGATGATCATGTCCTCTTAGACTCACTTTTTCTTTCTAATGTTCTATCTAACTCCCATGGCTTATTAATCTCAAATGTTGATCCATGGGTACTTTCCCACAATGGCCCAAACTTGAGCATGGTCTCACTTTCGGGGCAAATGATAAAATAGTTGACCACATGACTAACCAAAGATCCGCAACTAAACCATTTTGGATTGACAAAGTATCTTTCGGGTTATGGGGATTCCTTGGATTAAGTGTCATGCTGATGACTAAAGTGTTATTAACCCTACATTTAATATCCACTGCTTCAAGACAGCTCTCAATTAGAAAGTAAGAAAAATAATGGGTCCCTTATAGTCAAGATTCTAAAAGCTGCCACTTATTAGTGGCTCCAGCAAACACACCACATGTCGAGACCTAAAATGGGGCCTGACACTGGCTCTAAGCACTAGTTGGGCCTCTCTACACTCTCAAAGATCACCAACCCTCGGCTTTGCATCCAGGAGCGTCTAAGAGACACACTGCCCTAACTTAACTTCTATTGTGAATTTTGAGTTATTTTTAAAATTGTAGTCCAACAGTTAAGCATTCCCCACACTCTCCTGAAAGGGAGTTACTACACATAGATTAGTGTCGAACACCTCATAATCAAAAACAAAAGGATGCATCCCTCGGTTGAATGTTGTGGCCCCACTACAGCTCTCCTACACCTCGGGGATTGGCCCCTCAATGTGCCGCTAACACAAATAACAAAGACGTCACAAACTCCACTCTTATTTTAAAGCATTCCAAGAGATAAGATATTTCCTCACTTATCATTTTCCCAAGGAACCAGAATGTCTAAACCTATAGCTTAGGTATCTCACAACTCATCGTGCGTCATAAGTATAAGAAACCAATTGTAATGAATCCAGGGATTACACCATGTGACATGCACAATGAAATTGTGAATGCCATCATGCTCAAACATTTTATGATTTATAAATCATCATTGTGAAGTTCTACAAATATTTATTTCCATGATTTCAACCTACACGTCATGTTGCATTGCTAAGGGTCAGCACCGAGCCTCCTCGTGCTTCTTAACCCCTTTAAACTTATAAACGTCTTATATGATATGCACAAACAAATAGATCATAATTTCAAATGTTATCGGCAACTAATCAACATCAAAACCCCTTTTTCCCCCTACCATTTAGATTATGCATCCTTGATAGGTGTAAAAAGCAGTTTTTTCATGTGTTTTTCTTGTAAAAAGTGGTTTAAAACGGACTTTAATATGAATACAAGACTGAAATAAGGCTTATACCTCATGCTCCAGCCATGCCATACATTCATGAATATAAAGCATATTTTTTCTTAATTTTCTAGTGCAAAAAACTAAATTTCTCTATTTTTCACTATCTTTCTTCATTTATTTAGATTAAAAATTTGATATTTTTTATTTATAGGTTGGAAATAATTATAATAATTGAGCATTGAATTTATATTTGTTTCTACTCCATATGAACCCCAAAATCATAATAAAACCCCCAAAATTTATCATTTTTGTAAAAATTGTATAATTGCAAATTTTGCATGTTTTGGCATAAATTGTTAAATGGCTAAATTTTTTGGTTTTCTTCAAGATTTCTGATAAATTTCAACATTACCAATAAGAGGCATTCATTTACAAACAATTTCATCAAACATCTATCATGAAACAAATGAAATGATTGCTTATGCATAGAAGCCCGATTTTAGAGGCACGTATTTCATGGTTGGGAGGCCACTGACGCTCATTTTTGGGCGGTGGCATTCTCTCCAACTCTAATCTACGATATCCTTCGCTTTGGTTCCATTATTCCATCAACATCTTATATCCAACTCCTTCCCCTTCTTCCATAGAATCACATGTGAATAGCCATCAAGAGGAGAGAGAAATATTGATTTTTCAACTTCTCCACTGAGCAGTCATTTTTTGATTGGAGACTGGTGATGGGGAGTGAAAAATTGAAGAAGATGATTACCATGATCTAATTGATTCATTGCTTGTAGCCTCCAACCCCCCCTCTCATGAAATCAACGCCATGAGGGCATTGTTTTGCTAATCGTCATTGTTTCAAACCCCCCCCCCCCCCCCCCCCCGGCCCTCCCATCAAGAAAATCCTTTGGGGGCCATGGGTCGCCTAAGGCCCATGCCCAATTTTCTTGTCCCTTTTGTTGGTTGCTTTTGACCTTTAAATTGCCTAGCCACTCACATCTCTTCCGTTCGAAGCCCGATTCCAAATCTGAAAAATCCTGCATGTCCAACTTGACACCTCGAATGGCCAAGAAGCTCTCTCTCTTAGATAAAAATTTACTAAAAATCTGCAACCACTACATCAATTGAATTTTTCATTTCCATCTTTCTTGGTCTCTAAAAATTGTCAGATCTTCATGTTCTGCTTCCATCGGCTTTAATTTCCCACCTAAAATTTGCATTTGTCCACTCTGTTTCAGCACTTCACATGTCTTTAAAAGCTATTCTTAGTGGTTGTGGTCTATTGTTCCTACTATCCTTAGCCTCCAACTCCTAGCTACTCTAAGTCTTCTCTAGAGAGCTTGCTTGTAGTAGGATCTGTAACCTTTGTCGCTCTAGACTTGGGCTTGAGATGGTTCTGGGGGTGTGTTTTTGGAGCCCATACTTTATGGCTCTTCTTGTTATTTCTACTTTCTTCTTTATATCTTCTACATCGTCCTCATCTTCCACTGCCTGAGTTACATAAAGCAAAATATTTAGAAAAGCTTATTGTTAGAGCTCTAACCTCACCTCCATTGCTTCAGCCCTTGCTCTGCTAGGGTCCATCCACTTTCTGCTAGAGCGAGGTGTTTAGCTAGGTCTTTGACCCTTCCAAGCTTTCTCTCTTCCCAAGCCTTGGCCTTCTCCTCCATCCTTCCTTGACTATCTCCCAACTCTCTTGATAATGTTTCCATCACTTCTTCTTATTCTTTCCAAATGTCAAGCATTATTTCATTGTCTTTTTTATGGCAGTTTAGCTCTTCTTGTAGTCTTCCCTGCTCTTGGAGAGTCTCAAGGAGTCGATTCTCCACCTCTAGTAGTTTTTTGGTTGACTCTTGTCCCTTTGGGGCTTGGCCTCCTACAAGTCCTTAAGAAATTGTTCCTTTTGCCTTCTATCCTTATGATATTGTGCATGAGCTTGAGTCTTTACTCTTTTCACCTCCTCTGTGAGCTCATCTACGGTCTTCTTCAGTTGCTCAAGGACCTCTTCCATGTCCTTCTGTCTCTACATGAGACTTGAAAATTCCATTTCCAAGCTCATTTAATCCTCTATCTTCTCCAACTAGAGCTCCTCATCCTACTTTTCTATCCTTTGCAACTGAAGTTCTTGTATGCCTTCACCTTTTTTTCTCACATCTGCCTCCTTTGCTTCTAACTCCTTCAAGTCCTTCAACTACCTCTGATAAACAATCATTTGCTTCATCTTCTCAAGCTGATAGGCGACAAATGCCTCTTTTTCAATCTCCAGCTCCGCCCTAGTGGCCTTTCTTTCTCTTTCATCTTTTCCAACTATCCTTGGAGCTCTTATACACATTCATCATAATTAGCCGTTGGTGGCAAGGCTAGTGGCATGGATGTCATTGATGTTTTTACTTGGGATTTTTTGGGCCCTTTCTAGATTCAACATCCCCTGTTGCTAACCTCTTTGTCCTTATCTCACAAGAGGTCCGCACTAGACATTAGGCCTAACTACTTTGAACTCTACAAGTACTACACCCACACCACCACATTGCTTTGGTCCACTTGGACTTCTAAGGTCTCTTGAGTGGTGGCGGGTATGAGAGTCAAGGTTGGAGATGGTGGATGCAGCAGGGCCTTTCCCTTGCCCATCATGATGGGTTCTTGAGCCCTCTCTTCTGCAGGGGTACTTGATCCTAGTTCTTTCCTTGGACTTCTCTCTATTAGCTCTCGAGGATGGGAGGCCTCCTTACTTGATAGCCTCATGGCCAGGTCCAGCTGCTCATCATTTTCTCTTTTCAACCTCTCCTCCTTCTCTAGTTGCTCCCTCTTTCTTGCAGCTTTCTCAACTTTTTCTCTTTGCACCCTTGCTACTTCTTTATCTCCTAGGTTTCCTGTGGAGGAGACTAGAGTCTACATCTGTGGTGGTAATTGATCTTGTGATTCATGGGTAGGGAAGTGCTCTAGAGTCTCTTCTACTACTTAAGGTTTTTCAAGGTCTCCAATGGCCTCTTGGATAATTGCAGTGAGCACATCTCCAAATCCTATGCTTGAGGCCTTGGACGATGGTTTCTTATGTGCCTTCTCCATTGTGGAAGCCATGGACTCCCCACTTGCTAGTCTTGCATCTATGGCAAGTGCCTTTGCTGAAGCATCAATGGTTTCCACACATAGCCGTTCCAATTAAATTCATCTTAGGACTTGGCCATGAGGCTCTATGGCAATGGCACTCCAATCCTGGTCATTAAAGTGTTGTATCTTTGACTAGAAAAAAAAGCATGGATTGTCTTCGAACCTCTGGGTCTAGAATGTTGGCTAGGCTAACTACGTCGTTGATGCAAACTAGGGCCTCATCCATTCCTACCATGCTGTCGACATCTCTTTTAGGCCACTTCTCAACTTTGTTGACCAAGCCCAACATTCTTTCTACAATTTCAAGGTTCAATTCAACTTTAACCCTGCGGGTTTCTTCTTCTTATCTCACCATTACTCACCATTAAAATGTCGCAGTTCCTGTTAGCATCAAAAGTTCGTAGGAATTCCGTGCAATTGCTATAATCTACATACTTGCTCAAGTTGCATTGGTCAACAATTTTCTTCACAGTCTGTTCTTCCATGACCACATCTTCCAAGTTCAGGATATTCCTAAACTTAAATTGGTTGAAGGCCCTTATTCCTACCCTTAGGCCATACTTCTCTTGCTCTTCTTCTGTGAATGGAAGCTTGCTGCCTTTGTCTTAACTTGCCATGTTGGATTCCTATCACGACATCACAGCTCACCATTAGTTTTCTTGAGACAACTCTTTGTGACAAGATAAGTAGATAATGAATGCAAGCTATGGAAAGGTGAAATGCTTAAGTCTAGAATGAAAACAAAAATTCCTAAAAATTTCCTTGATCATAAGTTGACCTTTATCCCTCTTTTTAGCTTTTAAAATTTGGTTGAGTTTTTAAGACATGTCTTCTTTTCCATCTTACCCCCTCCCCCCCGGGAATGATGTGAATCCTTCTTAGGATGATTGGAGGACGAAGAGTTAAGGGCATTAAGCACATGTTTCACTGGTTCACTTTTGCATGAGCCAAGCGTAGAAGTGTGGGTTATATTTCAAGTGAATTCCAGTCCATGTCGTGATGTCGAATGTCTACGTGTGTAATGTAGGTCAGGACATTAGTTAGAAAGTCACTAGAGTTGATCTCCTACTACTGGTGATATGTCGTGATGTCGAATGTCTACATGTGTAATGTAGGTCAGGACATTAGTTAGGAAGTCACTAGAGTTGATCTCCTGCTACTACTGGTCAGGACATTAGTTAGGAAGTCACTAGAGTTGAATTCCAGTCCATGTCGTGATGTCGAATGTCTACATGTGTAATGTAGGTCAGGACATTAGTTAGGAAGTCACTAGAGTTGATCTCCTGCTCTACTGGCAATATGTCGTGATGTCAAATGTCTACGTGTGTAATGTAGGTCAGGACATTAGTTAGGAAGTCACTAGAGTTGATCTCCTGCTACTAGTGATATGTAGCTCTTCCTCGATAAGGATTTGATCAAAATAGAGGTATGCCATGACATGATCTGCTAAGAGTTGATTACAAGTGATGGCCAATATTCTCAAGGAGATAGGAGCTACATAAGTGGGGTCATACTCAGAGGTTTTGATGGTGTGTCTCTGCTCAGCATTGGTCATAATTGGGCAGCCCTCTTGTTTCAATTGGAGATGGAAAGCATACCATTTATGTAGAAAGGAAGAGTTAGTGTTGACCAGCTTTTTAAGTTCTTCTAGCTCTTGGCTTGTGGCAGAGATTTTTCCCCTACTATAGGAGGTGATTAGCCTCTGTTTATGAGCTTGTTCTTGAGAAATCTCATTGGTAATCAGTTCTTTGGCTACCATGGGGACTTTAATGAGCATGAATTCAGATTCTTCCTAGGTGCATGTGGCAACATGCGTACATCAATTGCTAAAGGCTCTTTGTGGGAGCTCTCGCTCAACCTCCAAAATGGTGAACAGGTTCATGCATTTTACTCGAGTTCAGGAAGGGGACGTGGTAGATCCTCTTCGAGAGGCCATGGTATGGGATGTCCTGGCGATAACCAGCAAAATAAGTTCAATCAACAATTTGGTGAAATGCAGGTTTCTAGAGGCAGAGAAAACTTTAGAGGCAGGGGGAGCTCTAGAGGAAGAGGTGGATTGCAGAATAGATGCCCTTGAAATTATGCTATTGTTTGCCATTATTGTGGCAAAACAAGACATATTGCAGCTAATTGTTATGCTAAGAAGGATGATATTCGCAGTGGTAAATTGCAGCAAGAAAA
This sequence comes from Lygodium microphyllum, assembly GCF_053477565.2. Taxonomy (NCBI): domain Eukaryota; kingdom Viridiplantae; phylum Streptophyta; class Polypodiopsida; order Schizaeales; family Lygodiaceae; genus Lygodium; species Lygodium microphyllum. The sequence continues at coordinate 98,358,466 of NC_141149.1, read as the reverse complement.
CTATGCATCATCTTCACGATAGAATGAAGACAAAAATGAGCATATGTTTGTTATGCAACATATGATGAATGTAGTTACACAAAAGGGGACACATGATGATGTATTGTATGTCGATTCAGGTGCATCTAATCATATGACCAGTTGTGTTGAATGGTTTGGAGAGATGCACGACTTATAAAACCCAGGTTATGTGCAGATGGGTGATGATTCATGCCACCCAATTTCACACATTGGAAAGGTTCCCTTGTCCTTGTATGATGGCCAGACAAAGATTTTGACAGATGTATTACATGTGGCATCAATTACAAAGAATCTAGTGCCTATTGCCAAATGGTAGAGTAGGGGTTGCAGGTTTGATTCAATGCAAAAGGTTGTTTAGTAGAAGACTTTAATGATAAGTGTAAGTTGGTCGCAAAAGAAAGTAGAGTTGGCCGAATGTTCACTTTAGATGCTGGAATTCCTGCAATGGATGCTGCTATGTATGCTAAAGGAAAAGGAATAGTTGCAGATATTGAAATATTGTATAAACGTATTGGACATGCAAATGTGCAAAGGCTAAAATTAATGTAGTCCAGAGGATTGGTTACAGGGTTGCCTTCTTTTAGAGTTGCAGAATTGCATAAAGTCTGTGAAGCATGCCAGTTTGGTAAGTAGGTGAGACAACCCTTCTCGCATGATAGAGAAGTGAGCAGAAATGTACTTGATGTAGTATATACAGATGTTTGGGGACCTACACAGAATGTATCTCTTGGTGGTAGCAAATACTTTGTCACATTTATTGATGACTGTTCAAGGAAGCTATGGGTATACTTCATGAAGGAAAAGAGTGATGTGTTTGAGCACTTCAAATCTTTTAAGGCAGCTATTGAAATAGAAAATTTCTTAAAAGTGAAGTACTTGAGATCAGATGGAGGGGGAGAGTACTTCTCTAATGAGTCTAGTGGCTTCTTGAGGACTCATGGGATAAAGAGGCAATTTACTTGCAAGTATATCCCACAACAAAATGGTGTTGTAGAAAGAAAAAATAGGCATATTGCAGAAGTTGCACGGGCATTAATGGTTGAAAAGAATATGCCCAAACATTTTTGGTCTGAGGCTATCCATAATCATGTCTACATTACGAACAAAACTTCCACAGCTACAGTTCATGGGATGACTCCTGAAGAATGCTTTACTGGTAAGAAGCCCAATGTATCACACTTGAAGCTATTTGGTTGTGTTGCATATGTTCATGTTCCAGATGAACTATGGAAGAAGCTTGATCCAAAGGCAGAAAAATGTGTTTTTATTGGATACTCTTTAGAGCAGAAAGGGTATCATTGTTATAACCCTGTCATAGGTGAGTTCAGAGTGAGTAGGGATGTTATCTTTGATGAGATGGGAAGTTGGTATACACCTGCTGGTGATGTTTTGGACGATGATAATGATCAGAACAGCTATGTGCAAAAAGATAAACAAGAATCATGGAGTCTTAGTAAACTAGAAACATCATCTGGTACTACCCCTACAGTGAGCCCTTGGTCTAGGAGACTAAGGAGTAGCCCCACATCTTTAGTGGATCTATAAGTGTTGCAAGGAAGGACAAAGGAAAGAAGAAAGTGTTGGATGGTAGTGATGCATTTGCTAGTCATTTAGGATTTGATGGAGATTCTAGTGGTTCAGAGAGTTTGGATGATGAGCTTGTCATTCCTTCAGTCGGGACACTAGGTGTACAGAGAGCTCATAGTAATGTAAAGGCTCCATTGAGTGATCCGGAGATATGCAGATCTAGCAAGGTCAGATACCTTGTTAAAAGATTTGGTTTTGAAGGTTATGCAACTCACCATTATGCTTATATAGTGAAACTAGTTGAGGATGTTGAGCCCACTTGTTTTGAGGATGTTGTTGGTCATGCTCATTGGGATGCAGCAAATGGATGAGGAGATGGCTGCATTAGAAGCCAATAAGACTTGGGATTTGGTATCCTTACCTAAGGGTAAGAAAGCTACTGGCTGTAAGTGGGTTTACAAAGTCAAGCATAATGCAAATGGTTCAGTTAGCAGGTATAAGGCTAGGCTGGTTGCAAAAGGCTATGCTCAAATATATGGCATAGATTATGAAGAGACATTCAGTCCAGTTGCTAGGATGGCAACTGTTAGGTGTGTGATTGCCTTGCCAGTAGCCAAAGGTTGGATTTTATAGCAAATGGATGTTAAGAATGCCTTCTTGCATGGTGAATTGCAAGAATAAGTGTATATGGAGCAGCCAACAGGTTATGAGGATTTAGAGCATCCCACATATGTGTGCAGGTTAAAGAAGGCACTCTATGAGCTGAAGCAAGCACCTAGAGCATGGTCTAACAAGATTGGAGAGTATCTTGCCAATATTGGATTTTGTATTTCTGATGCTGATCACTCACTTTATGTGAGAAAGGGAGATGCAGGTTTGGTCATCATAGTCATCTATGTGGATGACTTGATTATTACAGGTGACAGTGACAATGGGATTGCTGAAGTTAAGGACTTCTTGAAGAAGAAGTTTGAGATGAAAGATTTGAGTGAGCTAAGATACTTTCTTGGTATTGAGGTGATCAGATGTGATGATGGTATATGGCTGTCCCAAAGGCAGTATGGCTTGGATATGTTATCCAAGTATGGTATAATAACATGTAAGCCTCTTTGAGTACCATTGGAGCAAAATGTGAAGTTGAGTGTGCTGACATTGGGGATGAGATAGAAGACCCTACTATGTTCAGGAGGATAGTAGAGAGTTTGATTTACATGACTATCACAAGGCTAGACTTGAGCTATGTTGTTGGCCTTGTCAGTCGGTTTATGCAGATGCCTAGAAAGCCTCATTTGGATGCAGTTAGATGTATATTGAGGTATGTGAAGTCCACTTACATTATGGACTTTTTTATGAGGCAGGTAAGGATGTACAGGTCTTTAGATCCACAAATGCAGAGGGCTGGTAGCATGTTAGACAGAAGATCTACAAGTGGATTCATGTTTTCCCTTGGTAGTGCAGTAGTTACATGGAGCAGCAAAAAGTAACCTATAGTTGCTTTATCGAGTACAAAGGCTAAGTATAGAGGTGCTGCTATGGCAGCGTGTGAGGTGGTATGGCTGCAAAAGTTATAAGGTGATTTGGACGTGCAAGAAGAAGGTCCAGTTGTCATTCATTGTGACAACATGAGCAGCATATAGCTATCTAGGAATCCTGTGTTCCATGCTAGTACAAAATACATTGAGGTGCACTACCACTTTGTGAGAGAGAAGGTACTTGCAGGAGAGATTGACTTGGTATATGTCAGCACATAAGATCAGATAGTAGACATTTTCACAAAGGCATTGGATGTAGAGAAGCTTCGAAAGTTTTGAAGCTTCCTTGGAGTTGCATAGATAGAATTGAGCTTGAGGGGGAGTGTTGAGTTGGCAAGCTCAACACGTGCGGACATTGATGATGGACCTCCTGGCTAGATGATTCCGCATGTCTACACTTAGCATGTTGGTGGTAATTATGATACTCATATGGCCATTGACTTATCCCTTATTATATTTAGTTTGTTACACCTACCTATAGCTGGAAAAGATATAATGCCAGTCGATTAGTGTAGTCGGTTATGCATTGTTTGACTTAGAAGGCCATTTTCCTTTATGTTGTATCTTATCTATACTTTGTGTACATTGTATAGTGTGTAAAAAAAGAAGAAGAAAACTAGCAAGAAAACGTTTTGGCCTCCATCTCTCTTCTTGCGTTCTTAAGTGAGCTTCCTCTTGTGTATACACTGTGTGTTTGGCGCAGCAGCTCAAACACATCCTCCCATCACGCGATACATGACAATTGTATCTCTTAGGGCAACAATAGGTAAGATTGCATGCATCTCAGTGCTTTCCCAAAAGGCATTCACTTGTGGGGTATTGACCATTGGGTTCAACGTTAGGCTTGGTACGTGTCCCATAGTGTTATGGTCCAGCAATTTTTGTAGTTCATGTTTATCGGTTCATTCTACACATTGCTTCAACAACACTTGCCATAGTGTAAGGTTTTGACTTAGTAATTCTCCCAATGGCAATGTTACAAGAGTTTATATAAGTATGGCAAGAAAATTACCAACCCTCCTTTGCTTCATGGGATTCTTGCAAATGGTCTTGGGCAATTCATCTATTCATGGCATCCATATTCTACCTATGCGATTGTGAATGTGGTGATGTTGCCTATCTTGCCCTCAAGTACGTAGAGAGACTAATGGGCTCATGGTTGAGAGGTCATTGATCTCGTCCTCAATGATAGGCTCAGCATCTTGCAAGTGATCTTGTGCTTCTTTTATCCATTCTTTGACCTTATCCACGGCCCTTAGTTGTTGGTTGGGGTAAAGGTACTCTCCAACCTTAACACTTCCCTTCTCTCTTGTCTTAGGAGTATATGTTTCTACTTCTGCATCAATAACTTGATTTCCCTTTGTTACAGTGGTCATGCTCTCTGTTTTGAGTGTTATTTTTGCATTAGTCCTCTTTCTTCTCCTTCATCGGCTCTTCTTCCTTATAGAGACTACATCTAGGTTGCTAGGTCTAGGTAATGAAATACAAGCTTGCTTCATTTTGTATTTGTGTCATTAAACTTATGGTTATGGATGTGTCATTGTTGTCAGGTGACTCAACACAAAAGAGTCTGAGTGGCACGGATGACACAGATCGGTGAATAGGTGTTTGACTCTATATTTGGGATACCTCAAGTCGGCCTTCTCTCTATTTGCATGCTTATTTTTAGGGCATTGGGATGAAATATTCCCTAGATGGCCACACGTCCAACATGCTATGGGCTCATGGTTCTTATCTCCTCCTAGGTCTCTACCTCTCCCTTTGCCTAAAGCCGTCACTAGCACAGGCCTAAAGTCCATTAGTATGGGATTATCCTCCTCATCATAAGAGACATAAGGGTTCACATATGAGCCTTACTCTAATGGTTCCTCTATAAGTACAATGAGGTATCTCTTGGTGGATGGATCACTATAGATCTTGGTGGTCTAGGGATTCTTGTTGGGTTTATATCAATACTTGGAGTGGCTGGCTTTGAATTGTTAGGTGCAAGTATAGCCAAAGGGGCTCCTCTTCCAAAGTTGGGCTGCTTAACTCTTGGATACTATGGTTTAGCATAGGGTTATTGGTATGGAAACCATCTTGGCAATTGGTAGTGCATAGCATCATGCCCAAATCTTCCACATTTGTTGACACAAGGTTGAGATCTAGGATTGGGACACTTAGATCGCATGCGATCCCCTCCACAATGCACACACTACACGTGAGGTTACGAACCAATGCCCAAGCATTATTGTGAAGAAGAGCATTGTATTCTTTGAGCATTGCAACTTGCCCTTGAGAGGCTTCATAACTCTAAAGTGCTTGATTGATAGAAGGGCAGATAGTGGCTCAGGAATGGTGGTTGGAGGCGAATCTTGAGCTTTTCCAAGGGCAATGTTGGATTGGCGATGAAGGTCATGTAAACTTTTGTAGCAAGGAGTTGGTTTGGAGTGTACTTTATTAGTGTTGGAGTCAGAAGAGCTTAAGAGAGTAATGGGCATTAAAGGGGAAGTTGGAGATGGAGGCCTAAGAGCGATAACAATGAGAGCGGTAGGGAAGAATTGCTTGAAGTGGATGACATTACTGCTATGTGAGCAGACCTTTGAAGTTTGTGACCTTCAATGAAAAAAGATGGAGCTAATTTTTTAGAAGAGGAATTGTTGAGAGGGACTAAATTTGTTGGAGGATAGTGGACTTGTGAGAGTGGAAGGACAAGAGTTTGTTGCTACTTAAGTAACGCTTCAGTTGTAGAGAGTGAGCTAGAAATTGTAGGGAGAGAGAGAGTATCTTTCATGAAGTGTTGTTGAGCTAGAGTATCAACAGGGCAGTTGCTGCTACTCTGAACGACGTTTTTTTTTGACATGGCTACTAGTCATGCAGATATGGTGGCGACCTGGTTGTAGTAGGCAATTGCTGCAGGTGATGCATGGCATGGGAAGAAGGCTCATTTTCAATTGATGTTGTTGTTAAAGCTGGCATGATTGGACTGTAGAAGAAGGTGCCAATTTTCAATCGTTTAATTTTAATGATGAGCTAGAAATTAAACCATTAAGGCTAGATTTCACAAGATTTGGGGTTTGTCCATATGTGCCACATGATGTGGGCTGTTTTAAATGGGATAAGGGAGATGACAATGGTGAAGAACATGAATGGTGGAGGGGAGCTTCAAGCTCTACCCTGAGACCTACAGACCACTTATTGCTCAAGTGTTTCGAACCAAGCGGCCATGGCTACCTCTCACATAACCGACGCGCAATGCCTACCTTACGGGTGTAGTGAGCTTACCTTGATGCTCGATCGAGTGCCCTCCTCTTTCTTGCACACCGGTAGCACCATGATCCTTGAGGCAAGCTCAAGCAACCTCAATCCCTCTCCCATGAGCTTCATCCTCCATAGCCACGTGCGAGACAAGAGAAGAGAAGAGAGGAGGAGAAGATGAAGAGAGAAGATGGAGAGCTTCTTCTCCAAGATCTGTCACTCTCACACAATCACTCCCTCACACTCTCTCAATCCCTCTCTCAAGCACAAGCAAGAAGGCAAGAAATAAGAGAAGAAGAAGAAGAATCTTTGGCCACACACAAGAATGAGCTTCCCATTCACTTTTCAACTTTATATACATGCCCTATTTTTCATGGGCTAGAGGGGAGCTTCAAGCTCTACCCCGAGACCTACGGACCACTTATTGCTCAAGTGTTTCAAACCGAGCGGCCATGGCTACCTCTCACATAGCCGATGCGCAATGCCTACCTTATGGGTGTAGTGAGCTTACCTTGATGCTTGATCAAGTGCCCTCCTCTTTCTTGCACACTGGTAGCTCCACGATCCTTGAGGCAAGCTCAAGCAATCTCAATCCCTCTCCCTGAGCTTCATCCTCCATAGCCACATGCGAGACAAGAGAAGAGAAGAGAGGAGGAGAAGATGAAGAGAGAAGATGGAGAGCTTCTTCTCCAAGATCCCTCACTCTCACACAATTACTCCCTCACACTCTCTCAATCCCTCTCTCAAGCACAAGCAAGAAGGCAATAAACAAGAGAAGAAGAAGAAGAAGCTTTGGGGACACACAAGAATGAGCTTCCCATTCACTTTTCAACTTTATATACATGCCCTATTTTTCATGGGCGGTCATCTCCCCTTTTTACATGGACGGCCATTAGCATAGGCCCATTTCCTCGTTTTCCACCGTTCTAGTCTATCCTATCCCCAAGTAATGCATACAATTTGCACAAGAGTGAGCCTGGCGCTCTTTTACAAGGTTTTGGAAGTGTTTTTGCACTTAATGGTGCGCTTTTTATTCTTTTACTCTCCTTGGGCAACTCCAAGACTTCTTGAGGATCGTGCCCGTGCATTTAATTTTTTTTGGGTCTAGTTGCCAGTTAAGGTGCCTTTTCCTTCTTTTCTCTTTTTCCATTTCCCGCTCCTCTGTGCTGTGGTAAACATTAACCCCCTCCTAGCCAAGTGCCAGTCCCATGGCATTGTGGTGGGAAGTAGTGGGATAGATGATGCTATTGCTAGGTGGAACTGGTGGGTAGATGACACTAATGCTTGTGAATGAGAGGTGATGGAGTTTGATGACGATGACCAGGAGAGATTTCGGCGTGCTTTAGGCTTCATGAAGATTCTCGGCATCCTTCACACTGTTCTGGCTCCCCTTATGGAGCCGGTTGTCTTTTGAGTATCCGAAACGCTTGAAGCAATAAGGAATCCCTTAGGAGGATGGTATTGGAGGGATTTATTCTGGAGAAACCCCTCGAATGTTGTTTGCCTTGAAAAGCTGTGGCCTGGGCTGAAAACCCTTGTCTATGAGTAGAGGGTCTTCAGTTTTGAGTTGAAAGTCTTCAGGCTTGTGGTATCAATAAGCAATCCGTAGATCTTGAGGCATTGGGCATGGATCATTGGACAATGAGGTTCCAAGATCTATGCCAATGGCAGCTCCATCTGGGTTTTTCTTCTACTCGATTTGGTTCAGTCATGGCAGCCCCATCAGTAGGCGGATGATTGGCAACATGAAATCTGTTGAGCCATTTAAACCTTCGTAGCGAAGCTCCTGAAGTTGCAGTAATGGGGTCATGCCCGACTCCTGGAAAAATTCCTTGTCATTGGAGGATGTAGTAGATGATCTTCTTCAACCAAGCAACCAGTCCTTGAACCACGGACATAACCTGCAAGAAAAGTGGTGCACTTCCTAGGGGGTGTGTCAGTCTCACTGTGTAGTGCATGGTGCCCGTGCCAGTGGAACTGGGAGATGGGTCTAACCTTGGGCAAGCCCTTGGTAATGTCCCACACTTGAGGACCCCATTCGTGCGGCGTTGGAGGTGCGGTGCAAAACTTAGGGTGACATGTCTGAAAGTCCTGCTCTTGATGTGCCCTAAGTGTAAAGTGGGGGAGGGGCTAGAGAGGACTCTAGATGCAGTGAGTGTGGTGCACAATAATAGTGAAGGATGACTGCAAGCACATGTTTTTTTTTTTTTAGAATGGGAGAGAGTATATTGGGCAAGGTATGCGGCACCTATTTAGTCACGGGGCGGTCGCATGCGTTGTGATAAAAATGCGCGACTTTGTAGGTATTCTTTAATACCGTCTTTAGCTCTTAGAGAAGGGGTGATTACACCTTGCAAAGCGGGTGTCACTCATATTTACTAAGAGCTCTACACAAAAGGCAGGGAGGAGAGTAGCGCGCATCATCAACCTAGTCATGGCTCTACTATCTATTCCTAGGTTAATATAAAAAAAGAGCGGGGGGAGATGGGCTTCCTCTGCTGCAAGTTTCTGGAGTAGCAGGAATTTGATGAGTCGGAGGTAATTACAAGTGATCAAAAATGCTCGATCGGGGCAGGAAGAAAAGTCTACAAGAAAACGATTTATGGAGGGAAGTATATCTTCTACCCTAAATACTAAGCACTCCTCAGGGCTCCTAGCATTTACATTATATATTCTCAAAAAGTCATAATCCCCATGTAAATATCGATCATAGTCCACTCCATGCCTACAGGGGTAGGGCATGTAGATGGGATCATTACGCTCTTCGGGGAGGGAACTACAAAATGTGGTCCAGGCATCAAAATTGGTGTCCCAAATCCTCCTCCGCCATTTCGGCTATGCCTCATAGCCTTGGACGGTTTTGGGAACCAGATTGACCTTGTCTTCCCAGTAGTGTCGTGGCTCTTGTCTCCACCTAGTCATTATCGTGCTTCTTTCTTCCATCCATCTGTTTGCAAGTTCGTTAGCCAGATCTTTGATCTTGGCTACGACTCCTAAAGGTAGGGCCTAGTCCAGAGAGCGTGGGAAAGCAAATGAAAGCTCAAACGGCCTCTTATGTAGCTCTCGCTGGCGCCAAATGACCAACTCCTGGGGCCAGTCTACAGGATGTGTATCATTCCGCAGTGGCATGGGCTCCTTAGGGAGTTGTCGTGGAAGTGTGTGTGCTCGGCGTTGGGCCTCCTCAGCTAACTCTTATCTCCTTCTCCTTGATGCAACTATGTGTTCAGGTAGATCGGCATCTGTAGGTTCCTCCTATGGGATCTCGGGTTGAGGCGGACTCGGCATCCTTTGTGGCTCTTCGTCAATCATCTTGCTCAAAATTCGGACCCTCTTCAACATTTCGCTCAACCACAGGAGGAATGACTGGTGGTGGTGGCGGTGGCTGCTCCTGCTCTTGAAAACCTAACTCCTTGAGCTCAGCAGTGGAAAGGCCCATACAGCGCAGGTAGTAGAATTGTTGCTCTTTAGTTATTCCTGTACTTGTTGGAAGCTCCCACTGTTGAAGACCGTATCTTAGAGCCCGAGTGGTTAGCTCCAACTTTCTTTTTACCTTTTCCACTGTATCATCGCCCTCAGCTTGCATCACGTGGAGCATCGTGTTGAGGAAGGCCTGTCGCTGGGTCTTAGTGGTTATCTCTGCAGCCTCAACCCTAGCTTCGGCAAGCATTCTTTCGCATTCTGCCACCACCAGGCATTCAGTTAAGTCCCTTACCCTGTCAAAGTTTTTCATTTCCCACTCCATGGTTCTCTCCTCCATCATTTTCCTTTGTTCCTCTAGCTAGTTCTACCTGTTGCTGCTCATTTGATAAAAACCATAACTAGTTTCTTTCTCTTAATTTCTAAGTGAGCTGTTCTTCAACAATCCCTCTTGCTTGATCGACAATGCTGAGCGTGTGGTGCGCCTTGGCCAGGATTTCTGATTTCTCCTACACCAACTGCTCTTGGCTTTGGATTTCAGCGAATAGCCTTTTTTGATTGAAGGTCATGGCCATGAGGGCTTCTACGTCTTCCTGGGAGGTCTCTAGCACATCTTGCAATCTTTGCATTTCATCCTGTAGCCGTTTTGCTTTAGCTGCTAAGACTCCTGGCCCTTCATTTTTCAGGAATTCGATTTCCCTTATTAACATGTTCTATTCTTCTAGCTCCTGCCACGACTGGGGCTCCGTGGCATGTTCTTGTGGAACAGTGGCTTCGCCTTCCTGAACCTCCCGGTAGAGCATTTCCACTTGGGCAACCCTTTGCTGTAGATCACTGTATTACTGCATCAGTAACTTTAGGTTCCTTTGTTCCGGCATCAGGCTCTGCTCCTCGTCCTCCAGTCTTTACCTAAGGCGGCTTTCATTATTTTGGGCTTCCTTTGTTTTTTCTGCTAGTTGGTCCTGTAGGGCCTTTATTTCTCTCCGTCTATCGGCTTCCTGCCTTGAGACTTCTAGCCTGAGGGCCGATGATGTCTCCTTTTCTTTCTCTAGTTCCAGCAGGGCCACCTTCTTTTCTTCTTTTGCCTTGTCCAGTTGTGTCAGTAACTCGGCCACATATGCATCATAGCCAGTGTCAGCAGGCATGGTAGTATTGGGCGTGTGGTCGATGCCTCCAGCCTTGGTCGTTTAGGGTCTTGCCGTGACTCTGCATCTGTGGGGGTGGGCCTTTTCAATCTAGTTTTAGGGATGATTTCGACCACCTTGCTCACGAGCATCTGCACCATGGTCATGAGCTGTGCCGTGTCGAGGGGAGGCATGGGTTGTGCAGTGGTTGCAGTCGTAGTTTCAACCATTGTTGGCACAAAGGAGGGAGGAAGTGGATGTAGGAGGGACTTGCCCTTGCCTGCAACCACTGGAGCTGCTTCCACACTTGCATTGGCTTCGGCTTTATGGCTAGGGCTTACGGGTTCAAGTTCTCCGCCCCCATGGGTCTCTTCCACCGATCTTCATGTAGCTTCCGCTAGTTTGGCCAGTTCCTTTAGTCACTGCTCTTCGGCTTCTTCTCCCGCCCTTCTTTTCTTGTCCTCTTCTGCCTCTTTCGACTCCTCTCTTATCCTGGCAAGCTCCTCCTCCTCTTTCCTCTTCATTTCTTCCTCAGCCCTTCGAGACTCTCTTTGAGCCCTTTTGATGTCAGCCCGTTCTTCCTTACTTAATTTCTCTTTCTTCTCCTTCAACACAATATTAGTGAGTTTGGGAATCTCCTAGTTTCCATTTTTTGAATACTAAAAAGGTGGCACCCGGATAACATGCCCACAAGTTTCTCAAAACCATATGATGTCACCTATCATTGGAAAGCGCTTGAAAAATGGAATCTATTGAGCTATAGAGTGCTCAATTTGGAGTTATAGTGTTCAAGTTATGACAAATCCAAAGATTTGACCATGTGTCCCAAACTTATGGGAAATTCCCATATTCCCCAATATGGTGTTCTTCTATCTCCTATCACTTTTGCTTTGTTCTTCGGGTTTGCTCGCTCGTGGAGGTGGCACCTCTTACTCTCCCTTGTCACTTATTGTTCTTTCGCTTGATTCCCCTCCTTCGTGGTGAGGTGGGCTTTGATGCGCAGCTTTCTCATCCATGACGCCCTTATCCTTTATTGCTTCGTCTATGATGGCTGTCAGGATACCCCCGTATCTGATTGTAGCTGCCTTTGATGCAGGTTTCTTCCTTGCGGAGCACGCGGTTGAGGCAGGGGATTCTCCTCCTACTGGTGCTTCCGCCGGAGTGAGGAGGGCAACTGAACTTTGAATGGTTTTTTGTACGAATCCATTCCAGTATCTCTTCAAGAACTCCTGCTGCTATGCTTTCCAATAGTGGGACCCCAATCCTGTTCATCAATGCATTGTACCGTTGGCCCGAGAAGAGGGTATGGATCATCTTCACTTCTAATTTCACTGCTGGGTCCGGGATGTCAACCAAGCTGATTCCATCCACGGTGTGCACCGCTTCTTTCTTGACTCCCAGCATGGTGTAAACATCTCGTCTTGGCCGTCTCTCTTTCTTGGGCACAAGCCCCAGGGCCTTTTCTATGATTTTTGCATTGAGGGACACTTCGATTCTTCTTTCCTACTCCCTTGTCCTTACTGTGATAGTGCCACAGTTCCTGCTCTTGTCGAAGTTCCTCAGGAAATCTGCACACATACTGTAATCCACAGCCTACCCCACCTTTTCCACGTACTTGTGGAGGTGGCATATGTCCACCAAGTCTTTGATCGTGGGTTCCTCTAGGATGGCCTCGTCCAGATTCAGTGTGTGCTTGAAAGTGAACTAACTGAATCCTTGCGTCATGATGTGCTGATGCCAAATTTGGTCATCTCTTCTTCAGAGAATGGGAGTTTGCCCCCTTTGTCCTGTCCTGCCATGGTGGTGACCTGTCAACACACCATGCCAACATTAATGCCTAACAATCTGCTTATTTCTAATCAAAACTCGGTTTGAGAGAAAAATATATGTGCCCAAAATGGGTACACTTGCTTAGAGGCTTGAGCATTGCTATTGTTTTACTTTGCACTATTCTTCCATAGAAACTTACTTAATTATAACAATCTACTAGCTAGATAGCATAACTTTTCATTTTTGCTCTGCTCTTGCTCACATTGCTCCCCCCTCCGTCGGGGATCTTTCAAAGAATCCTTCCTAGGATTAGCACAAGAAGGACGAGGTAAGCGCTGTTTCGTGTGGGTTGACTTACCTAGCCAATAGCCAATCATAGAAGTTTGGATTGTATTCGAGTTGGGCATGACAATCAAGAGTAGATGGTTGGATGGAGACTTGGGAAATGTAGGTCAAAACGTCATGGAAGAGATCTCCAATATTGAGGAGACTGGCAACATGTAATTCCTCTTCGGTGAGGAATTGGTCAATGTAGGGGTGGGCAAGCACATGGTCATCCAAATGCTGATTACGGGTGATGGCCAAGACCCTAAACGAGATAGGTGCCACATAAGTGGGATCATATTCAATAGTTTTTACTGCCCTGCGTTGCTCAGCATTGGTCGTTATTCGACAACCTTTTTTCTCCCATTGGATCCTTAGCATAAACCACTGCTGCAAGAATGTGGAAGGTGAGCTTGCCATCTGCATGAGCTCTTACAAATCCTGTTCAGGAGCAGAACGAGGAGGCTTACGATACGAAGTGATAAGTCTTCTGAGGACAGCTTGATCCTTCAAGATTTCGTCGTTTGCTATCAGTTCGGCAGCAATTTTGGGAACTTTAGTGGTCATAAGTTCGTATTCCTCCCAAGTGCATGGTAGTGCACGAACATCCGAAGCAAGCGTTTCATCAAGAAGGCCTAGGTCTAACCTCTCGTAGCTTCTAGCAAATGTAGTGAAAGTTTCGTCTAACATTTTAATGCAGGCTATTAAGTCATCCCAAGAAGTTGCGGCAAGGTCCTTAGCCAAAGAGAGGAAAGGCCGTATTGTGTATAAAGGTTTAAGACCCACTGGCGGGGGTGGTGCAACTGGACTGGATAGTTGTGACTCCCTCATCGGTGTCACGGGTTGGGCCTTGCACTCTGAAGCACGTTGAGGTGCTGTAGGAAGTTCAGTAGGCATGGGGGTTGTGCTAGGTTCTGAGTGGGCAGTCATAGTGGTTTCTAGGTTCTCTGGATCAGGTAGGTTTAAGGCCTGTGGCATTTTCTTTGGTCGATAGATGAGCTAAGACTTGCTAGCCACAGCTGGCCATGGCCTGCTGACTATGTTCTGGGAGCCACTTGTGCAAGCCTCTCTCAATAGGGTGAGATTTCTTGTAGATGAGCTTCTTAGCCAGCCATTTTTAGGCACCCAAATCCAGGGATTGCCCTTGTAGTATCCTTGTGCCCACAAGAGATCTTTGGGAATCCAGCGCGGCGTGGTTGTGTGTCTACGGCGATAGTGCCTAGACTGCCTCTTAGGTCGGGACGGTTGATAATTTTGACGTTTAGGATCATACTTGGGTGGTCTACCCGGATGTGGTTTTTTCCATTTTGGCACCCATAGAAACTTGGACTCTTTGGCCTTGTGAGTGCTCTTGGTGGGTTTGGGCCTGGGGTCGAGAGCCTGGCACGAGGCCGTAGTTTCCGTCTGTTCAGACTCGGTCTGAAGCTTGGTCGTAGGGGTTTCTACCGGTGGATTCGTAAAGGTGGGGGAATTAAGATAGCCCTTGCTGAAGGTCGTCACTATGTGCACATTGCCGATAGCAAGATGTATGCGGTTTAGGTTGTAATCCACATTGCAGTTGGTTTGCTTCTTGAAAGTGCGACCCGATAGTGACACATTACCAGCTCCTTTAGTGTCAGGTAACACATGGAAGAAGGCTGGTAAACTTTCAGACTCGATGGAAACGACCACCTTGCACTTCCCTAGGAATGGGTAAGCGGTACCCCCATACGGGGTGAGTTTAGTGTTAGTGCGTTGTAGTTTCAGTTGACCAATGCATGTCCAATGGTCACGCGTCAAGATTCTATAGTCGGCACCTTCATCAATCAAGGCTTCGAAAGAATACACCGCTCCTGCTGCAACTGTGATCCGCAGGTACGCCGGTGCCACTGCTTCTTGGTCCTGATCTGTAAGGTCAATTACAGTAGCCATGCAGATGTTCAGTGGGGGTTCTAGCATGGGTGGCTCATGTAATGGATGTGAAGGAGGATAGTACTTCTTAGTGTGGCTGCCATTAAAAAAGCCTATTCCTTCACCGTCAAGTGTCTCCAACTCGACATTCCCGGTCCTACCGATCATGCGGACTCTGAAAGGCCCTAGCCCCCAAAACTTCATCTTCTGTTTATGTCCTTTTACCGAGTACAGCAGAACAAGATCCCCTTGTTCAAAGTCTCGCTACTTGACATGCTTGTCAAAGCACATCTTTCGTCGAGCCTTTTCACAAATCAGAGAGTGAGTGGCGAGGAGTCGGGTCTCCGTTAAGCGCTCGAGTTCCACCAAGTGGTTGGTCCAAGCCTCTCTTCCCTCCCAACGCTCCTAGACTGCTAGCCTCAAACTAGGGATGAAGAATTCTAAGGACAAAATAGCTTCAGTTCCATACGTCAGCCTAAAGGGCGTCTGTCCTACAGCCATTTTATAAGCTATGCAATAGGTCCACAAGGCCGCCATTAGCTTGTTGCCCCAGTCACTTCTTGAAGTAGACACGACTTTTGTAAGCACGTTGACTAGGATTTTATTTGTGGATTCGGCTTGGCCATTAGCTTGAGGGTAATAGGGAGAGGACTTCCGATGAATTATTAGGAAGGTAGAGAGTAAGTGGGCAATCACTTCATTAATGGTGTGTGCCTTGGTTGCTTACAAGTTCAATTGGACAGCCAAACCGTGAAATGACCTACTCCCACAAAAACTTTGCGGTGGTCCTAGCATCGTTCTTCCTCGTGGCTCGTGCCTCTGCCCATTTCGTTAGATAGTCGGTCGCCACTATGATGTATCGAGCTTGGGAATATTGTGCTGCAGGACTGATAGGTCCAATAAAATCGATGCCCCATTTTTCGAAGGGTTGTCGGGCTATGATAGGGGTCAACTCCATCTTGTCCTTTCGCACAGGAACTTTGGTCCTTTGGCACTCATCGTAGTGCTTTACAAATTTAGCTCCATCGCGGAATAGGGTGGGCCACCATAGCTGGGATTGTAGCACCTTTCGGACTGTTGTGTCCCCGCTAAAGTGTCCTCCAGCCATTCCGCCATGTGCTTCGTTCAACGCATCATGCATCTCGTGTTCACATACGCATCTGCGCAATAAACCGTCTTGTCCCAACTTGTAGAGTTGGCCAGCTATTAGTTGGTATGGCTGAATTTTCAAGATAAGTCTTTTTAGCTTGGCCTCTCAATGGGTCGCTCTGGTAGTCCATTTTCTAGCACTTGCACTATGTCATCGGCCCAATACAGCGTCAGATCCAGTTTAAATAATTCTCGTTCACTAGACAAGTTAAAAAGATGGGCATCCAGCAACTCGTCGGGCACGCCTTGCCTAGCGGCTCTCCTATGGGTATGCGGGACATGTGGTCAGCCATGTAGTGCTGCTTTCCCTTGCGTACAACCACAGAGAAGTCAAACTCCAATAAGAGGAGTAACCATCTAGCTATGCGCCCCATGTTGCAAGGCTTGTTCACAAGATACAGCAAGGCTTGATGGTCAACAAAGAAGGCAAAGGGAGTGGCCAACAGGTAATGCCCAAATTTCTTTACCGCAAATACCATGGCCAACCCCTCTCTTTCTGTCGTGGAATAGTTCATCTCGGTCTCTGTGAGCATGTGTACATGAAACGTTACGTTCCAGTCTGGGGCTCACAAGATTGGTGCAGTCGTAAGAGCCTTTTTCAACTCCTCATATATGCACTGGCATTCCTCCGTCCACTCAAACACTATCAATAGCTTGTACAATTGTCTAGCTATTAGTGCGTAATTTAGTACAAAGCGTCGATAATATCCAGTGTGTCCTAGGAAGCATTGAACTCCCTTGTAATTATCGGGTGGCAGTAGGTCAACAATGACTCTAACTTTGGAAAAGTCAGTAGCAATGTTGTTCCTTGACACTACGTGCCCTAAGATGCATCCGTGTTTTACCCAGAACTGTCACTTTAAGGGGTTCAACGAGAGGTGGTACAACCTATACCTTTCAAAGACAGCTCTCAATTTCTCCAAGTGCTCGGCCCAACTAGAGTGTAAACATAGGTCGTCCACGAACACTTCCAGTTCACGCCTAAGCATGTCCTTAAAGATAGTGCACATCATGCATTGGAAAGTTGCAAGTGCGTTCATTAGCCCAAAAGGCATGACAATGTAGGCGAACACACCCCATTCCGTGGCAAAGGCAGTCTTGTGCCTGTTGTCAGGGTGCACTTGCACTTGGTTGTAACATGTCAATGTACTCTTGCAGGAGCGCAACGAGTTTGGTCTCTTCCTCCTCCCCCAAGTCATTTGCAACGAACACCGGTCTTGGGTTTTCACCTTTCCCAGCCAAGTTAACCTCTTTGACTTTGGCGGGTCCCTCCATTGGTTCACTAGTCTGACCTTGTCTTTTTGCACCTAATAGAATCACCACTCTATCACCCTTTTTAAATTTTGTAAACCATTTGGACAGATCCTGTGGTTTTCTCCGCCTTTCCGCTTCTGAGTCCCTTGCTTGCTTCTTGGCCTCCTCTTTTAGCCTCCTGCGCCTCAGGTGGACTGGCAAGTCTCCCTTGGTGCGTTTGGCCTTAGAGGGTTGCGGTATCTCGGGATCACTCTCAGTGCTAACTTCCAAGTCTGAGTTGAACTCGCATCCCTCACTTGAGGAAGGTGTTTCCCCAGGGGGTCGTAGTTTCGTAGGTACATCTGCCTTGAGCACTGGGATTACCCATGGTTATGCTACTTCGGCTTGCTCGTAATCCATGGCTCCTATTCGTTCTAGCCAGGATCTGTCACACTCCATTAGCACGACTCCTTTTTCGTTCCGACTGATCCCTTCTTTCCTAGGCCTCAAGTCTGCCCTGATTTGTTCTATCACTTTTCCCTCCGTGTCGTACTCTATTGTGTCTACCTCTTCTTCACTCTCTTCTCCCGTAGAGTGACAGTCCTCATACTCCTTATCATCCGGGTCTTGTCCTTCTGACTGCTCATCATCCCCTAAGCTTCCCTCTTCAATCTCCTTATCGTCAATAACTAAAGCCCAGTTATATAATAAGTTCAGGTCATGGACCTTGGTCCATTTCCATTCTGGTTTAGCTAAAAGGTCACATAGAGGTTTTAAGTTAGCAGCCAAATTGCCATCCAATTTATCGGTTAGATACTCTACGATTTCTCGAAGCTCTAATTTGTTGTTAGGGATGCGGGACGAGGCCGGTTTGCCTGGGTTGAGTGAGCTTCCTACCATCATGCAAAGCGGCACAACTGGCTCCTCAGTTGGCATGGTTGCGGCTTTAGCAGCCTGCTGATGTGGTTCTTCCTCATCCGAGAATGGTAGGTCAATGGTTGCCAAAACGTGCATCCAATCCCTCTCATCCTCAGGGCAAGGAATATATCTAGTGAGCGATCCATAGGGCTTGGTCATTTGAGTATCGCCTTTTAGCATAGCCGAGATGGCAAGTAGGTCAACATGTGTCATCGTCCAAGTGTCCATCTCTCCATCCTCACTGCACTAGTTCTGTTCCCTAGGAAAATCAATCCATTGCCCCAGTCCTCTATGACTCGTGCATTCCTCATCCAAGGTTGGCCTAATAATATGTCATAATCCACTCCCTTCATGACAATGAAGTTTACAAAAAATTGCACACTGGCAATCTTTACCAGCCAATTCTTTAAGACCCCAAATGGTCTTACCCTCATTCCGTTTGCTAGCGTGACATTGAATCTAGCAGTCTCTACAGGAGGGTTTCCCCATGCCTCTAGGACCACATGGTTTAGCACACTAACACCGGCGCCTGTGTCTACAATTCCTTTTCGAGTCATGTCTCCTAAGGCTAGGACGGACAAAACTGCGTGCATTTCAGTGCCTTCCCAAAAAGCATTGATGTGCAAGGACCTAGGATCTGAGTGTAGAGTTAGACTTGGGATCCATGTAACTGCATCATGATCTTGCGGATCAGCACCCGCAAGTCCTGCGTGTCTCTCGATCGAGTCTTTTAACTCCTGCCACAAGGAGTGATTTTGCCTAAGCAGATCCTCCAAGCTTAGAGTTACTAGAGTGGACAGCAAGGTTGTGAGGAGGCTACTGGACCCTTGTCTTCCTTTGAGGCCAGCAGTTCTAGGCCATGCATTCTGTCTGCCCTGGTAAGTTTCCCCCTGGCCTTGCTGTTGAGTTACTCCTAGTGGTGCAGGTATGCTCCCAGCCTGTGGTTTTGAGGGTGAAACTGGTGTGCTAACACTAGATAAGTTGTCCATAGGGTCGTCCAAAATATAAATTCAGCATCCTCGAGGTGCTTTTGGGCGTCTTGACCCATTCCTTGACCTTGGCTATAGCCTCAAGTTGCCGTTTGGGGTGGGAATATTCCCTTACCTTGGCACTCCCTAGCTCTACTGTCTTAGGAGCCAAGGTCTCTGTCTCTGCGTCTGTGACCTTCTTTCCCGTTACCAGCGTAGTCGTTTCCTCGGTTTTAAGGGTTATCTTTGCATCGGTTCTCTTTTTCCGTCTCCTCCAGCTTTTTTTCCCCATTGAGGTTGCATCAAGGTTACTTGGGCCTGGCAAGGAGATGCCTGCTTGTTTCGTTTGAGCTCGCATCATAGCATGTAGTGGGATGGGTGTATCCTCACTACCAAAAGTTTCCACTCCAAAGAGCCCCAAGGGCACCAATGGCATGATGACAGTGCTTGTTGATGGCTTCCGCCTAGGACAGTCAGGAAATAGATGTGTGATTCCACACTCTGCGCATCGGAGATCCGCTTTGTCTTTGTTAGCTTGTTCTCACTCTAGGCTGCGTGATGAAATGTGGCCTAGGTGGCCGCAAGTCCAACATGTGACTAGATCCTGGCTGGGCCCTCCAAAGCCTCTGCCTCATCCTCTTCCTAAAGCTATCACCGGCACTGGCCAATAGTCCATCAGGACTGGGTTGCCCTCCTCGTCGTAGGATATGTATGGATTGACATATGTCTCTTCCTCATTAGGCTCCTCCACAAAGTGAACAGGAGCATCGCTAGGTGGGTGAGTCACAAAAGTCCTGGTGGCCTGGGTATACCAGTTGGGTTCATCTCTAGCCTAGGCACGACAGGTCTTGAGTCAGTTGGTGCTGGAAGAGCTAACTGGGTTCCCCTGCCAAAGAAATTAGGTGGCCTATTACCTAAGTATGGAGGGTTGTATTGCTGCGTGTATGGGAATCTCCTCGGCATTCTGCAATGCGCTGCATCATGCCCGAATCTACCGCAATTTGAGCACTGCCGAGATCTAGGATCTTGGCACTCAACTGGGAGGTGATTGCTGCCGCAGTACACACATTGTACGTGCGATCTCACAAGCTTTCTAACGAGCTCTCGCAACCATGCAATTTCCATTCTCATCTCTGCCATCCCTTGGTCATGATCTACACTCTTCCCCTTATCCTGCACGCTAGCAGTTGCTTTTTCCCCCAAGGTGGTTGATCTCTCAGGGTCCCTCTAGCTTGCACTATCTCTGTTAGTAATCCTCATGCTACGTTCCCTGAGTTGATCATCTACACATATTGCCTCCTCGAAGACTCGAGCTAGCACGTCTTGTTGTAAGGTGGAGTTAGTGGCCAAAGTCTTGTAGAGCTCCTCACTCCGAATCCCATTCATGAACACTGTAGACACTACGCTCTCGGTAGGTCGCTCATTGGCAGGGATTCTCTTGTAGAGGCTACGCACTTGAGTGATGTAATCCCTAACGTCCTCCTTCTCCCTTTGACTGATATTTATCAACCTAACAATGAGGGTATCCGAATACCCCGCCTCCGAAAACCTCTTGATGAAGAGGCCCTTAAGGCGAGCGAAGTTTGTACATTCTGCATCATCCAGACTAGAGTACCAGGTCCTCCCCTTGTCGCCTAAGCACAAGCCGAAGGCTTGAGCTCACTGCGCAGGGTCAGTAAGACCGTTTGCCTCACATACTTGCTTGAACTGCTCCATGAAGCTGTACGGGTCACTGCTAGGTTCGTATCGAGCTAGTTGTTTTGCTACTATGGGAATTCTAGCCTGTCCTTTAGCCCCTTGTGTGACTCCCAATCCTGATAGTAGCGCGGTGGCTAGGGCAGTAGCACTCTGTTCCACAGATGTATTGTCCATGAGTCACTTTGCCACCAGTTCACTCAACGTCATGCCAGCCTCTGCTGCCCGTTCCCTCTCTACGTTCAGTCCGGACTTGGCTGCCCCAGCTAGGTCTAGTACTCATCTAGCCTCGTACATATCCACGTCTTGCTGCAACCTTCTAGCCCTTTGCTCATGGTTGTAGGCAATTATGCCTTCCAGCGCTCTCTTGATAGCTCTTCTCTCTTCTTCTAGGTTAGCCACTACTTCCTCTACAGGTCTACCTTGGATCACAGTCCTAGCGTAGTCGTGGACCAGTTCCTAGACCGAGGTTGGAAATTCTCCTAAGTCTAATTGGTCTTCCCCTTGTTCACCTCTTGATCCTGACATTGCTTCTGCTTCCAGCTCCACGAGGTTGTCAATGAATCCAATCAGCTCCGGCAGCTTCCACTCCTCTATCTTGTTGCTTCCCATGTCTTCGTGTTCTCTCCAGGTACTACTAGTAGGGCACTCAGGCAGCTGTCTAAATCCTGGGGTCTTCTCCTACTACTGGTGGGTTCCTTAAGGTTATTAGATATCCAGATGCATTCCTTGTTATTCGAAAGCAGCGGTGATCCTTACTCACACGTCGTGCTTAGTGCTTTCATGGTGCTAGGTGTGAAAACAGGCTTTTCTCTTTTCTTGCTGTGCAGGTTTAGTGGAGCACAAGAGTGAAGTGCCGAAGCAGAAAGCGTTTAATGAAAACTCCACCTTGTTTCTACCCACGTTCCCAGCCTAATTTGAGTTCCCAACTCGGTTCTCAGCTATTCTTTGGTCTTTTCGCACCCTAAGTTCGATTAGTCTCTGAGGTTCTAATGGTCAAACTGGGTCTTGGGGGTGTTCAGGGTTGCGTCCCAGGGTCATGTCTGTGGCAAGGCCAGCAAAAGGTCCTTATCTTTTTCTTTTAGCAAGATGGCCCGATTCTGGGAATCGGACAGATCTAGTCCAACTCTGGGAGTCGGACGGCCCGATTCTTGCAATCGGACCGGTCTGGTCTGACTCTAACAGTCGGACGGGGTTGGTCCGATTCTGGGACTCGTCCGACCCTAGTGGTCCGATTCTGGGAATCGGACCAGGAGGGTGGTCCTACTGGTCCGAGTCCGGCTCCAATGGTCCGACTATGATGGTCCGATTCTAATGGGCAATCTGAGTGCCACGTGGCGCATCCGATCGGGTTGGTCCGATTCTTGAGAATCGGACCAACCCGATCGGATGCGCCAACGTGACCAACCCGATCGAATTCTTGAGAAGGTCCGTTTCTTGTGAATAAGTTGTTGGAGAACATTTTGAGAGGCATGACCAAGTCTAGAGTGCCATAGGAGGGTGTTTTATGGTGTACTTGTGAGTGAAGTGGAGTTAGTTGAAGCATTTGAAGAAGGTTGTAGAAGTGAATAGCCAAGTGTATAAAGCCAACCTAGTTTGGGGTAGGTGAGTTTAAGAGAAGGTGAGAGTAGCTATAATATGTAGTGGTCTTTGTAGAAGTGAATAGTGAGAGGGGATTAAGAAGTGACCTCACTGATACTTAATGGACTTTTCTTAAGATTGGGAATATAATAGACTCTATGTACCTGGATTGTGTGATTGGAGGGAAGCTCCACTCGAATGGTGTCGTAGCCTTGAGCTTGTTGAATGTTGTTGTCCCCCATGGTAACACTCAGTGGAGTGGACATCTCTTTGAAGTCAACTAACCATTCCTTATGAAATTTCATATGATGAGTAGCTCCAGAGTCTAGAAACCATGTTTATTCTTCTTTGGAGTTTGAAGAAGGTGCCCAAACACTTGTGTTGATGCTAATAAAGTGAGCTTGACCTTTTGAGTGATGTTTGTTGAATTTATTTTTTTTAAGACATTCCTTTTCAATATGACCTTGTCATTTGCAAACATTACACATGAGATGATAATGAGGGTTTCTTGTTAAGGATAGGGATTGAAATGACTGTTGAGGATTACCAAGAATGCCTTTGAAGTTAGACTGAGGAGAAAAATTGGGCTTTTGATAAAGGGGTTGAGTTCTTTTGTGAAGATGTTTTGGGTTGTAGACAGTTAGGGCTAGAGCCTTGGATTCTTGATTAGAAGAAGTAGAAAGAGTATCCCTCATGACTTACTCTTGCTTAATTATATTAATAAGTGGCTGAAGCTTGAGTTTATCAGTGGAGGTTTGAGTAGTGATAAAGGCTCTCCAAGATGGAGGCAAGGAGAAGAGGAGAAACATGGCTTGTAATTCTTCTGAGATGAATAAACTAGATATTATGGTTTCATCTAGTAGGGATTGCAACTGTTCTAAAAACTTAGTGGCAGACTGATCTTCATGCATAGTAGCACTAGATAGTTTTCTAAACATGATCGTTTGATAAACAATATATATGTGTTCATAGGTATTGTTGAAGAAATCCCAAATACCATTTTGTAGTGGGTATTGTTCTTACTAGTACCTTATGTGAGTAATCATCAATGAATGTGACAAAGTACTTTGCACCTCCTAATGACTCTGACAGGGCATAGGTTTACAAACACCAGAATAAACAAGATCCAAAGGCTCACCCGTGTATAAAGTGCTAGACTTCTTATGTATACTACGTGTCTACCTACCATAAAAACAATGATCACATGGCTCAAAACACTTATAGTTAAGGGGCGGAAGATATTGCAAGTGAGTGAATGACAGATGATTTTTTATGCCGAGAAGTGCTTAAAAATAGCCAAAAATTACGAATATCAGGGGAAAAATAGACTTCATCGAAGGTGGAGGTGGCAATCAGTACAATTTTAAGCGGCAAGTCCCGAAAGCACCAGTGCTTATTTTCATGGAAATCAAATGGTGGGGGATGGTTGACCTAGAGTTTTCCTAGATGTAAAACGACACCAGGAATCCAATGCAAGCGACGGATCTCGATTCCGAGAATGTTTGATTCCCCATTTAATCCCTGCAAGGTTTGGGATTGTGAAGCAGCTACTAGAGCCAGAAGCCGAGAAGAGCGTGACGGGCCCCAAACTTGTAGATTTCGACGCCACGGAGTCACCCGTCCAAACGAATCTCGAATCTGATGTCGTTTGCCCTCTCAAATCTGAAAAAACCACTTGGCCAAGAGTGCGAATGCAAAGTCATGAACTAGTTAAGTTTATTAGAGTTTTAAAGCTCTAACTAAAAGAGCTTAAGACCCAAAAGGCCACGATTTGAAACATGGGGTGGGGGGGGCATCAGTTTTTTGCGCCCCCTCTTTTCTCCCAAGATTATGAATTTCTGATCTGCAAAGTCAAGAGGAACCCTCCTGGGCTTGGAATGCATCTATCCTTCACCCTCCATCACCACATAACAATCAGGAAATGACGCACTAAGTGAAGAGATAAAAAACCAATATTTCTCTCTCCTCCCTCTCTCTCTTGCATAGAGGCAATTCGTGTGCAAGAAGTCAAGAAGGAGAGCGGCTGAAGAATGCTTATCCAGCTATGATCGGATTTCTTCAAGATGAAGAGGAGGCTGAGGAAAGAGGTTCAGCACTGAAGAATGGTTGTTGGGTGGTCTATGGGCTGCTCAGAATAATGATTAAAAAACCCACAACACGCAAGACACACGGTATGCTTCAATTTTACAAAGAAATTTGATTGTTTTTGTTGTTTCATGGTCCAAATGTTGTTCATATGCAATGAAATTTTGTTTAAACCTTGTTTGCATCATGATTGAGAGTTGGAATTATAGAAACACAGAACCCCTAATGATTTATAGTCATTATTAATGCTTTAAAACCCGTAAAATGGCATTTTTAGTGGAAATTAGTGGTCTTTTTGGGTTTTGAGTTGGAGAAAGGGGATGAAAATGGAATAAAACTAGAGAGAATGTTAAATCTCAGCCAGAAAAATGAGTCAATACAAATAATTTTATATATATATATATATATATATATATATATATATATATATATATATATATATATATATATATATATATATATATATATATATTCATGAACAATAAATAGAGAAAAATAGCAAAAAATGGAAAAAATAGGGTTTTTCGCACTCAAAAATTATAGAAAAATAAGATTTATGTGTATGAATTTGTGGAAAGCTTAAAGCACGAGGTCAAGCCTCAGTTTGGCCTTGTCTTTTATGTTATAGTCCATGTTTATTGCTTTTTACATACAAAAATGATACAAAACAACCATCTACACCTATGCACCACACCAACACCTAAACGGCGAGGGGAGTATGAAGGTTGTGTGACGATCTAATTGCTGAAAAGATAAAATTTTTTATTTCTCTCTTTGTGCATAGCATTTAGGAATTTTTCTATAATTAAATATAGGTGACTAATAGCACGGAAGTTCCGGTGCTAGTCCCTAAAGCAGCACAACACGTAATGCTTAGTTAAAATTTATGAAAGGGTTGTTTTTCGCACCTCACATGGCTATTTTTAATCATAAAATGGTTGTGCAAAATTGTCATACACCTTGCATCAAGCATGCCGTGTGGTATCTCCTAGAATGCATTGCACTTGTTTGAAAAACTTTGACCAACGCTGAGAGGACAGGAAACCTAAGCTGTAGGTTAGACGGGCGCTTCCGTTGGGGAAAGTTTTGTGAGGAAAATCAAGAACGTTGAATTATGAAAGCGGCAATCAACCAAGAGGTGCTTCCCTATGTGTATATTACGAGGCATTATGCCTATGTGTTATGGGATCTCCCTCTCTGAGGAGATGGGAAGGTGAACATTGGACTACATATTGGATACAAACACAAAATTGTTGTAAGTATTTAGTGCAAAGTGAGTTTTAAATGCTCCTAGCCCGCAAGGCCATGTGGTGGGGTTGTCTGTCGTATGTATGAGGTTCGGTTAGTGCCATAGCCAGTGCCGACCCATTTTAGGTCCCATTAGTGGTGCATTTGTCGGGAGCCGCCAACAAGTGGTGGTTCTCAAATCTAGGGTTTTTAGGGACCAAGCAGTTGGTTTATGTCCTCTGACAAGGATCATCAAGCTGAAATACAAAAAGCAGAATGTGCTGAGAGGGCTAAACGGCGGTTAGAGATTGTAAGACGTTATTCTCCTCAAAGAAGCAGCCCATTACGCATAAGTGGCAGTGGTTCTAGTAACCTAAGCATTACGAGTGGCTCTTCGAGTGCAAGTGGAAGTATTGGTACTTCCCAATTTCTAGTTAATCAACCCACAACAAGTGGGGGTGTAGTGTTGCCTATACAAACTCCTGTTGTCAATCCGATTGTAGCCATGGCACAACCTATCGCAATTCCAGCAAGTACACTGGATTTACCAGCATTAGGAGCACTGTTGTCCATTTTCCATGGGTTAGAAAAAGAAGATGGAGAACTCCACATTAAGGAGTTCCAAACGCTCATGTTCAACTATCGAATCCAAGATGAAGGACACCTAATGATGTTCTTCAACATTACATTAAAAGGAAGAGCGGCAGTGTGGTATCATGGTCTAGAAGCTAGAACCATAGCTAGTAGTGCGTAATTCTTTACGACTTTCCATAGGGAGTTTGCCCTTGAGAAGGGTGGACAATATCGGTTGCATATTCTGAATGTAACATGCCAAGAGCCAAATGAGAATGTCCAGCATATGCCAAGAAACTAAAGTAAGTTCTTCGCAAACTTAATGCTTATATTCCCATTCCAACGGCTGCACAGTTGTAATATTTCCTACATGGATTGGATTTTAATATCTAGGTGCAGCTGAGTAGTGTTGCTTTGGTCGATATTGACATTGCCATTACCCAAGTAGAAAGAGTAGAGTCGCGCTTGCAAGCGGCTTATGCAGCAAGGATAAATTGAAATTGTAATAATTTGGCCTTGACCAATGGGAGTCAAGGGGACCCCATGTTAAATACGAGTGGTAGAGGGAGTATTATGTCAAATCTGCCTATGTTACCAACTCCCCCTAGCATGACTAGGCCTATGACTAGTCAAGCGGCCTCGCTAAACAGTGGTGGAAACCAAACAATGAATCCTAATGTTGTCCCAGTTGGTCAGCGAAAAATTCCTAATCAAGTGGTTAGGCACATGGGGCGACAGACTGACGATCGCGGCTATGAGTCAAGTGCTTCTAATGTCCTTGGTGAAGTTAAGGATATGATGAAGCACTACACTTATATGATCTCTGAACAGTATCGACAAATAGCTGTGGATGTCAACTTCCTTAAGAAGCAGCAGAATTTGATAGGGATCCGATGCCCTAAAGAGGGTGGCCCCTCAAGATTTAACTGTAGGTGGTGTGGGGGCCAACATTTCCCTAGGAATTGCCCAAATGTCAAATGTGATATTTGCGAGAAGTCTTGCCACTTAGCCGCTACCTGTTGGAGTAGGATTAGTTCTCTCCAACAAGGGAGTAAACAACCATGTCCAGTTAACCATCGCGCGCAAGGGAACAATCTCTAGCAAGACGATGGAACAAGGCAAATACTGCAAAGAGGAAATGCGGTTGTAGAGGAGTTACCTCATGGCAGTGGAGTCAGCCTTATTGAGGCTATACATGTCAATGATGTTGAAACTTATTATAAAAGAGTGGGGATAGACGGGTAGGACACGGATTAGCATGGGAATACCTAGTTATACTGGCAGGGTATATAAGGTGTTGAGAGACCCAATTAGGGCATGAGTTATCAATAATCAAGTCTCTCTTTTCTCCTTCCTCCTAGCTTTCATGGCTTCCCTCTTCTCTCTCTCTCTTTTCCTATCTATCTCTCTCTTTTGCTAGTCTTTCTCTCTCTTCTTCTCTCATCTTCTCTCATCTTCTTCCTCTTTCTCTCTTCTCTCTGCAGTCTCTCCCTTCTCTTCTTCTCTCTCCTAGGTCTCCTTCATTACAGTTGGTATCAGAGCCTAGTTTTTAGGTCCTTCCTTTCTCTCTCCTTCCTTTAGATTTAGTTCCTTTTTCAGTCTCAGGGAACCCTACTGTGCACTCGTACAGCATTGAAGAACCGCAGTAGCCAAGAAGTACTATAGAGATGGCAGCTTTCTTGGAAGACACACAAGAGCTGTAAGGGGCAGCGATGGAGTACCATAGGGGGATGGCAGCTTTGTTTTGATCTCTATCCTTTTTTTGTCCTCCATCTTTTGCTCTCTCTCTTTCTCTAGCTTTTTGCTCTTCCTTGTCCTTATCAACCTTCATATTTAAGATAGGCCCATCGAATAACTTTTTTTTACAAACATCTGCAAATAATCCCTCAGGGCTTTCACAGTATGTTAAATAATCATCAAAGCCTTCAACCAAGTCTAGATACTTTCCCAGGAGATCGTTAACGAGCTTGTACAAGTCTACATGAGAAATGATTTCTTGGTTGTATAAATTTAGGCACTTCAAAAACTCTTGGTAAGACTTATGGCTATGCAACCTACTCTTCACTTTGTCAAAGAAAGAAAATCATAACAATAGAGAGAAAAATGAAAGGCACATAGAGGACATGGAGCTAGAGAGAGATTTTGATGGCTCTCAACAGATTTTGAGCAAGTGCAGGTTGGCCTCAAAAGCAGATGACTTTGTCCATAAAAAATGTGAGGTCAAAGGAGGTGGTTTCATGCAACACTCTATCCCTGTGTTGTCTACGGAAGAAAAGAAGGCACCAAAATTTCTAGCAAAAAGCTTTACTACCCTACTGTCTACAACCCAAAAACAGTATTACGTTCTAAAAATCAACGTTTCCTACCCACAGATCTCTTATCAGTGCTCTAGCTCTCTCATGAGCAAACCAGCACAATCTACACCTCGAGGTTGGGGAAAATTCTGTATATGATTGCAAAGGAAAGCCTCTATAGCTTCAAGAGCAACTGAATACTCCCCATCCAGATAGTGCAAGTGCACAGTTGGTGCAGGGAGTCCATCTTGGCTTTAGGCAAAGGATGCGAAAGGTAGGATGTCTTTTTGCACAGATTTACAGACACTATAAAAAGTGCTTTCACCTTCGCTGAATTACAATCCAGACCGGCATTTCCACTACCCCCCCCTTTTGAGAACGAGCTACTGCAAACTCATCTCGCATATCCATACCATCAGAATTTCTTGTTGTAGCAAGACGTGGTGGTGGTGCCTGCCATCTTCTAAAGATGAGGCAAAACAATAGAAGTTGGCATAGTCTATGGAGAAAATTGCAGATTGAGTCCTCCAGTACCCTTTGTGACAAGGCATGTCTGCCTTGTATCTAGGTCACCTGCCATGGTCCTTGGTGATGGTGATTATGTCGTTGCAAGAGGTGACATATGCACTGTTTGAACCTTTGCACTCCTCTATAAGCTCTGCATTCACATTAGAAACCTGGACCCTGACATTAGGGAGAGTCACCTCAGAATCAAACCGCCTGAATAAGGGAATCCCATCATTACCATTTCCAGTAACTTTTGGAATCATGTTATTAGCTTTCTGCTTTTGTGGTCGTGCATTCCGGCCTTCACTGTCTTGGAAACTGCTGATTTTGCTAAAAGAAAACTCAAAACTCCTTGAAGGAAGACTAGTTTTAATGCAATGGGCTTGTGATGAATCAGACTGGAAAGAAATTGTGTAGTCATAGAAGTTCTGTGTTGCATCAACAATTCGCAATCTCTCTTGTCTAACCATCCTTATGAACAATACAAGGGAAGAAAAGAGCACATAGAGGATGGGCTTGAAAAATATTTTCTCAAATCTTGATATCGGTAACAATGGATCATGCAAGTTGCTTTCAGAAAAAAGCTGGAAGATTTTTGCTGAAAAGTTTTTTGGCTAGGTGCTTCAACCATATGAGGTTGGCATGAAATGACTCCTTCAGTAGGTTGCTCATTGACCTCAGACTTACCATCCACAACAGGTTTTACATCAAAATGGACCAGGCCCAGACCTGTCCCTTTAGAATGAGTTGAAGTAGCTCTTGTCCCCTCGCTTTCAAAGGATGCACTGACTTCATCCTGTTCGTTCTCAATAAAATCTTCAAGAAAGGAGAGAACATTGGAACTTGCACCTCTTTTGCCAGCATTAGACACCTTATATGTCCAATGCTGATATATCTTTGCAGATTCATTAGTCCTGTCATTCCCATTCTTGCATAAAATATGAAGTCTCCAGTTGGGGTGTTCAGCAGTTGATTCCTCATCAAAGCAGAAGTACGATCCAAATTGCGTGTTTCTTGCCATCACATAGCATTTGATGTCTCAGGAATAGGTGGGCAATGTTTGGGAACCCTCGTGGGAAACCAAGCCACTTGGAGAGCTCACCCATCCACCCTTTACTAAAGCTTGCCAAATAACCCTTGATGTGAGCTCCTCACAAGAATGATTTGTACCAGCCTGATCAGTTGCACCAGAAAGTGGCAAGGAGGTTATCTTGCACATTCAACACTTCACTCCGACTTGGGAGTCTCATAAGGATTTGCAGTGTGCACTGTGGTAGGATTTACAGTGTGCAATGTATTGTAAGGTAAGGGATCTCTTTACCAAGCAGTGTTGCATCAGCTTTGATGATATTCAAAAAGGGAAGCAGTGTTACATCAGCTTTGAAGATGGCCGATCTGGCAAGCAAAGAGTCTAATTGAAGCTACTCTTGGACTGTCAGCAAATAAGACACATGCTCAAGCTCAGCATGTAGATGTTGTTGTAGCCAGTAAAAGTTCAAGATTATCTTGAGCTTCAATAACTTGAACAACAACAACTATTGCTGCTTTGGTTCCTATTATTCCTATGGTGCCAACATCATAGTTGAGATCGATTGTATATGGTGGATGACAACCCATGTATGAGGGGATTCTTAGCATGATATAGAGGACAAATACAGCATACTTAGACAGAAGACCATGTGCAGAATTTGGGATTTTTGTGCAAATTACTAGTATTTGTAATGAAATTGATTGCTTGACCTGAACATGTCTAGGACTCAAAAATAGAGAATTGGCTCAATGCTGATATGGGGATATGGATGCTTGACTTCCATCAAAAGATCATGTATGCGGGCAACATTGAACATACTAATGTGTGAACAAGGCATGATATATTTGGATCAGAGTATAGACCAAAAAACGTATGATTGCATGCAATTGTGCAGGCTTGGAATCCCAGTGTGCTATCCTACACATATCACAACAAGCATCCCTGTAGTCAACCTCAGACTAGCTCATTTGACATGTTGACAATGGCAATGTTAGACATGGGAGTGCATGATAGGTGTTTTGATGCTAATTGATCTATGGATGTGGTATGGTTATGCCTCAGAGATTATATCATAATTGCAAAGGATATTGAGACATTGACTTTTTTTGGCAATGACACTTATGGTGGCACTCATATGTTCATGCTAACATTGAGATGTCGATGAACTTGTCTATGTTGGCAATTATGTACCCCTATTTTGCAATGATGCTTATGTGGTCATGAAATGATCATGTTTGAAAATTTTATGCTCTTGTTGGCAATGTATTAGCCCTAATTAGCAAGGATTTGGTTCATATTGGTAATAGTTCCCGGGCATAGTGATGCATGGAAGTTGCAAAGTATTACAAGGATGTAGACTCAGGGAATGGCTGACAAAAGTCAATTATATCAAAGCCTTCTTGTGTGACTGAGCACAAGCCCTATAGCTTGATTTGAAGAGGACAACCCCCCCTTCGATCTGAACCAAAAATCTTCCCATTCTGCCCTATGGTTTGGGAGATAAGCTCAATTTTGTGCTCAGAGGTACTATGGGACAGGCAGCATTCCTACACAGTCAATCCACAAAAAGTGATTACAGCAAAGCCCTGATCATTTAATATCAGAGATATTTTTATATAACCTCGTAGAAGGGATTGAGAGCTTAGATTTGAATCAAAAAGTTTGGCAATCAGAGATTCCAAAATAAGTGGCTCCACCTAGAAAAAAGTCAGATGTTGGATGAGCAAACAAAGCTCAAATCCTCATGTGAGTGGCATCCAAGCATCCAAGATACATCAAGTACATAGCTGGGAGTATAAGACCCAATAAAATATTCAAGCCCGTAAGTTCATAGACCTTTGAAGCATCCAATAAAGTAACTGACAATAGATGTCAAATGTTGTAAGCTCAAATCAATGCTTAAATTCATTTAATAGCATAACCAAGCATAGAGCTTCAATATCATGCACCAACACATCTGATAGAATTCCCAAATTGTTGAGACTTCAAGCTCAACAACTCGTATTATGTGTGTGTGATCGACATTACCTATAGTTGTGTCCAGTTGTACTCATTTGTGGGACATTAAATAAGTCAATGTTGACCTAACCACAATTAGTTATGGTTAGTGGTAACCTAGTTGTACTATCTCTTTCATGTTAGTAGAGATTGAATAATGAAGGTGAATGAGATGAGCCAACTACTAACTCTTTGGCTCCACTCTAACTCTCTTATCTTTGAATATGGCATCAGAGCCAACATGAATGGGCTCTCTGGAGCATGGTATTGAAGGAGTCTAGATCTGGAGCTTGAAGATAAGAGTCTCTACTACTGAAGAAGAAAGGCTACCATTATTTTTGTCAAGATATGCATCAAGGTTTATGCTTTGTGCTTATGCAAGAGCTTGATGTGGCTTGTTTGGGAGCTTCATAAGGCTTCATTGAGCACCTATGAGTGGCCATTTGACATCAAAGGCATCATATTTGAAAAAATATCATCAAAGAGACTGTGCCTACGTCTCTTTTTTTTTTTTTGTAGAAGCCGTAGCTTGCTACATAAATGGATTTTGGAGAAAGGGCCTCATCCTTCCTAACCATTTCAACGTGGTCTCCAACTTTGCAGAAGAAAGTTTTTTCAAATTCTTCACAGATTTTGAGATATTTAGCACAGACATGTGCAGGCTGGTTGTTTACTGCAATAAATAGCAGGTGGTTCCAGGGCAGGTGGCTTTCATCCTAACAATGTATATATCCTTATTCTCATGCATTTGATCATGGTTCTGAAGTGTCAAATGCTCAACTACGAAAGGTTTTAACATGCTGGAAATTTGTCCTGAACTATGGAAAACAAGTATCCATTACTTCTTGAAGTAATCTATGATATTGGATAGTATCTATGGACCTTGATTATGGGCATATATATGTTAGATGTTGTATGAATTGAAAAGAGCATTGAATGCTGACTTTTGGAGCTGAAAATCAACTACATTAACATGATTATTGGTTGTACACGAACAGTACATGTGTTATATGACATTGGTTCGTGAAGACAAGGCATGTATGAATGTCAATATGATCATGTCTTGGTCTCTACATGTGTTGGCATATGTATGCTATGATTCGAGAATATTTTGAGCTTGGATTGCCCTTGTTTTGGCAATGTATTGGCTGATTGTTATTAGCTAGGAAGATATTTTTCATTTGTACTTGTTGTACATGTACTACAGTGTGCCTGAAAGGTCATGTATGGACTCCCACATATAATGGCAAACGTCTAGGATGTTTTGGGGCATGTTTGACACATAAATATCTATGTTTTGATTGAGAAAAGGCTATTGTCATTTATTGGTTGTTGAATGCAGATTGCATGTTTCTCTACTATCAATAAGATTGAATGTACACAGGGCATCAACAACTACATGCTCTATGAACTAGCTGATGTACATATATGCTATGCCACTTGATTGTGGATGTATCTGACATGTTTGTGGGATGAAACATTATGATTTCAGCAAGGATTTTATTGCAGAAAACTGTCATGAAAGTTGAAGGTTGAAATTGGTCAATTAGACATCTTGGTTTGCAGGGAGTCAAGCATTGATTAAACACTGTCTACTATAATATGGCAAATGCTCCAAGGCACTAATAACATCACCCAAATTTTTGGTGATAATCTTTATAACAAGAACATCGCACTATGGAAGTTCACGATGTATAATTTTCTGATTGGCAAAGGATACTAGGATTTATGCATAGGGACTGAACCTGAACCCAAATTACCTGAAGAGAATTCAACACATGATCAGTGAAGAGCTCACAGAAAGTGGTCTAAAAGAGCTAGCAAAGTACTACATTGGTTCTCTTTATGCAATTATGATTCAATGGCTATGCAGATTACCACTTGTCGTTTCCCAAAAGATGCTTGGAATACACTCATGAGAAATTATGGTAACGTCACACATACAAGAAGATACAGCTTAAGCAATAATTTAATAATATGTCCAGAATTTCCAAGAGCATTCAAGCATACACAACGGAGATAAAGACCATAGTCGACTAACTCGCTACTATTGGATCTATTGTTTCAGAGGATGATATGATTGAAGTGACATTGAATGGGCTTGGCAAGGAGTACAAGCCATTTGATACTTCTATTTTTGTAAGAGCAGAACCCCCTAATTGGGATGAATTGCTTGCATTACTACTACATGAATAAGTAAAGCTTGGTCTTAACACAAGTTCTAGTTTGTCTCAAGGCAGAGACATTGTTCTCTATTCTAGCCAGCATGGCAGAGGTGGAAGAGGCTGTGGTTCTTTTCGAGATCAAGGAGACACTCAAAATACCGATGGACTGCAATAGTAGAATGCATGGAATAACTCGAATATGCAGGGCCAACAAGAACCTGGAAACTTTAGAGACAGGGGGAGATCACCTAGAGGCAAAGGTGGAATAGCTCGAATATGCAAGGCCAACAAGGATCTACTAGCTTTAGAGGCAGGGGGAGACCACCTAGAGGAAAAGGTGGTGGATCCTGGCAATCAAATGAGAAATCTAACAGGGACAAAGACTGTCATTATTGTGGTAGATATGGGCATATTACCAAACATTGTCATAAGAAGCAAGCAGACATGAAAGTAAAATGTAGACAACATGGAAATTATGCATCTTCTAGTGGTGCTCAGGATGATCAAGGAGATAGGTTGTTTGCTATGCATTCAAAAGCCTCTAATCATATGACACCCCACAGAGAATGGTTTGATGAGTTGGTTGCAAGTTCTCATGGACATGTCTACACAGGGGATGATACCCAACATGATATTCTGCATACAAGTGTGGTCCCATTGCTTATGCTGATGGCAAGAAAAAGAGTCTACATGATGTGTTTCATGTACCATCGATTACTAAAAATCTTTTGTCGATTGGACACATGAAAGAGTCGAATCTGCAAGTCAGATTCAATAAGGATGGATGCTTTTTCAAGGAATATGGTAATGGCCGCAAATTGATTGCTAGAGGCAGACAGGATGGCATAATGTTTATGTTGGATCCATCTATTCCAAAATTGAAGGCAGTCATGTTTGCCCATGATGATGGAGTTGTATAGGATGTTGAAATTTGGGATAAATGTATTGGCCATGTAAATGTTCAAAAGCTAAAATCTATGCAGTAAAAAGAGGTTGTACCTGGGTTACCTAAGTTCAAATACAATGATCTTGGACATGTATAGTCTACTTGTCAATTTGGGAAACAAGCAAGGTTTCCTTTTATGAGACATGTCAGGAATAGTTCTTGTCCATTGCAATTAGTATACTCGGATGTATGGGGTCCATCTCATAATGCTTCTTTCAGTGGTGCTTGATATTATGTCTCTTTCATTAATGATTTCAAGAGATACACATGGCTATATATTATGAAACACAAAGATGAGTTATTTGATGCTTTTAAAGGATTCAAAAAGCATGCTAAAAATGAACTAGGCTATTATATCTCATGTTTAAGATTAGATGGAGGCAGAGAATATGTATCTAGAGAGTTTGATAGGTATCTTACCAAATATGGTATAAAAAGACAGCTTACTTGCAGCTATACACCATAGCAAAATGGTATAGTAGAGAGGAAAAATCGTGTGCTTATGGAATCGGCAAGGGCAATGCTTAATGAAAAGAGTTTGCCAAATGCTTATTGGGTTGAAGCAGTGCTTACTGTTTTTTATGTGCTAAATAGAACTCTAACAGTCGAGATTCATAATATAACTCCTTATAGAAGCTATATGGGCACAAGCCTAACATTGGGCATATAAGGTGTTTGGCTGCATTTCTTACGTGCATGTTCCTGATAAAAAGAGGAAGAAATTGGATCCAAAAGTTGTTAATAGTGTTTTTCTAGGTTATGCACAAGACAGGAAGGCTTACAAATGTCATGTATCGTTCACTCATGAGACCTTGATCAGCAAAGATGTAGTTTTTGATGAGCTGGCTTCATGGTATGGTAATCCTACTTTTTGTAGTGGTCTCTGATGGATCAACCAGCACTACTAATGCTGAAAATTCTTCTTTAGCAAGTTCTTCTATAAGTGGTCCTAGAAGTGATGCTTCATCTACACTCACAAGACTACTGCATAATCATACTACTACATCCACTAACACGAATATGTCAGTGAGGGGGAGATTGGATAGAAAGGAAAAGATGTTTGATGATGTGACTAGTCCACTTACAGCAATATATGAGTCACATGGCAGTGATAGTTTGGACAATGAGTTGGGAATACCTTCAATTATGACGCCTCTGTAAGGCATAGCAGGTATGTGCCACCTCATAAGAGACAAGCTCAGAGTGAACCATGGTTAAGAAGGTCTAAAAGAGTCAAAAAACTAGTTGACAGGTTGACATATAGTGGATATTCAGCCCTCATTATGCTTACATGACTAGAGTAATAGGTTTCAAAGAACCTACAAAGTTTGATGATGTAGTTGCAGATGAGAATTGGTGTGCTACCATGGATGAAGAATATGCACCACTTGTTGAAAATGAAACATGGGATTTGGTCAAGTTGCCTGAAGGAAAAGTACCCATTGGTTGCAAATGGATCTACAAAGTATAATGCAAGTCACATGGTTCACTAGAACGATATAAAGCCAAGCTGGTTGCAAAGGGATATGTGCAGCAATACGGCTTGGATTATGAAGAAACTTTCAGTCCAATTGCCAAGATGGCAAGAGTGAGAATGGTCATTGCATTGGCAGTGTCTAAGGGCTGGAAATTATGGCAGATGGATGTTAAAAATACTTTTTTGAATAGTGAATTGCTTGAAGAAGTGTAGATGGAGCAGCCTAAAGGCTATGTTTATCCTGATTTTTTGACATATGTGTGTAAGCTAAAAAAATATTTATATGAGCTAAAACAGGCATCGAGAGATGGAATGCTCAAATGAGCAGTTATTTAAAGCAATGTGGATTTTAGATAGCTCATGGAGATCATAGCCTATTCATGAGGAAGACACATCATGGTTATGTTTTTTTGGTGGTCTATGTAGATGATCTTATCATCACTAGAGATGATGATCAAGGGATTGCTGAAATTAAATCATTGCTACAAGAAGAATTTAAAGTTGAAGATCTTGGAGAGCGGAAGTATTTTCTCGGGATTGAAGTTATACCTACACCACATGGTATATGGCTGTTGCAAAAACAGTATGCTCATGATATGTTGCAGAAGTATGGTATGAGGGAGTGTAAAGCTATGGAGACACCTTTGGATCAAAATGTCAAGCTGGCAATTGATGTTGGGACTAAAATAGAGAATGTAACTATGTATAGACAGATGGTGGGTAGCTTGATCTACCTTACTATCACTCGTCCTGACTTTAGTTATGCAATGGGGCTAATTAGTCAATTCATGCAGAAGCCTCATAAGCCACATCTAGATGCAGACAGGAGGATTATGCAGTATATGAAGAGTACTGTGGATTATGGGTTGTTTTATGAGTATGGGAAATTCCTTAACTTGACCGGTTACACTTATGCTAATTGGGTTGGTTGTGCCTATGACAGGAGATCAACCAGTGGTTATGCATTTGGTTTGGGTAGTGTCATAAAAGAAAATACCTTGATATTTTTCTACTTTGGAATCATGCTAATTCCATACCTTGTAATTTTCAGCCCTTGTAAATTCAGCCCCCCCTTGCCTATGTAAATGTACCCTTCAATTTGGAGATGAGGTGTTAGGATAAAGAAGGCAAGAGGCTAAGAGAAGATATATTTTGGCTCATTCACAAAAATTTTACTGTTCACTTTCTTGATGTTAGTTTCCTTCTTTCTAGATGAGGCATCAGCCATGGCTGTCATGTATTTTTGGAACTCTCATCATTAATACATGGCAAGATGTCTTGGTGCAATAGTTCTTTGTTATTTATATCTATTTCAGTTTTAGTTAGATTTCTTTTCCTGGTTGAATGCTTCAATACATTGGTATCAGAGCTTTAGTTTAGATCCTGTCAAAAGTCATTTTCATGCAATAGATTTAGTTGCAGTGACTAGCGAGTGAAAACCATAGTTAAAATTCAGTCACAAGAGTTAGTTCTTCCATAACTGTGGTCTGACATAGAGAACTCTTACAAATTGTGACTAAGATGGAGGTTCTCGGCATGAACCAGTGGAAAATGGCGGGTTCCAACCAATTTGGTAGGTCGTGACCAAGTTTTGGACCAAAATTGGGGTAAGTTTGAAGAGAATGAGGGTTACATGACTCAGTGGAGCTTAAACTGTGATTACTTTTCAAGAATAGGGGTTTCTTCACTTTTCCTACAAGCTTCTCTCATGGAAACCATGGAAATCTCTAATCTTAACTTCAAGCCATGAACTCTATCTTGCCATTTGACCTCACAAGCATCTTCCATGCCACTTGAGCTCTCTATTTTTTGAGAGTATTACTCATTTTTTTGGCCATGGTATATGAGTATGTAAGCTGCATGATCTACACCTGATCATACTCCTGCCTCACGATTTGAAATTTGGTGCTAATAAGTTCTAGCTGGGCCATACCAAGCTCCTACTTCCTTTAGCAGTTGGTCTCTTCCAAGATTTGATGAGATTTCTTCCATCTTGAGTCTTTCCCTCTCTCATGAAACCCTAACAGGGACAGTTTTGGACAACAAGCTTATTTTCTTAGATTTCTTATCAAGATCATGGGGCTTTTGGTCAATTTCACTTTTTGAAGCCTCTACACAAAGGATAGTACCAACATTGCATGGATTTTCCACCATTGTGGAAGAATGGAGTGGATTCTTCAAGGATTCATGGACGGGGCAGCCAATGTCAATTGAAGGAAGGGAATTATTGGATTCTCTTTCAAATTTTGAAGTTTCTTTTAAGCCTACTTTATACAATGAAGAGTAATCAACATCTTCAACTCAAGTGGTATCTCTATTGAATCCTTCTTCATCAAAATTTGGGTCCAATGGTTCATGGGAGCACTCTTCATGAAGATTATTGATCAAGAAGCTGGATATTAGCATTGGAAAGCTAAGATGGGGATTTCTTGGATTAATAGAAGCTGAAGTCAAGCTCTATTTGCTGAAGCCAAGTTCTATTTGTGGAAGATTCCTTCATCAACAACAACATTCTTCTCCTACCAGCTTAAGAGGTACTCTAATCATTTTTAATCTCTCTTTAAATCCTCTTGCTGAGCTAAGTCCAATTGATGAAAGAGGGATTAAAATGATAAAGAATCCCATCCATTCTATCAAATGCATTTCATAAGAAATCCATGGAGCTATTTTAGTGATTGATCATTGCATAATCAATCTCATTCACTGAAATAATCACTTCCAAGTGCCTCTAATTCTCACTTCATTTACCTAACCCTGATATTGAATTGTTTGTTATTTTTTTTCATTGACATGAGTAAAATTTTACCCAATGGTAAGTGGAATAAGAATTGTTAAGCAGTGAGTCACTACTGAGGTTATCCCTTACATATCCCCATTTCAATTTCAGCCTATTCCATTCAAGTTCTTGCATATCATAAAAGGGGCAATCAAATTCTTTTCATTCCATGCATTTCATGTTGATTTTTAGAGCCTAGCATTGAACTGCCATGTGTATACCCACGAGGAAAAGTGGATGTTGGGCGAGTTGGTAGGACAAAAGAGAGGTGACCCTCCCCTACTAACAAGGACCCTGAAGGGGAGCACAAACTAGCTTGAGAGATAAATTTGCACACCCCTCAAGTTTAGGATTCCACGCATTTAAAGTTCAGGTGCAGGTACCACTCAAGGGAACAAGAATTCAGTTTTCAGCATGGTAATTTTGACATTGGATCAGCATTGAGGTTTTGGGACAGGGTATACAAACAAGGTCCCATTAATCTTGCAGTCTACAGTGGATTATTCAATCATTCTGGTTATTGCAAAGGGTATTTTCAGCTTTGGCAGATGTATGAAGTTCCCTTACAGGTCTACATGGTTGGTAGATACATGAAAATTGAAGGTACAAGTCACTAAATGATCAAAATAGAGCATTCACAGGTTGCAGGAATTTCCAAACCAACTACAGTAAACTGTTTATAGAATTTTCTGTATTTAACTACTTTCAACACTTGATATTTCGTTAGAAAGGGGACTTCTCAAGCTTCAAGGAGAGCCAAAGAGTTTGTTATTCGGGGCATTAAAACTCAAGATATTTGAGTTTTTTCTCTGTTGTATATACAGGATAGGAAGTTACTCATGGCTCATGGCAAGGAATAAGAAAAAGGATCCTATTTGGAGACCACCAATGAAGAGCTGAGAGAATACCAATATGAGCATGAACATGAAACCCCTCAAGAAGCTATATGCCACAAGCATTATGAGAATGAAGAGGTTGATGTAAGCTCCACTCATTCTCCTATCAATCAACCAATGAATGGAGTTGAGATGTCCTATGCTTCCATGAACTCTAACAGCCTACAACAACTCTCAAATGATATTAAAGAGATGAAATCAAGCTTTGATGGTATGAGGATGGGTATTGACAAGTTAATGGCTATCTTTAGTGAAAAGATGTTGCCTACAGCTGGTCCCAATGTTCCAAACCCTCCTTTGGCTATAGAGCAACCCAAACCCTCTACTCCAAAGGTGGTAGGACAATTTGAGATTGGAAAATCATCAAAGGCTAAAGATTTTATACAACCCACTTCATTTCAACCTCAGCCCCATCAATCAAAGGCCTATTCTCAGCCGCATGGGCAAGATCCACATGATAGGGTTCAAGCAAGCTCTAGGCATGAAGAGGACATCCACTATTGCAATCCATTTGATAAACAATTCTATCCTCAACTAAATATTGGTGGGCATGAACAAGGGCATGTGAATTTAGCCCCAAACTCCTATGGACAACAACAATACAATCCTCATACTCAAGTTTAGCCTAATAGGCCAAGCCCTTTATCCAATCATGGTTGGCCTCAAAAAAATAGTGGGCAGCAACCACCATTTAATACTCCTATGCATGGACAACATCAAGGGTACCATGGACAATCTTCCAATATGGGTAACACTCATTTTCAGCCTCAAGGACATTATTTCCAGCCACAAGGTTATGGTATGCAGTATGGACAGCAAACCCCATATGCACAAGGAACTTGGAATAATGAATTCCCTAGGCAAGGCTCATTTGGT
This sequence comes from Lygodium microphyllum, assembly GCF_053477565.2. NCBI lineage: Eukaryota > Viridiplantae > Streptophyta > Polypodiopsida > Schizaeales > Lygodiaceae > Lygodium > Lygodium microphyllum. The sequence continues at coordinate 98,317,230 of NC_141149.1, read as the reverse complement.
AACTCTTTTGGACAGCAACACCATAACGGACAGTAGCACCACAATGGGTAGCCACCTCAATATGAGAGAGAGTATAAAGAGAAAATTGTCATCTCAATTTTCAAAGGAGAGAATCCTTCACCCACGGAGTTGGAGGAGTGGTTTGACAAATTGGAGATGTACTTTTCCCTTTATCCAAGGCCCGAAAATGCCAAAGTGAAGTTTCCAGCCCTTCATTTAGAAGGCTATGCACATACTTGGTGGAGATATATGACAAGAATTGGGCATGACTTCTTATCTTGGGAAGCACTAAAGAATGCTATGATTGAAGTCTTCGTCTCTCCCATTGAAAAAGAGCGCTTGGAAAAGAAATGGTACGCCCTTGAGCAATGTGGTCTCTTGGTTAGAGAGTATTCAAATCAGTTTTTAAACCTCTCAATGTATGTTCATGGAGTCTCCGATACTGCCAAATTGAACAAGTATATATTTGGTTTGGAGTCTACCTTATCATCCGAAGTTGGAGCCATGAAGCCTACATCTTTGCAAGCTGCCACTCAATTAGCTTAGCATTATGGGTAGAAATACAAAAGTTTCCAGCCAAAAATAGGGCATTTATTTCAGCCTACACAGTTCCCAAAGACATCAGGCCATTATGGGTAGGTAAGGACTAATTTTCAACATGGTGGGAAGCCAATAAATGTTAATAGCAATACCTACAGCAAGATACCAATTTTTCCCACTATTTATGGACCAAAGCAGGGCAGAAATTTTAGATCTAATGCTGAAAATAAGTTTGATGGAAAAAGAACTAATATTAGTGTCAAAATTTTAGCCCCTACCCAAGGCAAGCATGTGTCTAATGACATGCTCAAAGAAATGTATGCCAAAGGGCTATGCTTCAAGTGTGGGGAGAAATGGTCACCCAACCATAAGTCCAAGTGTAAGGTTAAGAATTTGAAGGTTAGTATGATTTTTGAAGATGATTCTGATGCTGAACCTATTGAGGGAAGTCTAATACAGCTTGAAGGCTCTACTACACAAGAAGAGATGCATGAAAATGAAGAGAGTATCCATGACGAGTTTTATGACCCAATGGATGGCTTTCCTTTTGATTCAGGAGGTCATTACATGGATGATTCTTGGACTGATTTACATCCCTTGCTATGTTCCATATCAAATGACGCATGGAGTGGTTCAAGAGGGGACAATACCCTACACCTCAAAGGCTAAATCAATGGAAGGACCGCTCACATACTCATTGATATGGGCAGCACACATAGCTTTATTAATTCCAAATCACTCAATGGGCTGAAATCGAGTACACATGATATGCCTTTTTCCCTAAAAATCCCAGCGGCCAATGGAGATTTTGAAAATAGTAGTCAATGCTGCCCAAATGTTCCTATCACTCTATCTCCATTGTGCACTACATCAGTGAGTTTGATCGCATTAGAAATGGGTCCCATTGACATTATACTTGCCTGCAATTGACTATAATCTTTGGGCAGATTTACTATGGATCTTAACGAACTGGAAATGGAATTTCAAAGGTGTGGACAGCAAGTAATTCTACATGGTGTTGAGAAGAAGAAAATGGAGGAGATTAGCCCCAAGAAGATAAAAAAGGAGATAAATGCAAAGGCATGCATGTTCACTATTCTTCTTTCAAAGATTGATGAGGATCAGCCCTCTCCTCCTACCAATGACATTGACCCATGTCTTTGCAAGTTGCTGAAGGATTATGATGATATTTTTCAGCCACCTACTTCTCTTCCTCCCAAAAGAGAAGTGAATCATCCTATAAACTTGCTGCCCAACCCCAAGCCTATTAACAAACCACCATATCGCCTCTCCAAAGTGGAAAGGGAAGAGGTAGAGCACCAAGTGAAAGAACTATTATAAATGGGTCTCATCAAGGCAAGCCAATCGCCTTTTGCCTCTTCGGTCCTTCTTGTAAAGAAGAAAGATGACTCTTTTCGCATGTGTATTGACTACCGCGATCTTAACAATGTCACTATCAAGAATAGGTATCCAATACCTAGAATAGATGACCTCCTTGATGAATTGAAGGATGCTAAGATGTTCTCCAAGATTGGCTTGAGATCGGGGTATCATCAAATACGCATGAAGGAAGGGGATGAGTTTAAAACAGCCTTTAGAAAGGAAAGAGGCCTCTATCAATTCATGGTTATGCCTTTTGGTTTATCCAATGCTCCATATTCCAATCTCTTATGAATAAGATACTTCAGCCCTTGCTATTTCGGACAATTTTGGTGTTCTTTGATGACATTTTGATCTATAGCAAGAACAAAGAGAACCATTTATAGCATGTAAAAGAAGTCTTCAATATATTGAGGAAGCACAAACTATTTGCCAAGGCAACTAAGTGTTCATTCATGACAAAGGAAGCTGAATACTTGGGTCATATAGTGGGAGAAGATGGAATCAAAGTGGATCCTAAGAAGGTGCAATGCATCAAAGAATGGCCTACCCCAACTAATGCTACTTTTTAAAGAGGTTTTCTTGGGTTATCATCTCATCTTTTTACCGTAGGTTTGTGAAGTATTATGCTCATGTTGCAGCTCCTCTTACCGATTGGCTAAAAAAAGAGGCCTTCTTTTGGGATGAAATCACTGACAAGAGCTTTAATAAGCAATTTCTTGTTTTAGCACCAATACTAGTTTGCACTGATTTTTCCAAGACTTTTACCATCTACGCGGATGCTAGTGGTAGAGGTTTAGGGGCTGTTTTGGTTCAAGAGCATGGTGTCATTGCATTTGAGAGCAGAAAATTTGATAATAAAGAGAGGGAGATGCATGTGTACGAGCAAGAGATGCTTGCTATTCTACATGCGATCAAGAAATGGCATCATTATCTCTATGGAACACATTTTAAAGTCAAAAATGATCATAGGGTGTTGAGGTATTTTCTCTCACAACCCAATCTTTCTCCCAAAGCAAAAGAGATGGATGGCTACCTTGCAGTCATATGATTTTGAAATAGAATACATGGCTGGAAAGGATAACGTTGTGGTTGATGCGTTATCTAGAATGTGGGCATGCGGTTTATCTACAATGTCTACAATTTATAAGGATTGGATAAATGACATCCAAGAAGAATATGTGCTAGATGAGCATGCTATCCAGATTTTACAGAAATTACAGCAAGGACATGATGAAGAATTTCCCAACTTCAAAGTGCATAATGGACTCTTATGGTTTAAGGCTAAAGTGTACTTGGGTTCCTAATAGTAAATTCAAGCTGAAAGTGCTTTATGAGATGCACTCATCACCAATGGCTAGTCATTTGGGTCTTTTCAAGTCCTTTGACAAGGTCCATAAAAGTTTTTATTGGAAGGATGTCAAGGAACATGTATCCAAGTGTTTAGAGTGCCAACAAAATAAGGACTCCACTTTATTACCAGCCGGACTCCTTCAGCCTTTACCTATTCCTATGGAAAAATGGACCGACATTTCCATGGAATTTATAACAGGATTACCTACTACTAGTCATGGATGGAATAGTATCTATGTGGTTGTTGACAGATTGACTAAATCAGCCCACTTTCTTCCAACCAAAATATAATATTCATCAAGGCAAGTGGCTGAGCAATTTATGGAAGGTGTGTTCAAGCTGCATGGTATGCCAATGAGAATAGTATTGGATAGAGATACAAAATTCATGGGCAACTTTTAGAGAAGTCTATTCTCTTCTATGGGTACTTTTCTCACTCCTAGTACAGCCTATCACCCCCAAACCGATGGGCAAACGGAGAGAGTCAATCACTGGGTGGAAGTGTACCTTAGGTATTATTGTCATGACACACAAGATTTGTGGGATCGTTGGATCCACCTTGCTGAATTTTTCTATAACAACATGTATCACATGAGCATAGGTATGTCCCCATTTGAAGCACTTTATGGGTACAAAGTTCAAATCCCATCAGTTTTGTTTCATGAATATATCAACCCCCAAGCAAAGGAAGAGTTGGAAAGGATGGAGACACTCATGAGACAATGCAAGGACAGCATAAGGAAAGCACAAGAAGTAATGAAAACCTATGCCAATGAGAAGAGAAGACATTTGGACTTCAACGTTGGAGATTGGGTATTTCTTAAAGTGCCCAAGACACACTATGCTTCATTGAAGGGTGGGAACAATAAGCTTGCTCACAGATTTTATCGCCCATATTTGGTACTGGAAAAAGTTGGAGAGCTTGCTTATAAGCTCCAAATACCTTCTTCCATTATAATACATGATGTATTTCATGTTTCACAGCTTAAGAAGTATGCTGGACCTGATGTGCAGGTATTGGAAGAGTTGCCACCAATGGATGGAGCATGACTTGTCATATATGAACCTGAAAGTATTATTGGAAAGAGAGAAAAAGTGCTCAGAAATTGTACTCTTACTGAGTACCTCATTAAATGGAAGAGCTTGCCTATAGAGGAATCTTCTTGGCAACCATCCACTTATGTGAATGATTTTCCTTGGTTATTGCAGGATGATACATGACAGACTGTGCAGGGACAGCTTGCTGTGAGATATTTCTACTAGCAATAAAACTATCCTGAATTTATCAAAAATTGATTTTGACGTTATGGGGTGATACTAGGGATTGTATACTTCATTTCTATAGTTCATATGTGTCATTTGGACCACACTATCAAAAGCTATGATAGTTTTTGTAAATCAGCCCTGTTTGTTTACTCAAAGTTTGGTATACATAAAAGTCTCTCTTATATGGAAAGTGCTTTCCTATTATATTGGAGCTACATGGACATGATTACTATCATCCTTGGCTTGTATTTGGTCCATTTATCCTTGGTTTTGAGGAAAAAACCATCTTAGGACAAGATGGTTTGTCATAAAAGAAAATACCTTGATATTTTTGTACTTTGGAATCATGCTAATTCCATACCTTGTAATTTCCAGCCCTTGCCTATGTAAATGTACCCTTAACTTTGGAGATGAGGAGTTAGGATAAAGAAGACAAGAGGCTAAGAGAATATATCTTTTGGCTCATTCACAAAAATTTTACTGTTCACTTTCTTGGTGTTAGTTTCCTTATTTCTAGATGAAGCATCAGCCATGGCTATCATGTCTTTTTGGAACTCTCATCATTAATACATGGCAAGATGTCTTGGTGCAATAGTTCTTTGTTATTTTATGTCTATTTTAGTTTTAGTTAGATTTCTTTTCCTGGTTGAATGCTTCATTACAAGTAGCAATATGATCAACTAGAGTAGTAAGAAACAGCCTACTATTGCTTTGTCTAGCACGGAAGCAGAATACAAGGGTGCAACATTAGCGGCATAAGAAGTAGTTTGGTTGATGAAACTATTGAATAACTTGGGGATATAGTTGGACAGCAAAGTCAGATTTCATTGTGATAATCTTAGTAGTGTGATGTTAGCTAGTAATCCAATCTATCATGCTAGATCCAAACATATCGATGTTCATTACCATTTCATCAGAGAAATGAAACTTGTAGGGTAGATTGACTTGTTACATGTGAAGATCAAAGACCATGCAGCAGATATATTTACCAAATCACTTGGTAAAGAGACATTTATCTACTTAAGACAGCTACTTGGAGTTCAGCACTTAGTTTGAGCTTGAGGGGGAGTGTTGATACTTCAAGCTCAACTGCTCATATGTATGTGTGTGTGATCGACATTACCTATAGCTATGTCTGGTTGTACTCATGTGTGGGACATTAAACAAGTCGGTGTTGATCTAACCATAGTTAGTCATGGTTAGTGATAACCTAGTTGTGCTATCTCTTTCATGTTAGTAGAGATTGAATAATGGAGATGAATGAGATGATCCAACTACTATCTCTTTGGCTGTACTCTATCTCTCTTATCTTTGAACACAAATAGCATGAAAGAGTATTAGACATAGACTATCCCTGTTAAAATCTTGTTGTCCACTATGTACTCAAATCAATTTGATATTATCTCAAACCAATACCATATGATCCCCCAAGTATTTGACAGCAAAAGATAGGTATATGGGCATCCTGAGAAGCATATATGAGCTCCAAACATTGAAGATATGGTTGTCCCTATTTTATGATAGTATGTTGCCTTGTTTGCACAATTAATAGCTAAAGCTCAATGACTCAAAATCAATGCTCAATGTTAATGGTCAATGCCAAGAAGAGTGGTAAACAATGCCAAAGCCTTTGTCCAATTCCAGGGAGTGGTTGAGCAAGCACATGTGCTTGGAAGTGGCCATTCCCTAAAATAAGCTCAATGTAGGCTCAAGATTGCCCTGAGACAGCCCCAATAGGTCATGAGAAGTCCTAGAGCAATGAGAGCTCAATATGAACCTCAAGAGGTAGATCGATGGCTACTAATGGTCAAACAATGCTGTAGGTAACTCGAATGAGAGTTGAAGCAATGCCGGATTAAGCTCAAGCTCATGAAGGACATGGCTCTGATATACCAGTTGAAGGCAGAAGCCCAAGTGGAAGCATGAGCAAAGTGGAAGCAAGAGAGACCGTGTGAGCTATGGCAAATGGAGCAAGAGAGCAAGAGAGAGAGACTCAAGATGTGGGAACTCCAACAGTCACAATGTGTGATCGCGGCCTCCCCTCCTTTATTCAAATGTCACTACGGGTACTATGAATGTAGTAATACATGGGTAGCTAGGCACAAGTGCCTTTACCCCCAACAGGAAGATGGTTCATTCACTCTAACAACATAAACAACATATTGTTAGCTAGGAACCCAATGTTTCATGCTTTAAAAAAACATCTTGAGCTGCATTACCATTTTGTGAGAGAGAAGGTGCTTGCATGAGAGATTGACTTGATATATATAGCACACATGATCATATACCTAACATTTTCACAAAGGCATTGGGTGTAGAGAAGCTTCAAAAATTTTAAAGCTTACTTGGAGTTGTAGAGACACAATTGAGCTTGAGGGTGAGTGTTGAGATGGCAAGCTCAATACATATGAATATTGATGATGGACTGCCTAGTTAGATGGGTCCACATGTCTACACTTAGCATGTCAATAGTCATTATGATTCTCACATGGCCACTAACTTAACTTATTATACTTGTTTTGTTACACCTACCTGCTACAGTGCTCTCATAGTTATAGCACTAGTCGATTAGTATGGTCTTTATACACTGTTTGACTTAGTAGGCCACTTTCTTTTATGTTGTATCTTATCTATATTTTTTGTACATTGTATTGTGTGAAAAAGAGAAAGAAGAAACCAACAAGAAAATGTTTTGGCCTCCATCTCTCTTCTTATGTATTTAGTGCAAGAGCTCAAGCAAGTCCCCCTACCACACAATCCATTGTTAAATGTGCGGGATCTAGAGCATGGCAGATACGGAAGCTATGGAGGTTGGAAGAGAAAGAGTGAGTTCATGAAGACATTTACATGACTGACTGTTACACAAGTGAATTAGGTTCCAAGATGGAAGCTTGGACTCATAAACACAATCTTGTGTATTGACTAACAATGACATAGAGACTTTACGAATGACAAAAGTACAATGACATTGCATTAGAAAAGAGAGCAAGTACAATGCTTTATAAGAAACTAGATGGTAGCACTTCTCCTATTGTGCATATGGGATTCTAGTCCTAAGACCTCACTGCTCCTTACAAAGAGACTGAAGTAGGTGTAATTGCAAATGTCTCAACACCCCTCCTCAATCACAACTAGAAGTACAAAACATATAGAGGCTTTAGTGAAAGCAACACCTGCAAAGTGTGGGCACACCATAAACATGGCAAAACATCAAAGACCATCACAGAAAAGGCTAAGTGTGGGTACCACAAATATGATGGACATCCAAAGGCTGTAACGGGGGCCTCACAAAGTGTACAAAGGCTGTAGTACAAGGCTACATGAGGAGTTTACAAGTTTATGTCCAAAGCATTAGGGATAGGCAATACAAGGCTAAAAGAGTCTATCCAAATAGAAGTACTGATGAGATTTGTCCTTCTCCTGGTGGTCTTCTTCTTCTTTTGCTCCATGTCCTTCTTCTTCTTTAATAGAAACTAGACAGGCCTTTTGGGACCTCTTTCTGGCATGGCAAAACTTCTCAGTGTGTCCGGTCCTTTTGTAGAAGTCATAGAAAAGCTGATCCTTCTTGCCTTTGTACTTGTTGCCAACATATAATGATTGTTCATCTCTAGAGGTGCTTGGTTCTTCCTTAGTTTTTAGCTTCCTTTCCTCCTCTAATAATGATGCCTGGATATCAACAAGCTCAGGGTTTGGCATATTGATTAGAGTTGTTGATACATTATTATATTCAGGGCAAACTTTTAAGTAGATCACCAATGCAAACATCTTCTTCCATTTTAATGTTGATTCCTGCACAAGCAGGGTTAGAAGTACTTCCATGTAATTTAGATGTGTGGCAAGTGATGTGCTCGACTGCATTTCAAGCCTAAAAAATTCAATCAAGGGACTATACTTTGATGACTTAGACTGTGCACCACAAGTCTCTTCCATGTATCCTGTGAAGTATCACAGTTATCCACATGGTGGATATAGCTTTCGTTTAGCTCCAGTTTGATAATAGCCTGAGCCTTATCATCATTCTTTTGCCAAGTGACTGCAAGGTCCGCATCACGAGCTTCTTTTCTTTTCCAGTGGTAATGGCCCAAAGGCCCTTCTTCATCAGGATGAGTTTGATGCAGGTTTGCTAGGTGTGAAACACAATTCCTTTGAAGCGAGCTATTGGAGAGTCTTTTCCCATGTTAGATTTTGCAAGGAAAACAACAAATCAACTCCAGAATTCTCAGATTTTATCAGTGGAAGAGTAGATTACAGTGTGTCAAGAGACGCAAGCAATGACAGTATGAAAACACACTATGTAAAGACTATGTCTAAGTTGATGTCAAACTTGAATTTTCTTAGTTCAGGGTCATTGATCCTTCTTCAATCTTTCTAGGTCATTCCCCTCCTTGATTTGAAGTTGGTCCAGGTGACAGGAGAGAGAAAATGATAAGATTTTTGAGCTTTAGTGAAGTTTGGCTATGGCTTCCTAAATTAGAGTTTTGACCCAACCCTGGTTTTTTGCAGATATCAGGAGCTATACTTGATCATTTTTAAAACTTTTTTTATAGGAATGAAGCTTATGTTATGTCTATGAAAGCCCCATAATGATGATCAAGATCGCTGGTGGATTCAGGCACGTAGAGTGGATGACGACAGCAGGCATAATTCTCAGATCTCAAAGTTTTTCGTAATGTTGGGGGCAGAGAGCACTAATGTTAATGATTTATGGGCCAAGAGGGAGTGTGGAGTAAGAGATGCCTAGAAGAAAGTTCATGAAGATATGCTTTGTATTGAGAGATCCAGGGACTCCAAGCAGGGTATGTTCTGCAGGTTACAGTTCTAGGCTATGGCAATGATTGAGAATTTTCACAATGCTAAAGCTATGCTTTCCCAATGTCAGTGATTGATGTGTTAAGAAGAAGCTCTAGAAGTATGGGAACACTTTTCTAGAAGGAAGCTCCAAGATATTTGATATGTGGAGTGAGATATAGGGACTTCAAGCTGACAAAGTGTTGTTGGCTATGGCTGCCATGGAAGCTCAAGTGAAGGTAGAGTTGGGAGATGAAGTCATGGGATGGAACTAAGCTGACCAGAGGTTAAGATGAGCTGAGAGAGAGTAGAGGAGAGATAAGCCGAGCTAAGCCATGCCTGACTGGGCTCTGATACCATGTTAAATATGTGGGATCTAGAGCATGGTAGATACAGAAGCTATGGAGGTTGGAAGAGAAAGAGTGAGTTCATGAAGACATTTACATGACTGACTATTATACAAGTAAATTAGGTTCCAAGATGGAAGCTTAGACTCATAAACAAAATCTTGTGTATTGATTGACAATGATAAAGAGACTTTACTAAAGGACAAAAGTAATATGGCATTGCATTAGAAAAGAGAGCAAGTACAATGCTTTATAGGAAACTAGATGGTAGCACTTCTCCTACTCTGCATATGGGATTGTAGTCCTAAGCTCTCACTGCTCCTTACAAAGAGACTGAAGTAGGTGTGATTGCAAACGTCTCAACATCGGTGACATGACTCCATGCAACACTCTGGATGATTGCTTAGTAGACACCTCTCACTCACATATGATGTAGAACTACAAAATGGTCTATCTCTCTATATCTATCACACATGCAACATGAATAAGATATCTGGTATTTGATTATACTTGGTGAAAGGGATGGCAACTAGGTTGCTTTCATGACACCTACAACATAGATTCACTTGCATTCATCCTCATCTCATTGATCATCTACCTAGCCCACATGTAACAAGAGAAACCTCTCCATATCTTCACATGTATCAAGTTCTTTAAATCATTGTTAAGGCTTTGTATCTCTTTGGCCCTCCATTATGGACCCTCTATATACCCTTGTATCTCTCAATATTATTGAAATGAACCCTACCCCCTTGTATCTCTTAGCATTATTGAAATGAACTTTGTATCACAAACTTATATTTTGTAACATATGGTTGCAATTTTGAGTATTGTGATATTGATATTGCTTTCTATGGTCTTTAAGTTATTTTCACACACACGAACACACACACACATAGAGATGTGTGTGCATGTGCGTGTGCGTGTGCGTGTGCATGTGCGTGTGCGTGTGCGTGTGCGTGTGTGCGTGTGTGTGTGGCGTGCGTGCGTGCGTGCGTGCGTGCGTGCGTGCGTGTGTGTGTGTGTGTGTGTGTGTGTGTGTGTGTGTGTGTGTGTGTGTGATCTCTTATATGTAGAAATGAGAATTCAAATAATAGTTGGACTTTAATATACATTATAAATCTAAAGATTCCTTACATAGTGACCAAAAGGGGTTATTGCAAATGAAGTGATTATGTGGCAACTTTGATTTGCAAGTTCACTTGCAACAACATTCAATGCGATGCGAAATTGTGCTCATAAGCATGAGGTGCACAAGGATCACTTACATATAGATATGAATGTGTATGTGCATGAGTGTGGTGTAGCAAGAGGAGGAATAAGGGAGGGAATGGGGTGTGTGCATGGTATGTGTATGTGTGTATAAGTGAAAGATATTGAAACTTGATATAGTTCTCAAACAAGACATATATGATGTCATATATGTTGCCATGAGAATGGAGAAAATTCAATTATTTTGTTGCTTTAAACTCCTAGGCTTATTGCATAGGAATGCAGCATTGGTGTCTAAGTTTAGCATGAGTTCAAAGTATGTGTCTCAAATGTACACAAAAGGGGGTGGTTAAAACTATCGCATGATCACTTCACTTACTCACAAAGTGCACAAGGCCTGCAAGTGTTTGTTATAAGCAATGCATAACTAGAGGCCTGCTTATACAATTTGGATACACTTTAGCTTAGAGCACAAGACCATATACATGGAGTTCCCATATTACAAGCTCAATCCTTGCCAACATTTCCGTTTATTAATAGGTTGGAGTGTTTTGTGTGAGGATTTGAGGAATATGCACTATGCATTATAAATATACGCTAGAGTAAATATACTTGTACACTTTTGCATCACTACAATAGACGATGTTTGACTAAGGAGCTATTACATCGTTCATCTTAGTAGCTTCTGCAAAGATAAATGTCCTTGCAACTAGTTTGTGAAATGTATGTGTGGCTAATGATGTGGCACTATTATGCCATACTATTGTAGAAATAAACCAAAGAAATTTCATATATACTAGAAGAAAGCAAACCACATCTTCATTGTACTTTTTTTCAATATGGTGCCATTTTGACTTAGTATTGGATTATTTGGGACATTTCATGAATACTCAAAGATGGAAGCCATCCTAAAGGATGGTGTAACAAAGCTAGTTATTAAGTGTATGCCACTCAAAAATAGCAAACCCACTTTCCAATTGACCTTTTGCTCATTGACACACATTTTCTTTGTTACTTTGGTTTTTGTATGACATTTTACAATATGTCATTTTGTTTGTAAAAGTTTGCATAATATATATTAGAAGAGGTAGACCTAAGTACTCTCAAGTCTTTTTGGCCTACACCCTTCTGCTTATTTTTGCTCGTTTGTGAGGTTTTCCTATTGTAGGAAAATTGTTGTTTTGGAAAATGTTAAATGAGAAGAATATATCCGAAATCCATTAGGTTAAGTGCTCAAAGCATTTCAAAAAACCTAATGATGATACTCTACACTCGTCATCTCTTTAATATTGTATATCCCTCAAGGTTGCAATTCTCTAGTTTAGAGTTGTGTTGTGTAGATGGAGAGTGGGGAAAGTGGGAATGGAATAAACCTACTTTACAACTGTATTCCATGATTTTTTTTAAAGGTGAATTTAATGTGGTGTAACAACGCTAACAAATCAATGAACTTACTTTTTTGTGTTGCCCTCACTAGTGTTGGTGTGACATAACTCTTATCACCTACATATCTCTACCTAGTTATTTTCTCTCTCTTTTTTGCATCTATATTCTTTTAGCAAATGAGCAAATGCTAGAGATGCAACATTTTTCATGCTCACATCTCCCATGTCAAGTCAAGCATTGGCCCTTTTCTTCAAGCACAATGAAACAATGCATTTGCAATGTTGAACTTAATAATTCACTATTCTCAACTTCTCTTTTGCATGGGCCACAAGATAGTTTCACCACTTACTGAAGCCTAAAAATTAACCTAAGCATTGGGATCGTAAAGTTGGGAATAAGAGGGAGTAAACTACATTGAACATATTTCCACCAGCTAAATGGCTCCCAACCAGTTTGAGAACGCATTGGGAACCCATAGAGACATGTGGTTCATGCAACAAAAGATAAGGTAATAAAAATTTAGTCTTACTTGTGTAGGGCCCTCGCCAATCAACAAGAAAACGAATATCACACCAAAAAAAATTTGCACTTGCAATTTAAATTGTCCAATTGGGTCCCTAGTTCGTAAGACATATTGTTAAAGTCGCAGATAGGAGCCCAGATGGTGGGGTGGACCCTGACGTTGGAAATCCAACCGGCAGTAACAGGTGGGCGGACGGGACCCTGGAGTACGACGTTCGTATTGCCAGGAAGTACTTGCCGGTACGCGCCACCTGCCCGGCTGGCGTGCTGTCCCGGATCGACCCTCCTCGCGTGCCGCCTTCCCCGGCTGCCGCCGCAAAGGACCGGGACCACGGTCCGCTACCACGTATTAATAATATATTCGATAGGCATTAGGTAATAGGTGGGTGTTATTAGACAGCCTTTTAATATTATGCCGATTGACTTCTCTTTTGTATGATATATGTACGCGAAGGTGGTACCTCTCCAGGTAAGAACTTAGAAGTCGCATCCCGCCGACTTTGCTGCGGCCCGCTCCCAAATGCCAATGCTTGCCAAAAGCCGAGCTCCACCAATACACAACCTCCAACGTCCAACGAAGAATAGTTAGAAAATTTTATAGTTAGAAAAACAGCAATACACCACCTTTGAAATTTCAGCGTTGATGAAAAACAGAGGTTTAATGTGAATCTAATTGTATGTTCCCCCCAAAAAAAACCCTCAACCTTTAAAAGAAGGTGGCTTAAAAACCTGAATTTGAAAACGAATTGTAAACTTTTCAAATAAAAACCCCTCAACATTCGAAGAAGAAGGTTTAAAACCTTGAATTTTATAAACCTTTTAGTTATCAAGATGAAAGATGTTATCTTAATGCGATGAAGCTGAAGCATAAGAAGTAGATTCCTTTTGTCTAGCCAAGCAAGGCACCGAGTGCATCAATGATGTTGAGATTGCCTTGATTTTGACATGGCATTTGCATGCTATAGTTGCTTCTGAGCTCACTATCCCTAATGACTACTACGAGGAGAGACTATCAAGCTTCTTTGAGGAAGTGGCCACAAGATTGCCCCTTGAAGTGGCCTTATAATTGGATGAACCCTTCTTGCTAAAGAGATTAAGCAAGTGGTAGACACCATGAAGCATAGGAATAGCATAAACTTCTCATGCTTCAAAGCAGAGATCTCTTCCTATGGTTTAAAGTGTTGCCACTTTTATATTTCCATTTAAGAGACTGCTTAGAGTGCATCCACATAGTCTTTTTATAAACCCCCCTTGGGGTGTGTGGTGGCCTCATTAGGCACTCTAAATTGGGTCTTATATGTGCAACCACCTCTAAAGTGATGTAAATGAATAGATGTGCAGGCATGGGGGATAATTGAACCAACCCCCATATATGTACCACACCCCCTAATAAGTATGAGTGGTGGGCTCCTTAGTCACCTACAACTCATTTGTTAATGAAAAACTGTGCTTGGGACGGGGGGGAGAGGGGGGGGGGGGGGATTTATTCATTATACGTATGCTTTATATACCCTTTATATCATGTGCATTCAAGGCCTATTTTAAAATGCAATATTTTATGAATTTTTCGTTAGTAAAATATGCCATGTTTCTATTCAACCTATGAATATTATTTACAATGAAGTCTTGTATATGTAGAAAATGTGTACAAAAGCTATTTAAAAAAGCATTTCTATTGAACCTATGTCATCCACTTAACATATTTGGGAGTGCAACTCCACCCCCTACTCCTGAGAGCATTTTGCCTTGCATTTCTTTCTTTGTAAGGGTCCTTAGCTCCCCTTTTGCCAAGAGCTTTTATAGATTTTGATTAAGCATCTTTCCTCCCCTAAATTTGCCTTGCATTTTGTTGTTGGTTATAGACATGATTGAATTTAGGAAGTGAGAAGAGATGCATGTGCCATCAAACATTGCCTCATTCATGCACATCCAAATGTTCCATAAGTAATAGCATCTTAGTCAACTCTTTTTCCATAAATAATAGCTTCTTAGCCAATTCTTTCTAGGTCAACCTAGAACATGGTAGGGTAAAATCCTTTCATGCAAGTTGGAAGTCATTTTGAGCCAAAGCTAGTATGGAGCTACGTTGGACTAAAAGCAGTTAAAGATTGTTAGCAAGATTTTCAAGCCAATGGGGACATGACATAGTGGTTTGGGTGTGGGTTGAGTTATATAGGTGTGTGACTTCAAACTGTGTGCAAGCACTGTATCCCTAAAGGTATAATAAATTATCTATTTGCTTCCAAATATTTTCTTTTTTTTTATGGAAGCTTGAAATGTATCAAAAGAGGAAAAAAATTAATATATAGATGTTATAGTGATTTGTCTTTGCTTCAGTACAGGGAAGCATCCTAATTAATTGCGAGCATTTACAACAGCATCTACTAAAAATAGATATTTCTTTTTCTCCTAGTTGATATTGTTATTCATTTCCATTAGTATAGCTCTAATCTCTTCAACTTTGGAATGAGGTTGAAATTCTTCATAAAGCTTCTACATCTTGTCCATATCTGTAATATTCCCACCATAGTGCTTGATATCAAGAAACAAATTTGAGCTTGAGATGTTTTAAAAATTACTCGTCGAGCTATCATATAAGTGATCGTACATAATTTTCTTAATATCAAGTCTCGCATTAAATCAATTCCGCAATTTGACACGAGAATATGCCTCAATGTTCCCAACCAACAAAAAGCAAAGATGCCTCGTAAATAATATTACAACAGCTCGATCATATAAATTTTATGCACTATATTTGATTTGGCATTCCCAATTCCATTTAATGTGTCAAAGATTACATTAATTTCATAACTACAAGACAAATCACAAAAGCGTTAATCAGTAGACGAAGAACACGCAAGAACGAGCATGATGTTGAGTAAGTTAAGTATCAAAGAGTATGACATGACTTTATAAACTAGATAAGTCATGAGGTAACTTAGCCAAAAACCACCAGATGAAATCATTTTGAAGAAAAAAAGAGGTTTTTGAAAAAATATGTAAAAATTTATGACTTTTTTACACCTAGAGGGAGAGAAAGCATAAAATAACTATCCCCATGCCACCATCCAACTAGTAGGCAATCAAAATGTATTTTTAATAAAGCTTAATTGGCTCTTGACAAGTAGCCAAAAGAATGAGTCAATGGCATGCTCCCCCTCATGCCTATAAATACACCACCTCTCCTTCACAAAGAAACCAAGAAGGAAGACCTCTTGATGATGGAAAAATTTCTCTAATTCTCTTTTCCATTGTAGCTTGAGTCTTAAAGGAGGAAACTACCCCCCTTCTATCTCATTTTTATTTTCTCTACCCCATGTTACAGCTTCATTCCATATAGGTATATTGCCAAGTGAAACATTGGTAAAAAAAATTTAGACACCACCAACTCTCCTTGAAGAACTACCACGTCAATTTTGCTTGACATCCATGGCTCCGCGAGATCACACAAAGTAAAAAAGCCTAGTTGAAGCAAGGGAAGCAAAGAATGCAGTTGATAGAGAAAATGACGTGGTAGGAATTGGCGAAACCCCTGTTACAGCAAACTTGAGATAGATGACATCTCGTTGGTTTGGAAAAAAAAAATTATAAGCTTATCGCTATACTTGGCTTTAAATGATTATAAACACATTCTAAAGAAAATGCATATGAACTGTCGCTTGGAAAAATAACCTATAATTAGCTATTTAGAGAAAAGACTTTGGTGCACAAATCGGATGTTGTATGTATATGTAGCGAGCGCCAGAAGGTCCCCAAGAACAAAGAACTCTACTTTAAGCTCAAAATTCAAGAGAGTAGACTTGCACAACATAAGGCAAAAAGACCAATTGGGTACAATCTCCCCCCATGCCTTGTGTGAGCGCTCCACAAAGCATGTATTTAATAATTTATTCATCTCCAAGCTCAGAAATAGCCCAATTTTTACAATTAGCATGATGTAGCTTTTTTGTTTGCTTTTGTCCAAATAAAGAATAAAGCGGTTGGGTAGTGCAGGAGTCGAGCAGTGCCCAAATACAATGTCCAATAATGAATATTTAAACCGTGCGCCCATGTGCATACAAAATAATAAATATATGTCAAGCGCTTCAATAAATAAGCATGCCTAAATAAATATTAGTGCCATGTCTTTAATGATAAGAGCGCACCCAACAAAAATGATAATTACTTCTTGAATACATGTTATCACCCAGTGCTTTCCAATGCCACTACCGCCTGTTCTATACATCAACTAAAGCATTCGTAATTGTTAGAAAATAATAAAATTAAATCGACAAAAGTGAATATCTAGTAGTCTTCAATTACAAAATAAATAAATAGGTTGGAACTCTGTCCTAATCTTAATTTAATATGAGTATGCACTCTAAACTCATAAACGTCCATTAAATTTAAATATGTATTTTGTGAAAAATCACCTACTATGGAATCACCCACTTGCACATTAAATTAACATGACACCCAAAAAGTACAAGCGTCCCCGTCAACTTTTCGCACAAAGAATCCACCTTGTGTACGAGCCCCATTAAATAAATATAGTTTTACAGAATCCACCGTAAAACCTCACAGAATCCACAGTAAAATCTCACAAAATCCAGTGTGGTCTCATGGAATCCACTGTGGAATATGCCTCCTGGCATCATACCCCTGGGGTGGGATAGCAATTGCCCTCAATTGCTATTAGCTCAATGTGGAGCGAGCAGTGAGGGGTAAGCACTTAGGTCACGAGCGTGCATCCATTGGGCCTCTTCAACAGGATGATTTTTAAACTTTACCAAATATCTAGAATATCTACGGCCAGTTCTAGTGGTCATATAATCAGTGTCTAAAATAGTTTCAGGTTCAAGGATTTCAGTTTCTTCTTCTAACAAAGGAGGATTTTCATAGATAGGGTGGATATGTAATTGGCCTTCAAAAGCTCGTAACAAACTGATATGAAAAGTATTGTGGATTTTATAAAATCTAGGAGTTAACTTTACAATAGGGTGTTTCTCAACACTTTGTAGTCTTCGCTTTTCAATGCGTAACCAAACATAATCATCAACTGTGAAATTCATAGCTTTTCTTTTCTTATTAGCTTGTTTTGTGTATGATTGCTAGGCTTTCGCAATCATTTCTTTGACTTCAGCAAAAATAGTAACATGCATATTGGCAATATCATTAGTAGCTTTAACTTTGTTTGACAATGAGGTAACAATCTATATCCATAAATGATTTCAAATTGTGCTTTCTATGTAGCTGTATGTGGGGTGTTATTATATGTAAATTGAAGTAAATGCAGGTGTGTATCCTATGTTTGTGATTTTGAAATTGTGTATACGCGCAAAAGATCCAAAATTGTACTGTTTGTAGCTTTTGTTTGCCCATTTGTTTCAGGACAAAATGGATATGAAAAATCAATCTTTGTACCTAAATTAGCAAACAAAGTAGTCCAAAAATTATTGTAGAATCTAGAATCATGATCAGAAATAATAACTTTTGACAAACCATGGTTAGTGAAAATAGTTTTCAAAAACAATTGAGCAGCTTGAGATGTAGTTAACGTTTTCTTGCATTGAATGAAATATGCTTGTTTGCTAAACCGATCTACAATAGTCCAAATCATATCATGATTGACTTGAGTGTTAGGCAAACCAGTAATAAAATCCATTGAAATATGTTCCCATGGTCATTTTGGAATTGGTAAAGGCATTAACAGACCATATTGCTTACCATGGTGTCGCTTAATTCTTTGACAAATTAAACATTTAGATACAAAGTTAGAAACATTAGATTCCATCTGTGGCCAATAAAAATCTTCAACCAATGTACGTAAAGTGGAAATAATACCTCTATGGCCTTGATATGGGGGACAATGAATTTTGTGCAATACAAATGATCTAAATGGAACAGTTACACATAATCTTTTCTCATAAAACATAAATCTATCAAAATATGACAATGAATCAATTGGAATCCAATTATTTGCAATTAATTTATTTCAATCAACTTGAAAACTAGGGTCTTGATCATAGGTATCTTTCATAGGAATAAGGGAATCAAAAGATATCACATAAATATTATAAATAGTTGATCTTCTACTCAAGGCATCTACAACAACATTTTCTTTTCCGGGTCGATATTGGATAAATGGATGAAAACTTTGAATAAAAGCATCCCATTTAATATTTTTGATACTTTGTTGGTCAGTTTTGATCATGAATTCAGATCCCATTAAATAGTGTTTCCATTGTCATAAAGCTTGTACTACTGCTAGCGATTCCTTATCATAGGTAGAATACTTAAGTTCAGAGGGTTTAAGTTTGTAGCTAGAGTAAGCTATGGAATGTGAATCTTGCATGAGGACAACTCCTATTCCAGATCCACTAGCGTTAGTGACTACTAGGAAGAATGGTCTATTAAAGTCAAGGAGTTGCAATACAGGAGCATGTGTTAAGGCATGTTTCAGTAAATCAAGAAACTTTTGCTAATTTTCAGACCAATCATACACAATACCTTTCTTTAATAATTTTATCAAAGGTAATGCAAGGAATGAAAATTTTCTCACAAATTTTCTGTAAAAGCTAGAAAGACCTAAGAAAAAACATAGTTCATTCACATTTTTAGGTATTGGCCAATTTTAAATTGCTTCTATCTTTTTAGGATCAACTTTAATACCTTCAGATGAAACAATATGTCCTAAGTATTCAATGCGGGTTTAGAAAAATTCACTCTTTTCAAGATTAACATATAATTGATTCTCTTTTAATAATTTGAAAACTAAGAATAAATGTTCATAATACTCGTTCTCATTTTTACTGAAAACCAATGTGTCATCAAAGAAAACAATGACACAATGCTGATGCTTCAAAAATATGTGATTCATCATACGACTGAATGTGGTTGGTGCATTAGTTAAACTAAAAGGCATAACAAGGAATTCATAATGTCCAAATTGAGTCCTAAATGCAGTTTTGAAAATATCGGATGTATCCAGTCGTACTTAATGGTATCTAGATTTAAGACCTATTTTACTAAATATTGCAGTCCCTTGTAGTTTATCCATGAGGTCGTCTACCATAGGGATCGAATATCTATTCTTGACAATGATCTTATTTAGGGCACGATAATCAATGCACATCCTATAGGTGTTATTTTTCTTCTTGACTAACAAGACAGGTGTACCAAAAGAAGAACTACTGGGCCTAATGAGTCCTCAGGTTAACAATTCTTCAATTTGGATTTGAATTTCTTTCTATTCAATTTGATTATGTCAATAAGGTGCTTTACATGGTGGTTCAGAACCTAGAATTAAGTGTATTTTATGATCTTCAGGACGTATCGGTGGTAAGCCAAGTAGTACATCAGTAGCAAAACAATCTTTAAATTGTGAGAGAAATTGTGTGTACTTAGGATGCATAGGGTTTTCCTTAACTTCAATTTCATTCACCCATATTAAATAGGATTTGCTACCTTTTTTTAATGCAAGTTTAGCTTGTGTATGACTAAGAAATGGAAAATTATCAAGGGTGTGCATACCATGCAATGTGATTTGTTTTCCATTAAAATGAATCTTCATTGAATGCATGGAATAAGCTATATCGGGATTATATTGATGACGCCAAGGCATTCCTAAGATAATGTCACTAGATTGCAGAGGCACAACTAAGAAATTTTTGTGCTCGACATAATCACCAATTTTAATTTCTAAATCATGCACTTCTTGTGTTTCATTATATCTAGTGCCTAAGAATACAGCCTTGATGTAATAATGAGTCGAAATAGTATGTAAATTTAATTCTTTGACCAATTTTGCAGAAATAAAATCGTGTGTGCTCCCGTCATCATGTAAAACAATATTTTCTCTACCATGCACAAGACATTTCATCGTTAATAAAGAATGGGGATTTGGCATACCCAGTAAAGTATCTGAAGTAGTACCAATATCATCATCGTCTTCTATGAAATCCGGCATTTCTTCATGGTCTTCATCTTCAGTCACTCCCAAGTAGTTGATGTGAACAGTTGGCTTTTTGGATTGACAATTCATCGCTAGATGTCCAAGTTGATGGCACTTATAGCAGACTATGGATTTAGCTTTGGAAACATTATTGGTAATAACGGGGAGTTTAGGAATGTTGGGATTAGGCTGGAAAGATGGCTTAGGATTTGGATTTGTGTTTGATGGTAAAGCAAGGGGTCGTGTCCAAGATTTTCAAAATGAAGATGGAACAAAGCGGTTTTGATTGAATCTTCGAAAGTTAGAACTAAATTGCTTTGTACCGAAGTTATTGTTATTTGGAAATTGTTGTGGTCGCTTCTCTCGTCCTCGAATTTTGTATTCAACATCATGGGCCAAGAAAATCGCATCCTTGAGAGTCATTGGCTTGAACATGTTCACTTTCGCATAGAAGTGACCAAGCAAACCAGACATAAACTTGCGCTTATGGGTCACCTCAAGTACATCTTCGAGCTTTTGAAGTTGCAATAAGGCATTCTAGAAACACTCAGTATATTGTGAAATAGGTTTGCGATCTCTTTGTTACAGAAGATCCCACTATTTGATTGCTTTTTCGTGGAATTGAAGTGGCAAAAAATTTTGCAAAAATTTCTTTTGAAAAGTCTCTCAAGTAGTAGGACAATCGATGCTTTTGTGGATAGCAGTCCACCATAGCGATGCTCTGTCCACTAGATGATTAGTGACACACTTGAGCATGAAAATAATCATCAAACTGATTGATAAAAGCGAGAATAGTTTTTCCATTGCGTGACCCATTAAAAGTACAAAATTTGAAATTTCTTTTACTTATATTGGCTTCTTTTCGAATAGATTGTGCTTCAAGTGGTGTCGCATTGATTGTGCGTCGTATAACATCTTCAGGTTGCGGTCCATCTTGATCGGCAGTAGATCATTGAAGAGTGGCCAATTGAGCTTGCAAAGTTTGACATGCTCTTCGTTCCTCTTGAAGCTGCACCATAATTAGGTTTAATTTTTGCTCCATCGTTGGTTCCAGTAAATCACCTTCGGCCATAAAATCTTCCATATTTTGATTGGTCATCCTGCAAAATTTAAATTTCAAATAACCTCACACACTCGAAATCTTGTTAGCGGGACGAGCATAGCTCAAAGTGGGGTTTACAAGGCTTGCTCCTTTTTTTTTTAATGGCTTTTAGCGATCTTTCTTCTTTGCAGATACGGAAGTTGCTGGAATTCTTCTTCGATGATGTCTTTGCCCGTGAAGACTATATATAGCAATCTACTTGTTGGAAACTACCCTGTCATAGCAGGGGTGTGAACAGAGGCTTCTAGGGAGGTTGAAAACGAGTTCGGGTTTGATTTGTTGAGGGATTCCGTGTGAATAATCACTAGAGACAAGATTTGACTTTAAAGCTTTAGAAAGCTTAAAGTTATAAGCTTTATTAAAAATCTTGATAGTTGGAATGCATAGAATCAAGACGTCAAGACAGCATCGACGGATTTGACACCGTCAAGAAGGTGTTGACGCCGTCGCCGTCGCTGCTGAACTTTTTTAAAGAATAAGCTTTACTATAAATCTTGTTAAGCTTTTAACCTTGAATTTTACTTATCTTTCTTCTCTTCTCGAAAAATAAAATGTGTTGGTGAAGAAGTTTCCTGGGTGGTTCTTTGCCAACAAACAATCGTCCTTCGCGATCCAATAGCGCAGCAGGGAGTTCTTCACTGCCAGGAATACGCTAGTATTGATGGATTATCGCGAGATTGACTGTAGAGCCCATTCGTTCTCCAAGAGCTTCGTCTTCGTGCGAGATGGTAAGCAATTGGAAGCCCTTGATCTTAGCTTCCTTGTGATACCATTGGTTCACAAACCGAATGTTGTATGCGTATGTAGCGAGCACCAGAAGGTCTCCAAAAACAAATAACTCTACTTTAAGCTCAAAATTCAAGAGAATAGACTTGCGTGACATGAGGCAAAAAGACCAATTGGATAAATCTCCCCCCATGCCTTGTGTGAAGTGCTCCACAAAGCATGTATTTAATAATTTATTCATCTTCAAGCTAAAAAATAGCCCAATTTTTACAATTAGCATGCTTTAGCTTTTGTATTTGCTTTTGTCCTAATAAAGAATAAAGTGGTTGGGAAGCCTAAGAGTCGAGCAATGCCCAAATACAATGTCCAATAATAAATATTTAAACCGTGTACCCATGCGCATACAAAATAATAGATATATGTCAAGCGCTTCAATAAATAAGCGCGCCTAAATAAATATTAGTACCGCATCTTTAATGATAAGATGCACGCCCAACAAAAATGATAATTACTTCTTGAATATACATTATCGCCCAGTGCTTCCCAATGCCACCGTCGCCTGCTCTACACATAAACTGAAGCATTCACAATTGTTAGAAAATAATAAAATTAAATTGATAAAAGTGAATACCTAGTAGTTTTCAGCTACAAAATAAATAAATAGGATGGAAATCTATCCTAAACTTAAATTAATATGAGCGCACACTCTAAACTTATAAATGTCCATTAATTTAAATATGTATTTTGTGGAATTGCCCGCTATGGAATCACCCATGTATACACTAAATTAATGAAACGCCCGAAAATGACAAGCGTCCCCATCAACTTTTCGCACAAAGAATCCACCTTGTGTATGAGCCCTAGCAAATAAATATAGTTTTATGAAATCCACCACAAAATATCACAAAATCCATCGTGGTCTCACGGAATCCACCGTGAAATATACCTCCTAACATCAAACTCTTTCACTTGGAAAATGATTATATACATGTCATTTAAAAAATATCTTAATTATGGTTTATTTCGTGATATTTATTGTTATTTCATTAATGAAACATGTGATCATAATAACATTAAAAAAGTAGACGATGTTAGGGAATGAAATCTTTTATAATTTTTTTAAAAAAGTGACTATCTCTATTTTATTTTGCTAATGATAAATAGACGTATGTGAGTTTTATAATAATTTATAGAAAATCATTTTGATAATATCATGAAATAATCAATGCATCAAATCAACAAAAAATTGTATAGAAAAATATATACTAGACGCACATAAATTAGGTACATAGTAATATGATTCGATGTCTGAAAGATGAAAAAAAAAACACTTATAATTTTTACATTGCCTAGAATAAAGTTTTCAGAAAAACAATCAGTATTGCCCTTAGGACATAGCTAAATGAAAATTGATCTTTCTAAATAATGTTGAAAGTTCAGCAAATGGTCGGACATCATTGATTAAACCATAGAATATGAGTAAAATAAAATAAAAAATAAATTTTTAACTAAAAATATACAAAATATAATTATTAATGATTATATTAGCAAAAGTGTCAATATCATGAGTTGACCCATGTATAAATTAGTGAGAAAACCTAACCTAAAATATTAAGAATGTTGAAGTAAAAACAACAATGAAATACTCGACAACCCTAAAACTATCAGTACCATGAAATTAAATAAATATTGAAAGTCTGTAGGACTTGTTGGAGATTAATAATAATTTGTCGATATAAATTCCAAAGTCTAAACAGACTTGGAAAAGTATTTGAAATCGTGCTAAGCACGAGTTAGGGCAGGGCAACACATGAATTACCTACCATAAGCATAAATACCCATATTATCTTTTAGGGCGGAAATAATGATAAAATAGACTTCAAATTCATAATATAACTTGTGGATCCCAAAAAAGAGTTGCAAATAGGAAGCAAAACCCTAAGAATAAGGTGGGACCTTAAAAGAGAAACCTTAGATTTGGGTGGGGCAACTTCCTATGCTAAAAACACTTCCTACTGTTTCTTTTTTATTTGTGCATGCATTGATGGTTGCACATGAAAGATTGATTGTGCTTGCAGTAGTTAGATTTAATTGAGAATATATAATTAGGATAATAAGAGTAAAGATTGCGCTATGCCTCCCCCATGGCTAGATATGGAACCCTACTCCAAGGGGGATTGTTTTGTATCACCACGATGAGCTTTAAATCGCCGACCCTGACGATGAGAGGTCACTTATCCATTAGGCAAGAGGAGGCGAGAGTGCTAGGGGAGCTCTGGCCATAAATCTCTCGATTGCTCCTAGAAACTGTCTGACCCCCACACGAATCAAGATGGGATCCTACAGTCCCTGGTACTAGTGAAGGGACAAAAATCTTGGAGGGTTTCTTTTCTTTTTTGCAGACACAAGGGATTTTCCAGTGAATGGAGGTTTATCTTCTGTGTAGGCAGAAGGAAAAAGTCATTGTAAATAACTTTGCGAAAAAATAACTAAAGACTGTTTTCCATGTCTTTGTGTTATGCTGTAAAATTACGCAAAGGAACATGTGATAACGAGTTAATTAACGAAGCTGCTTTTATATGTCATAACTTAATGTGATAGGTAATTGAAAAAGTAAAAAAAACCATTTGTGGAAAGCGGGTGGGCAAGATCCTCGACGGATCTGTCCTATGGATGGGTGATCCTAGTAAGCTAGAAGCTTCTCTCAAGAGATTGAACGAAACATTAATTAGAAAAAATTAGGTAGAGCCGAGTGTTAACTTACCTAGGGTCATGTCTTAAAACCTTGATTAGAAATCATCTTAGGGGAAAGGTGTGGCAGCTGTGCTAAAACTCCATTAAGGTTCCTTGAATCCTAACATGTTGCTACTAGGAAAAAGTGTTGCACTTCATGAACCAAGGGTAACTACGATCGCTTTAGTCAGACAAGAAGCCCTTGTGGGACATCTCCGATGGAGCTAGCTAATGTATTGAGACCTTAGTTATCAAATTAGGACCCCGAGCTTGCATGTTGATCCTCGTGGGGATGGCCAGTACCTTCCATTACGAGGTGGGCTCTGGAAACCTAGTCGATAGACCCCGTGCATTCTTACGAGTGCCGAGAAAAGCCATCTAGGATAGTTCCTCGATGGACCACTAAAATATGTTGTCAAGGAATTGCTAGGCAAGCTCGTGACAATATTTGTCTCAACTTGCATTAAAAAATCAGATTTGAAGCCATATAAAGGTTCCAAAGGCATATATTCAAAAATTATTTTATTTCTACTAGTACAAATATTCTAGAGGTTGAAACCCTCAACCAATTCCAGGTTATTGGGGGAATGCAATAAATTTTCCTAAATAGAATCTCCTTCCATGATATCTTAGATGGATGAAATGGCATAATCAATACCTGTAAGAAGAAAAAAATATTAGTATTATGGAGACAACTATAGAAAAGATGGGAAATAGATTCTACTTGTTGGTTACATTTGGGGCACAACCCATTACTTATTCCTACTTTATGAGCCCTGTCATTAGTCCATAGAGATTCAAGGGTTATCAGCCACATTAAACATGAGATTTTGGATTGAATCATAGGTAGCCAAAGATTACCAAATCTGTATATCCGTTGTTGAGGGTTCACTACAAGATATAGGCCTTATACCGACGTTTAAAGCAACGAAAATGCAAATAACAAAATTTTCTCCTGTCATCGCAAAAACGTCGTTATTGGCGACGCCATAGAACAATCGGTATCACCGTCGCTATTAGCGTAAATGCGACGCTGATACCGACGCCAATACTGACGCTGATAGCGATGGTTTGTGACGTAAATAGCGACGCCAATAACGATGCGAGCAGTAAAATTTGCGACGCTAATAGTGACAGTAACTGGAAAAAAAAAATTGTGGCAGGGCAGCATATATAGCACTGTGTGCTTTATTAGAGCTATACAAAATAGTTTCTCCACTGTGTACAATGCGCTTGCAAACAAAAACAATGTATACTAAAATCATAACACTAATACATGAAATAAATACATGATTGCATAATAAGCGATTGGTACAATCATGACAAGATATCACTAATACATAAAAAATGTCTACATAGATCAGGCGACTCAAAAATAAAGGTGTGTGAGCTTCAGAGATCCAAGGGCGAGCTACATATCCTCGTCCACCAAAAGCTCGTCCCGCCGCAAAGGAGAATCGAACGGACTCTGCAGAAAAAGAAACAACACATTAGTCCACCATACAATAATGCATTCTAATTAAACATGGTAACTACAGACAAGAAAGATGAGTGACTTACAAGGCCGCCGTGTCTATACAATCAGTCGATCAATGAAGTGAGACCATGTCTCTCTGCATATCGAGTCTCAAGGCCAGTCGGATCGCGATTTGTAATGGAGTGCTACAAAGTAAACAAAATGCTAACTGTTAGAAGCATGATTGTTAATACAAAGAATATTGCAAAAAAATAAACAAGCAAAACAAAAGAAAAACTTACAAAGTTCTCCAAATATGTCATGTGGCCGCCACTCCCAAAATGATGGACCACTCTGGCCTCGAGTCATGCCCTCGCCACCTCGCGTTGCTGAGTCCAACGTCTTGGAGAATCTGTAGTCAATCGTTTGCATCTAACCACTCGGGCTTTGAAGCCCCACTCTTGATTGCCTTGCATGCGTCGGATCGTCTGTGTGACATGTATGCACGCATGCAATCCATCATCCAGCCCGTAGAGAATCTATCTACTGAGGCTGGCACTGGAAACTCCTCGTGCAAGGATGCTACTATGTAGTCCTTGCTCCCCTCTGGTATGTTCTTCCAATGATCCAAGACGTTGTGCTGAAAAACTTGTTGGCACAACTCTCTCATGCGAGCCATCACCCTCCTCCCCTCATCATTCATGATGATGGCTCTTGACCTACCATCGACTAGATATCCATATCCCCTTGGAGTCTGCCTAAGATGGGTCCTCTCCCATCTGCGTCTACGCTCCTAGGCATATCCAGGAGACCCCTGTGCATTCGGTGTACCGACCGGGGTAATATGTCTTGGAGTGGCACCCACAGGGGTGCAACCTGCTACGGTTGAGCAAAAGCCGGAGTAACTAGAGTAGACGTCCCCACAGGTGTGACAAATCCCTGAGGTGACACAGCTCCAGCTGAACGATGAGACGGAGACACCACGTTCGTGCCTCCACAGCATCCACCTGAGCCTGAGCCACGCTCCCTAGAAGGGCCACAAGAGCGAGGAGTCATACCTATATCCCGTGTTGATCGCATGCTCAATGTCTCTATATCTCTGCAGCATTCCCCTGACCCTGAAGCACTCCCTCCCTCTGGCCCAAGGTTGGAGCGTCGAGCTCGTCTGCTCGAAGCCGAAGCATCCGATCGCGCTGAAGTAGATCTAGTAGAGCACCTTGAGAATATCAAGACAGCTCCTGGTCTGCCATATCTCTGAATCTCGCGATCTGGTCTGGAGACATACATGTGAAGATGTCATGTAACTCCTCATCGCTCATCCCTCGACTCATCTTGAAAATGTCACCTGCACAAATAAAAAATGATAGAATAATCAATTTAAATCATACAAAGCACAGTAATATAAATCATTTTTAAAAAAATCTCACTTAAAATGCATATCTTATGTATCCTTATAAGCGATTGGTCAACGAATTGAGTAAGTGGATACTCCAAGTATGAAGTATCCTATGGTCCCATGTTAATCTCTTGACACAACTCCGCATACACTGGAAGGTCGATAGACATGTCACCACAAAAGAATGAGTCCACCTCGTTCTCAAAGAATTCTTGGACTCCTGTATTTCCATCATTGTTAGCCGATGCTGGCTCCAAGCTTTCGATGGCCTCCACCCCTTGCAATATTGACCCCTCTATTTGCATATTATCTTCATCTATGCTCGAAACATCGCTTTGATCATATATGCTCGCACTTTGGGGAGTTGAAGGTATAACATACCACCATCGAGGTTGTCGGGGGTTTGGATAGAAGATTACCTGTTCACAAACACGTACAAGAGAGTTCAATTAACCATTGTGACATAAACCATGTCATAATACAATTAGCAAACAAATGAGTCCATGCACCTGTTCACAATGGGCCGGCAACACAAAGGTGTCGCACAAATCCGTCCTTTTTTTTTTGGAATCTATTTGGAGAAATCCAAATGGACCTCGTCGAACTATTGCTCCATCTCCTCCAAGTACCACTTTGAACCACTGCACATAGAATAGTATCATGGAGAAGCTACGGTAATCCACTGTAACAATACTTTGCAAGTTCCCAAAATACTCCACCTCATCCACAACCGTGTTTGGATCCGTTGCTCGTTGCTGGCTCTCTTGCTTGAACCTTGCCATGATACCACAGTCCATTGTGGAGCGCATTTTGTCAATACGCTCCATGCGAAAATGTCGTCCACGCGACTACACTGCACTATATATTTTGTACTGTACATTGAAACACTCAAATTAGATGTCGCATATAAAATTTAGATATGACAGATTCTAAACCCCTCATCACCTTTGGACTACATCCCCTTGAGAATTCCCACTCCTCCATTGAGACCTCTGTCCCTTCGCGAGACGTTGCGGTCAAAGCTCCATGTAACCATCGCATTGACATGAATCGCGATATCTCCTCCATGCCTTCGGGATATCGAATCGGTCAATGACGCGTACTACGTCGAAATTCAGCTCGCGCTTCCTCTCAATCTTGCCTAGCGATCTGGTACTTGGCGAGCCACATCTCCATAGAGGCATGGTGCAACATACAAAAGCAATTCACCTTCTCCTCCATTGAGGCATCCATTCTTTTTTCTACCCCATTTTCAACCACCACATCTCCAGTCAGTCTATCATTGTCTTTCAGCGGACCATAGCATTTCATTGTCTGGATCCACCATTGGTAGCCATTGTGAATATACACTAGCGCCTCAGACGCCAACCAACCTTCAGCCATGCTACCTTCTAGCCGAGCTCGTTGTCGCACAAAGCCTTTCAGGGTTTTCATAAAGCACTCCAAGAATAACATCCATCGCGTATGAACAGGTCCAACAATCTCCACTTCATCTACAAGATGCACAAGAAGGTGGATTTGTATCGTGAGCATGTTGGTGGGCAGGTATTTCTCAAAGAGACAGACAGTCTCCACTGCTCCCCACCTCGCGGATTCAATAGAGGACATCTTAATCTCCTTCTGTGAGATCCATTGCACCAAAGTCGACAACCTATAAATGACCCCGCGTATTTCTGGAGTAAGACATCCTGCGATCGCGATCGGTAGTACAAACTGCCACAAATGAGAAAGCATTATGAATAATGGCTACACTCCAAATAACAAAATGCACACGCCAATTACAATCCATTCGTAGTACAAACCTGACATATCTTATGCCAGTCATGGGATTTTAGCCTTGATAATTAGTCATCTTTAGAAAATGCAGACTTGAGAGAATGCATCATACCCGTCGGAGTACGAATAGAATTGATTACTTGCTTCACAATGCGCTCTTCTTTAATGGACAAAACCCAAGGAGCTCGAGGAAGCTGCACGCGACCCATCAGCACTTGACTCAGCCAAAGCGCCTCCATCTTACCTACCTCCTTCAAATCCATTCGTGCCCCTATAGTGTCTCTCTTTCCTGTGATGTGGTCCCATAGCAAGCCACCCACATTCTTGAAAATATGCATGGGATCCAACAAGTGGTTCTAATATGGCAACTCATAGAAAATCGAGAACCGTCGCATTCTGTTTGGATGTGATTCCGCGTGGACCATTTTCAGCTCGTACCAGCTTGCGGTGTTCATACGTGTTGGAGGTCGTCCAAGGAAACCTTTTCTGAGTTCATGACCCTCTGGCAAGAAAGCAGCGTGTCCTTGATATACCATCTTCTTCATGGTTCATGACCTTCGGGAGTCTAACTATGGCTTGCACAATGGACATGCATGATAACCTAAGGTAACCAAACCTGTTCCAACACCACGACCCAATGAATACTTGCTTGAACGAGATAAAATATAGATATTACCAACGAGAACGGAGGCCTGCTCACCTAAGCACTCTCCGAATCCCAGAAAGTCATGCATCGTCCACATGAGAATGGCTCGAATATTTGTTGACCACCGACCATCGCGCCTGCTCATATCTTGCACGGTGACCCCCTCCTCCCACAAAATCTTAAGCTCATTGACTAATGAACAAAGATATATGTCCATATTTTTGACTTTGTAGCGGCCGGGGACGAGTAAGCTGAGGATGAGATGTCCTTTCTTCGTAGAAAGCCATGGAGGAATATTGTAGTTGATAAGAACTATAGGCCACACACTGTAAGAAGTTGAGTGCAGACCGAATGGGTTCACGCCATCCATTGGAAGACCGAGTCGAGCAAAGCCTGGGAAGGTAGAGTCAATGTGGCTCCATGCATGTGAATCCAGTGATATTCGTTGAACTCCATCTGTGGACCTATTTTGTGCATGCCACGTTGTCAAGCTCGCCTTACCAAACGTACGAAACATGTGGTTTATGCGGGAGATAAGCGGAAAGTGTCTGAGAACTTTTTGAGGGATGGTTTGCCTTTGCAAGTCCTGTCGATACCTGTGAGCACCACACTTTGGACATGTCTCCATAGTCTCGTATTCTCCTCGAAACAGTATGCAATCGTTGATACATGCATGGATGTTATTGTAGTCCATGCCAAGCTTTCGTAAAACATGTCGTGTATCATCACGAGACTCAGGCATGGTATTTGTAGGTGGTAATATAAGATATTTCAATAACTTGAAAAAAATCATAAACACCTTGAAAAAGCACAAATATTTGTAATAATAGTGCCGAAAAAAAAATTCAACGAAGCATATGTACAAGGTACCTGAACAACTCGGTTACACTCGTATCGCTCCACCCATATTTTGCTTGCACACTTAAGAGTGCAAGTAGTGTCTTCAGTCGAGATACTCGGTACCCATCATGTAATGGTATGGATGCTTCCTCTCTAAGCGGATCAGAAGTCTCGACATCCATGGGAATCAATGCATCGATCATTGCCTCCATCTCAGGCTCCAAGATTGTAGGTAGGTCTGGAAGGTTGCCTGTCTCCTTTGGCATTGACAGTATAGATTGGCCTTGTAAGTAGTGGATTGGCTCCTGCACTCCATCCATTGCACGCCCACGTACTCTTCTAATTGGCTGCAAAGGGTGCACTCCTTCTTGGGATGAGACATCACTTCCCTGGATAGAAAATTTGCCAGCAAGACCTAATCTTATTGTATATGGTATTCAATTAGCTTGCGAGTACAACGAATGATTGATATTAACTTCAAATCACCATTTGCTAAAAATCCATAATCGCTTGATCAATGATCTCAGATTGAAACTCGCCAAATCGTTGTACATGTTCTGTAGACAATCGGCATTTTCGTCTAATTGCTAGCTTGCATTGAGAGCAAGGACATGGGACATGCTGATTAAGATACGCCTCACGATCTTGAACAACATGACTTTCTTCGTTTTCCATTTTTTCTACGTTACAACAAACAATTTATTTTTGTTATCATTCTTTTCTTTTTTTGGATTGTTATCCTCTCTTTCCATCTCTCTCTTTTTCTATGACCTAGCATATAGTATCATAGAACACTAGTATTTAGTACCTAGTACTCAGTACCTAGCACATAATATCATAGCATCTTAGAATCTAGCACCTAGTACTCTAGTATCATAGTGCCAAGTACCCAATATTATGATACTATGTAGTAGGTGCTAGGGTACCCTCTCTTTCTCTCTTTCCCTATTAGGTTTAATGATTTTTATCTCTTTTTCTCTCTCCTCTCTCTCTCATATTTCTTTTTCTCTCTCCTCTCCATCTTATTTCCTTTTCACTCTCATTTTTCTCTCTTTCTCCCTCTCTCATTTCCTCTCCCTCTCTCACCCTCACCCTCACCCTCTCTTTCTCTCTTTCTCTATTAGGTTTAATGATTTTTTCTCTTTTTCTCTCTCCTCTCCCTCTCTCATTTCCCTTTCTCTCTTTCTCCCCCTCTCTCATTTCCTCTCCCTCCCTCACCCTAACCCTCTCTTTCTCTCTTTCCTTATTAGGTTTAATGATTTTTCTATTTTTCTCACTCCTCTCTCTCTCTCTCATTTCCTTTTCTCTCTCCTCTCCCTATCTCATTTTCCTTTTTCTCTTTCTCTCCCTCTCTCATTTCTTGTCCCTCCCTCACCCTGACCCTCTCTTTCTCTATTAAATTTAATGATTTTTTTCTATTTTTCTCTCTCCTCTCCCTCTCTCATTTCCCTTTCTTTCTTTCTCCCCCTCTCTCATTTCTTGTCCCTCCCTCACCCTAACCCTCTCTTTCTCTCTTTTCGTATTAGGTTTAATGATTTTTTCTCTTTTTCTCTCTCCTCCTCTCTCATTCCTTTTTCTCTCTCCTCTCCCTCTCTCATTTCCCTTTCTTTCTTTCTCTCCCTCTCTCATTTCCCTTTCTTTCTTTCTCTCCCTCTCTCATTTCCTATCCCTCCCTCACCCTGACTCTCTCTTTTTCTTTTTCTCTATTAGATTTAATGGTTTTTTTCTCTTTTCTCTCTCTCCTCTCCCTCTCTTATTTTTTTCTCTCTTCTCTCCCTCTCTCATTTCGCTTTCTTTCTTTCTCTCCCTCTCTCATTTCCTCTCCCTTCCTCACCCTTACTCTCTCTTTCTCTATTTTTCCATTAGGTTTAATGATCTTTCTCTTTTTCTCTCTCCTCTCTCTCCCATTTCTTTTTCTCTCTCTCTCCTCTCCCTCTCTCATTTCCTTTTCTCTCTTCCTCTCCCTCTCTCATTTCCTCTCCCTCCCTTGCCCTCACCCTCACCCACACCCTCTTTCTCTCTTTGCCTATTATGTTTAACATATTATCTCTTTTTCTCTCTCCTCTCATTCTCTCTTTTTTTTTCTCTCCTCTCCCTCTCTCATTTCCTTTTGCTCTCTTCCTCTCCTTCTCTCATTTCTTCTCTCTCCCTCTCCCTCTCCCTCTCTCATTTCCCTATTATGTTTTCGTCTCCCCCCCTCCCTCTCTCATTCCCTCTCTCATTTCCTCCCCCTCCCTCTCTTTCTCCCTCTCCCTCTCCCTCATTTCTTCTCCCTCTCTCATTATTTACAAATTATACAAAAAATAAATAAAAAAGAGAGAGAATACACTCTCCCTCCCTCTCGTTCTCTCATTTCATCCCCCTCCCTCTTCCATTTCCTTCCTCTCCCTCTCTTTCTCTCTCTCGCCCTCCCTCTCCCTCTCCCTCTCTTTCTCTCTCTCTCTCTCCCTCCCCCTCCCTCTCCCATTTCCTCCCTCTCCCTCTCCCTCTCTTTCTCTCTCATTTCTTCTCCCTCTCTCAATATATATACACAAATCATATAAGCAAAAGTAAAAGAGAGAGAGAATGTACTCTCCTTCCCTCTCCCTCTCTCATTTCCTCCCCATCCCTCTCCCTCTCCCTCTCTTTCTCTTTCTCTCCCTCCCTCATTTCCTCCCTTCTCCCTCTCCCTCTCTTTCTCTTTCTCTTTCTCTCCCCCTCTCTTTCTCTTTCCCTCCCTCCCTCTCCCTCTCCCTCTCTTTTTCTCATTTCCTCTCCTAAACAAGCAAAAGAAGGAGAGAATGGACTCACTGTAAAGATATGGCGAGGGTTTGACGGCTCCTCTTCGCAACGAAGGCTCCTCCTCTCCTTCGTGAACGGCGGCGGTGGTGGCGGTGGCAAGCCTTCTTCCTCTCCCTCTCTCACCCTCTACGCAAAACAGTTTCTCTCTCTCTCGCTCTCCCTCTCGAAACGTCTCATGAAAATGCGCGAAATGAAACGTGCTCGGGTTTCGACCCTATTTTTTTTCCCTGTGGGGCGTTGCTATTTGCACCGCTATTTGCAAATAGCGACGCCGCTATTCCTACGTCGCTACCTGCCGTCACTATACCTCTCTTTCCTTGTAGTGGTTCCAGTTAATGTGCCATCTACTAGTTAACTGATAGTACAATACATTTAAGTCTTTTTGCAAGTCAGGGAGTGGGAGGAGAGGTTTATCACCCACTAAGCACACCCCTCTAACATTGAGAGGGAGGTTGATGTTGATGAATGCTGACATGTGGGGGCACCACAGGTTGGTCCTACTTTTGATTATGATCATCTCAGCATGCTTCAAGTAAAACTTACTCTTAAGTTGCTTTGGTGTAAGCCATGCCTTAGATTTGGTATCCCAAAGATCCCCTCGTTGTTGTGAAGTGGAACACATGGCAAATCTAGCAAATCAAATCTCAATCATACACAAAGAATTTAGTGAAAAAATCTAATAAATCAAACATCTTAACTATTAAATATAAACAATATTATAATACATAAGAGGATTTGAATAACTCAATAAATTGAGAAAGATGAGAAAAACGCACGATTAGACTCAACCTCCGCATGGAAAAAGCCATGGTTTGCAATCTTTAATTATATACTATAGTTTTACATGGATGTTTTCATACATATCTTATATATAATTACAAAGAAAATACAAATATCAATTGAAATATAGAGTTTTAAGAGTCAAGAGGTATCCTGTAACATGATGCGATTGCTGCTGCAGAAAATTATATGCTATGAATCTTGATGTTTTGACATCACCATCGCATCTGGAGCATACCAAGCCCCCTAAAACGACTCTTGAAGCTTTGAACTCTGATTTCAGATGAGAGAGAAACGAAAAAACTAAGTTTTCACCATGTTATCCTGTTTTGGCGCCATCCTGTTGCTTTTATAAAGAAAGCTTAAAAAGCCTTTTAAACTTAACCACATTAAAAAAATAACAAGTATTCCATAAAGAAAGCTTATTTCAATAAAAACATATCTTAAATCTCCTATTCTAAAATAATCTATATAAAAAATAAATTAACAGTACTAAGGTCAATGATCTAACTATTACTAAAGAAGTTTTAACTTATAACTTACAAATAGAGTAATAATTTTAATAATGAAATTTACGCTTGGACTTACGCTAACACCCAATGCTACCCAAAGCCACCGTTGCTTGCTCTATACATCAAATGAAGTATTCACAATTGTTTATAAATAAAATACAAAAATAATAGTGAATACTTAGCAGTCTTCAACTACAAAATAAATAAATAGGTTGGAACTCTGTCCTAACCTTAATTTAATACGAGTGCACTCTAAATTGATAAACGTCTATTAATTTAAATATGTATTTTGCGGAATTACCTGCTGTGGAGTCATCCATGTGCACATTAAATTAACATGATGCTCGAAAAGGATAGGCATCCCTATCAACTTCTCGCACAATAAATCCACCTTGTATACGAGCCCCGACAAATAAATATAGTTTTATGGAATCCACCGCAAAATCTCACAGAATCCACCGTGGAATTAAAAACTCACAAAATCCACTGTGGTCTCATAGAATCCACCATGAAATATGCCTCCTGGAATCATACCCCCAAGGTGGGATAGTAATTGTTCTCAATTGCTATTAGTTGCTCAATGTGGAGCTAGCAGTGTAGGGTAAGCACTAAGGGCGTGGGCGGTCATCCGTTGCATGTCTTCAACTGAACCAAGTATCTAGTATAGGATAATGAATCAATTGGAGTCTAATTATTAACAAACAATTGATTCTAATAAGATTAAAAACTAGTGCTAGTACTATTAGATATCTTTCATGGAAGTAAGAGAGTCAAAAGATAAGACATAAATATTATGAATGCTAGGTCTCAGACTCAAAGCATCGACAATAACAAATAAAATTGTTATTCTAATTTAGTCGTAAGTAAACATTTAACTAAGAATTTTAGAAATAAATAAGTAAAAGACTTACCTATCTTACCTTGATTGGAGATCTCTTTCTTTATTAGAAAACATGAATTCGCAAGAGAATTAGGAAGTTGAAGAATTTTCCGAAGTACTTTTAAGAAAAAATTATTAGTCTCAATGTCTATCAAATCAAAAGATAACAACATTAAAGGCATATTATAATCGTAAAAAATTAGAGTGAGAATCATATTGAAGGCCTACTTTGAATAAAAAACGACTTATATCTTATTGTGAATCAAGTCAGTCTATAACTAGAGAGTTGGAGCTTATAAGGAATTTTACAAAATATTTACTTATGACTAAGACTAAAATTTAAAAAGAAACATATTAAACATAAGGCTAAAGTTGGATAAAATACTAGTTTCTTGGTAAAAAATAGTAATATTCAAGTTCTATGGTATATTTAGATATGATTATCTTTTAGTATATGCATATTTAGATAAAACCATGTCTAATATAAATTTTAGATCTTTGTATAAGCTAAACTTTTTCTTTTGGGAGTATACTCAAATTTCAAATGGATTAAAAGCTATCCTACTAGGAAATTAGATGTTTGTATAGGTTAAAATTTACAAATTTTACTGAGTCTAGGTTAACTGCGAGACCTACTTTCAAGATAAATAACTTTCTTTGTAGATAGAATCAGGTCATGATGATAACTAGAGAGTTGTAGACAACAAAAATGTCTACAATTCATGTCCCTATGATGGATTACCAACTCTGAAGGTAAGGTCATAAAAAATAGGGCTCGAATTTTACTACTATACAGTTTTATGCATACTACTGTGAAATTTGCATTCATGGTCATTTTAGGACTCAAATAACTCACTAAATATTTTGAATTTGTAAAATATGTGTCTAATAACAATTGTAGATTTTTTTGAGGGCTAAAACGTTTGTTTTTACACCATCCTCAAAATATGAACCAGTAAAAAGCTATATTACTTGAAAAATAGTTGTTCGATAATATTTTTATGGTGAAGCATATGCAACAGCTAGACTACTTTTAAGTGTTTCTTCTATATATCCTGTAATATATATAAAGACTTAGTATGCTTAAACTTGAAACTTTTATAAAATAAAACAAAGCTATGAAATAAACTTCAAAATCTTTTTGGCTATAACATCATGTTTGCATAGCCAAGTCCATGCTATAATCCAAATTCAGAGAAGAACAAATTGGATCAATTCGAGTCCATCAATTGTGGATATAAGGCTATCTAAAACACGAGAAATGCAGCTACAATGCTCATCTATAGTGATTTGTCTTGTAGATTGCGATTGTTTCACGGTGGTTGCCTTTATATACTGATATCATACAATTAATACTCGGAGTGTAGCCAAGATCTGATATTAATTTTGCGAAGTGGAACACGTGGCAAATCTAGCAAATCAAATCTCAATCATAAACAAAGAATTTAGTAGAAAAATCTAATAAATCAAACATCTCAACTCTTAAATATAAATAACATTATAATAGATAAAAGGATTTGAATTACTCAATAGATTGAGAAAGACGAGAAAAACACACGATTGGGCCCAACCTCCTCCATGGCAAAAGCCATGATTTGCCATCCTTAATTATATATTATAGTTTTACATGGATATTTGTATACATATCTTACATATAATTACAAAGAAAGTACAAATATCAATTGAAATATAGAGTTTTAAGAGTTAAGAGGTATCCTGTAACATGCTGCAGTTGTTGCAGAAAATTTTGTGCTCTGAATCTTGACGTTTTGATATCACCATCGCATCTAGAGCGTGCCAAAACTCTTGAAACGACTCTTGAAGCTCTGAATTCCGATTTCGGATGAGGGAGAAACGAAAAAATTAACTTTTCACATGTTCTCTTATTTTGTGCGCCATTCTGTTACTTTTATAAAGAAAGCTAGAAAAGCCTTCTAAACTTAATTACATTAAGAAAATAACAAGTATTCCATAAAGAAAGCTTATTTCAATAAAATTATATCTTAAATCTCATATTCATTCTAAAATAATCCATATTAAAAAAATAAATAAATTAATAGTACTAAGGATAATGATCTAATTATTACTAAAGAAGTTTAAACCTATAACTTACAAATAGAGTAATAATTTTAATAATGAAATTTACGCTTGGACTTACGCTAACGCCCAATGCTACCCAAAGCCATCGCTACCTGCTCTACACATCAACCGAAGTATTCACAATTATTTATAAATAAAATAAATAAACAATAGTGAATACCTAACAGTCTTCAACTACAAAATAAATAAATAGGTTGGAACTCTGTCCTAACCTTAATTTAATACGAGTGCACTCTAAACTGATAAACGTCAATTAATTTAAATATGTATTTTGCGGAATCACCCGCTGTGGAGTCACCCACATGCACATTAAATTAACATGATGCCCGAAAAGAATAGGCGTCCTTATCAACTTCTCACACAAAGAATCCACCTTGCGTACGAACCCTCACAAATAAATATAGTTTTACGGAATCCACCACAAAACCTCACAGAATCCATTGTGAAATAAAAAACTCATAGAATAAATATAGTTTTACAAACCTCACGGAATCCACCGTAGAATATGCCTCCTGGCATCACTCGTACTTGGATACCTTTCCTATATGGCTTGTAGACTTAATTTAGAAAGCCCCCCAAGATCGAGTTCTGACAAAGTTGAACCAGACAAAATCAGCTAGGCCCAAGGTAAGGTAAGAGTAGGGTGTCGAGTAGGAGCAAGAAGCTTCTTATACTTGAACCATGTCTCCTAATAGATGCCTTTTATTAATTTACACGAGTGCTTGATTTTAATTTCCAATGGAGTAAGAATAACCATGAGAGGGGTTAAGTTCTTACATTTGGGGCATCCTACTATCTAGAAATTTTTGCATGAGGCATGTAAGAGAGTTTGGTAATCCTAAACCTTCTAGTTTGGCAGCTAGTTTAGTTGCCAATGGTTGTAGGTTTGGTAATCCTAGACCTGGCTTCTAAATATTTTCAACCTTTAACACGTTCTATCACTTGGTAAAAAGAAGAAAAAATGACACGGT
This sequence comes from Lygodium microphyllum, assembly GCF_053477565.2. Classification (NCBI taxonomy): domain Eukaryota; kingdom Viridiplantae; phylum Streptophyta; class Polypodiopsida; order Schizaeales; family Lygodiaceae; genus Lygodium; species Lygodium microphyllum. The sequence goes on along the minus strand of NC_141149.1, from coordinate 98,277,804 downwards.
GAGGTGGTAATGAACGTTATTGTGGCAGTTAACTAGCATGTGAACAGGCCGGGAGCTGGGCCTGTACTATTGTTACCTGCCGTGTCACGGACGTCCGTACATGTGACGAAACTATCCTCCGGCCCCAATTAAAATAATGGTAATAAATTGTAAAGCGCTACAGTTCGCTGTAAATGATGGAGGCAACAAGGGAGGGTTGTCACTAAGACAGGCTTCTTCTCATCACAGACAGTTGTCTCTCTCTCTCTCTCTCTCTCTCTCTCTCTCTCTCTGTCTGTCTCAGATGTATGTGCCTTAAGCTTTCTCATCACAGGCTTCTTCTCATCACAGGCAGTTGCCTCTCTCTCTCTCTGTCTCTCTCAGATGTATGTACCTTAAGCTTTCTCATCACAGGCTTCTTCTCATCACAGGCAGTTCTCTCTCTCTCTCTCTCTCTCTCAGATGTATGTGCCTTAAGCTTTCTCCTGAATCAGAAAAGACACAGCCTTCACCCATTGACACTGTCCATGGCGTCCTGCCGATGCCAGCACTGTCTCAGCTGAGTGCATAAGCCTCCACCTTCAATTAATCTTCAATTATCTGTGCGACTCTCTCTCTGTGTCTGTCTCTCTGTCTGTCTGTCTGTCTGTCTCTCTCATTTCCTGCATGCTCCATCATTCCTCTGCTTCAGCGAATCAGCCCCCCGCTATGGATCCAAGCTCCAAACTCCCCCGCCGCTGCCCCTACCCTCCCAGCAGCATCCTCGACCTCCTCGACGACCGCATCCTCCTCAGTGTCTTCGAGAAGCTCCGCTCCCACGGCGACAGGAACAGCTGGTCCCTTGTCTGCAAGCGCTTCTTCCACATCCGCGCCTCCGGCCATAGCTTTACCCTCCTCCGTGCACACCTCCTCCCTTCCTTCCTCGCCTCGCATAGCCACATCCGCTCTCTCAACCTCTCCCCCTGCACCTACGTCAGTGATACGGCCCTTGCGCACCTCGCACACAATGCTAGCCCCTACCTCCAGTCCCTGAACCTGTCAAAGGTCTGCACCTTCACTGATGCGGGCCTTGCCTCTCTGAGCCGCAGATGCAGCTCCCTCACCGCCCTCGATCTGAGTTTCTGTAGCCAATTGACAGATGTGGGCATGGTGGCGCTATCCGCGATGAATGGCCTGCAGTCTCTGAAGCTTGTCCAGTGCGAGGCCATCACAGACGCCGGGATGGTGGCCATGACATCAGGCTGCGGGAGGCTGCTACACTTGAACTTGAGGTGGTGTTCAGGGATTTCAGACTGGACCGCGATTGCTATCGGCTCTAATTGCAAGGAGCTTCGGAGCCTGGACCTGTCTTACACAGAGGTAAATACCATCGGCTTCCATACGTTTCAGGATGATATAAGCTGTGCGCTCCTTTTTTCCTTATAATTGATACTGCGGTGCAGATTGCAAATAGCCTATCACAAGAAGTTTTAGACCAAGTCCCACTATAATTCTGACATTGTAATTACAACAAATGTCATGAGATTCTGCAAGGAGGGATCACATATGTCGCTAGGTTGGACCCAGGGAGGTTCGGCAGCCTCTTGGCCCCAACTGCATCTAGCTAGGTATGCAGTGCCTCTTGAGCAGAAGCTCATGATGTTGAACACTGTTGACGGGAAAAACAAAGGAAAATAGCCCTTGAGAATCCATGCAGGTGCAGGAGCACCCAATCTTGCATGAGCACTTCGGAAAATCTAAGCCATTTCAAATCCTGATTCCTAACGCATACAAGTAGAGGTTGATACGAAGTGCATGCAGCTTTAACACCGGTATTTTATTGGCCGTGCTACTATCAAATGCTTGAACCCACAATCAATGCTTATCACACAAGAAGTTTTAGAAAAATTCCTACTACGGTTCCCACATTGTGAATTTTGACATTATGAGCTTTTGTGAGGGAGGGACTACATACCTAGCTAGCTAAGTGCGGTTGGGAGCTAGGTATGTGGTTCCTCGAGTGGAGAAGCTAATGATGTTGAACATTATAGGGAAAAACACGGGAAAGAGATCCTTTTCCCACACGGGTAAATATTGAAAACTTCTGGTCTTAATTGCATAACTGAGATTTTGTCATGTGAATTTTTCTGATGGGTAGGTGTTGAGATACAAAACCCTTCCTTTTTCCTGTTTACTTAGCTTTCCATTGGTTTTATCTGAAGTCTTTTCCTCATTCAAGGCTGTTATTCAAATGGAATCCAGATCAGCAACATTGGCTTGGCATCTGTTAAGAACCTCAAACACTTGGAATCTCTGAGCTTGGTTGCTTGCCACAGCATTGATGATGAAGGCTTGGCACACCTCAAACATGGCTGCAAAACATTACAGGTAGTTAGTTGTCTTTGCACGTGAAACAGTTTGACCATATGAAGAATGAGTTTGTGGTTGTTTCATTGTTCTACTTCTGGGTGAAGCATCCACATGACACATCTTGCCTTGCTCTCTAGTGTCGTCATTTGACACTTCAATGCATAGAGAGCTCATGGGTACATGCTTGTTCAATGTTGATAATCGAGATATATCGAGATGTCTTTGCAAATGCTAGATATATCAAGATGTAAGTGTTGATTATGGTGATTAGCGCCTTGTTTCTGAATGAAGAGCTTATGGGCCCATATTGTGCAATTGTGATTAGCCCCTTGTTTGATCAGATATTGGATTATTGAGACGTCAAAGGGTTAATATGGTGGCCTTGCTGATGACTTCTTCCCTCTACAGCATCTCTCACTATGTTGATTAGCCCCTAAGTTGTTTTTGCAGATGCTGGATGTATCAAGATGTCAAAGTGTTAGTTATGGTGGCCTGGTAGGCCTTGCCGATGGCTTTGCTACTCTGCAACATCTCTCACTCTCTTACTCCCTTCCAGTAAGAGTTTTTCACACATCAAACAATAATATTGCATCAACACTATGCATTCATGTGCATCAATTAAAAATCTGTCTGCAAAATGCAGGTAACTGATGCTTTGCTCCAGAGCATTCGGAAATTGGAAGGCCTACAGTCAATTAGGCTTGATGGCTGTGATGTTGGTGCAGCTGACTTGTCATTGCTTGGAGGAGGTTGCAAAGCATTGAAAGAATTGAGCCTGAGCAAATGCAGAGGTGTCACAGATACTGGCTTATCTGCTGCCCTTGCTGGCTGCCAAGTCCTTCGAAAACTTGATCTTACTTGCTGTCAGGAGCTGACAGATTCTGCTTTGTCTTCCCTTGCAATGTTTGCCTCAGAATTGGTCAGTCTAAAGATGGAGTCATGCCGGCGTATTTCAAAAGCGGGGTTTTCTAGCCTGGGGAATGCCTGTCCTAAGCTAGAAGAGCTCGATTTGACTGATACCAACTTGAATGATTCAGGTGGGATTTTATTTCAAAATGGAGTACATTTCTTGTTTGTAGAATTTTAAACTTTACACTAATTATGATTAATTTGTGCTTGTTTCAGGTCTGTTGTCATTAGCAAACTGCCCAGGCCTGAAAGTTCTTAAGGCCGGGTTCTGTTTTCTAATTTCCAGCAAGGGCTTGGAACACATTTCATATGGCTGCCCCAACCTTGAAGAGCTTGATGTCTACAGGTTTTTTTTTTTTGCGCATGATCCTAATTCTATGTGATGGGCAAACATGATTGGTAGAGTGAGGTTTATTAAAATTAACCATTAGCATATGAGAAGAAAATCTGCTTACTGAATTTTCTTGATGAGGGATTTATATGCTGTGTAGCATTTGAGAACATGCTACTATTTTATACTGTTCAGGTCTACTGGAATTGGGGATGATGGTGTTGCAGCCATTGCAACTAGATGCTCAAAGTTGAAGATCTTGAACCTTTCATATTGCACAGAAATTACAGATAAAGCTCTGCAAAGCATTGCACAATGCCGAGAGCTCTATAACCTGGAGATACGAGGGTGTGCATCTATAACTTCTGTTGGACTGGCTGCTGTTGGCAGAGGATGCATCCACCTGGTGGAGCTTGATGTCAAGCGGTGTTCGTCTGTTGATGACACTGGAGTTCTAGTGTTAGCGCACCATTGTACGGATTTACAACAGGTGTGCACGGAGCTCCTATAGTTAGTATACCTGTTTGCTTTTAACATCATATTAGGAAATATGGGAATTTCCCATAAGTTTGGGACATGTGGTCAAATATTTGGATTTGTCATAACTTGAACACTATAACTCCAAATCGAGTGCTCTATAGCTCCATAGATTCCATTTTTCAAGCGCTTTCCAATGATAGGTCACATCATATGCTTTTGAGAAACTTATGGGCATGTTATCCATGTGTCACATTTTTAATATTCAAAAAATGGGAATTGGGAGATTCCCAAACTCACTAATATTGTATTTTTTGTGGTGGGAAGAGTTTATAGTCAGTACACCTACCTGTCCTGTGGGAAGAGTTAACTGATTATTGAAGTTTTGCAGGTCAATCTATCTTACACTGCAGTGACAGATCAAGGTCTTATAGCAGCTGCCAAACTTAATCGCATGAAAAATATGAAGCTGGTCCATCTGAACAATGTGTCAGTTTCTGGCTTTGAGGCAGCATTGTCGGCTTGCTGTGGACTTCGAAAGGTCAAGCTGTTGCCACAGTTGAGGGATCTCCTACCCCATAATGTACTTAAGGAAGTAGAGAATAGGGGTTGCAGATTTCGCTGGATACAGAAGCTTCATTAATTGGACATCTGGCAGTGGAGCTATCAATGCAGCAAATCAGTTAGCACTAGTGATTTGAGCTTTCACTATTCTCCAGCCTGTCATGTTATGTATAGTGTCTACTTACCCTGGAGATTGATCATACAATGATCCAATACCACATGCTCTTGTATCATGTGTACTGAATGCAATGCAATGCACAATAGATATAATCACTACCACATAACTGTACAGAATGTGACCATAATGCACTGGTTAGTGTCTTGGGCTTGAACTGGCAGGAAAATTTTAGGTGTAGAACCAATAGTGCACTGAAATGCATGGACACTAGCAAGCAAGGGTAGCCACTTTTTTTAGTAAGGAGGCAAGAGAATGACACGTCATGTGCAGTTTACTTTCAAGGCTTTCACAAAGTCTAGTAAGAGTTGGGCAAGGCACTAGCCTTAGTCACAGAGTCAAGTAAGAGTTGTTTATAATGCGTTATGTTACACTAGGATAAAAGGTAAATATGTACATCACCACTGTAGAGTTTGAGCAGTTATATCAGGGACAAAACAAGCCCAGATATAGGTTTATTATCTTTATCCTTCTTAGCTATCTTTTTTTAGCATGTGGTAAATCTTTAAAAAAATTCTACTACTAAGACTAGAGAATGGGATAAAAGGGGACTTAAGATGACCAAATGTTATAAATGTGGCACCAAATATTGAGGAATGTGATGCCGTGAATAATCCCCCAAACTTTCTCGGAAACCTCGCTGAGGTTGCCACGATCTCCTAGCAAGATTTCCTTCCATGGGACAGTGTGAAGAAGATTTAGTTTCTCCATAGATTTTTAATCTTGTGTCACAAGGCTTGTACTTCATAGCAATCCCAAAATACATGCACAATATTCTCTTCCTTCCTCTTGTAGAAAATAGAATGGAGAGGTTTGCACAAATTGAGATACACCGTCTCTTGTAGCCATTTTGTTAGCTACAATTCTCCATAGCAAGACATTAATCTTTAAAGAGCAGTAGCTCTCCATGCCATTTTGAAGCAGTTTCTCCAAGTCTTGAAAGTGTCTCCAGACTCCATCTGCTTCATGACTCTTTGACTCTTTTAAGTGCCACTTGGAATTGGGTTCCTTGAAGTCATCTCTTGACTTAACAAATAGAAGAGGTAGGCCATTCATAAAGTTAACTAAGCGATTTGAACAAAAACGGTGCAAAACTAACATCTAAAGCAAGTAAAGTAGACAAGCCGTATGATAGGAAAATTTCTTTTACGGTTCTAGGAGGACTAAGTGTCCTATATATTTTTGATCACTGGAGCTTGTACAACTTCATTTCTTGTAAGCTCAAGTTCTCTTCGAGTTTAGTTGGAAAAATTGATGTAGTTATGTCCAATGTTGTGGCACTCGGATCATTGGTGTTTAGGGTACTTTGGACATTCCCTTTTGAAATGACCTAACTCCTTGCAATAGAAACATCGCGGAACTTTATCACTTGTGGTCACAAGATTCTTGGTTGTCCTTGGTAGGATTTTCTTCTTTAGATTAAATTGTCATAGGATCCTTTTAGTAGATTGGAGTGGTCCTTTATCTTGGAAACTACGTTCCCAGATTGTCCTCTTCTTATTTCAGGACTGAGTTCCATGGACAATTGGTTTTTCTTGTAATACTAAAGAATACTTTCAAGTTTTGACATTCTGGTAAGACCCAATCTATATTAGTTGAGAAGGAATGACCAAATAAAAATTTATTGCAATTTATAATTGTCATTCCTTGCCAGTGTATTTCTAATCATTTACAAGTTCTAGGCTCAAAATAGATGCAACTCATATTACTCAGGTTAATTGTAGTTACAAAAGTAAAGTTTATTCCAATACAAGTTGTATTTTATGTTGTCAAAATTTCTAGGATTTCTAGTCATCCTGAAGAGGTGTTGTTTCTAGGTCTTCGTCTTCATCTCGTTCCTCTATATATCCGAAGATTACACTTGTATAGCTTCATTTTCTTAGAGGTTCAATGTCTTTCAGACTTAAGTCAGGGCAGTCTGCGTGGACATGCCCTTGCTCATTACAATGGAAGCATTGATGGTAGGGACATCTCCTACGGATGTGCCCTATCTCTCTGTACGTGTGGCATCTCTTTCCTTGATCTCAGGAAAATCTTTGTCATAATTTCCCGATCCGAGTTCTTGAATGATTGGATTTGCTCGGAGTAATGCATCTTGCAAGTCCATTGGATGCATTACTTCAAGACGATGGTTTAGAGGAGTGTTTAGGCCATGGAAAAACTTGGATACTTGCTGTGCAATATCCATAGGTGGCACATATTTTAGTAGGGTACAAACTTTAAGTAGTAAGCTTCCAAGGTTAATTCGAGCTGCTTGTGCTTGAAAAATTCATTCATGCTCAAAGTCTAGTAGGTTGGCGAAAGGTATCGTCTGTGTACAACATCTTTCAGCTGATCCCAAGTGACACCGGCTTCGAAAATACCTTGATCCTTGCACCGTTGCTTCCACCATAATTGGGCATGGCCAACTAGCATATGTTTCACTATCATTGCTTGATTACTAGAAGCAGTTCCCAAAGTAGAGAAATAATCATCCATCTACTCAATCCATATCCCTGCCTCTACTGCGACGTCTATTCCTTCTTCATCAAACTCGAGTGCCTTAATTTGCTTGAGAAGAAATTTTTTCTTTTGCATGTTAGCATTTGTGGATGAAGGAGGTGCCTAAAAATCAAGCCATATCATTTAGCTTATTCTGTTTAGGATATGTCTATGAACCATACATTAATCAATCACGTGTCATTACAAAGTTTCACTTTGATACCAACTATAAGGTGCCTGCCCATCGGCTATCCAGGCATATTTTTACGGTCTATCGAGAAATGAATCTAAGCGTTGCCGCTCGACACTTCCATGGAATGTTTCGAGTTTTAGCTTCTAGAGTTGTAAGGCGCCCGCCTATTGGCTATCCACGCACGCTTTTAGCGGTCTATCGAGAAATGAATCTAAGCATCACTGCCCGACACTCCCATGGAATGTTCCGAGTTTTATCGCCTAGGGTTTCTCAATTCCGCCTTACAACGGAACGTTCAGGGCCAAACCCACTAGGATCGACCTAAAATTTGGGCTCTTTGTGGCCAAGGTCTCCTAACAACATTCTAGTATAAGATCTTGGACATCCTACTTTACACAGAGATACCCAAGCCGAAGTTAACCCATGCCACACTTGGTTCAAAGAGAATGGGAAATGAGAGGGATGCGCTACTTGACCTCTCTGCCCGTAGGGCATAGTCCCATTCCGGTCCCCTAAAACGGAAGATCTCTTTCATTGGTGGAGAGCTTCTGGTCTTGCTCAATTTGAACATTTCCTCCATGAAGCTGCATACTGGATAATACCTTTTCAATAGCAGCAATGCTATTACGACGTTCAGATTGATTTCTGATTTTCCATACAAATCCAATGTATATGTTGATTAGTTTCTCTATGACACGACATAGAGCATGGATAGTAAAAATGTGCACATTTGTCAATGGTATATCAAAAACAGATTGGAAACTCTTATCCAGCAATTGCCAGTTGGGTGGCTTTGTCTACCACTTGTGATCAAGGGTTTTTGTAGGCTCCATGCAGTACAGGCATGGTAAGGTCAAGGCTTCTTGATTGCAACTGTATAAGCATTTTAATGTCTTTAAATCAGAGGCCATGTGCCAAACAACTTGAAAGGTGCCTCTGTCTCCAACAATAAGAGTCCTTTTCCGTCGCATCTGCCCACTAATAAGATCAGGAATGGGAGTTTGTCGAAAGACCCATTCCAAGAAATCATGGTTCTCGGTTAAAACCTACACCAAATCAAAATAATACATCTATTAGATTGAGTGTATAAACCACACTGTATTCACAAGAAAATGACCTAGCAGTACATACAAGAAAGTAACCGAGCCACCATAGATTCATTTCTAATTGTACTGAGAAGTATAGTGGATCATCCTTGGGCAATTTTCCCATTGCTCTATCCATCAATGTTATGTCTACTCTTTCCATCTTCTTATCATTCAAGATCTCACACTTGTCCATCTTCAGAACAAAGTTGAGAACACCGTTTGTTTCAGTATGTGTGATATTGTAAAACTCAACCATTCTTATCTACAATAGCTCCAACTCGATGAAGATATTGTTGTGTTCATCATATTTGACAGTGCCTTGTTTCCCTTTGTATTCATTTGTAATGTGGTACGGGGATCCAACATAGTCGTTTTGCTTCTCGTTAAGTCTCTTTCGAAGCTTCTAAACATCTGTAGTGGTTGGTAGAAGTTTTGGAGTGATTCCTTTAGCTTTGAATGCAGACTTGACAGTCTTATGTAAGAAGGCATATCCTTTCCGACTAGTACCACTCTCATCCATAGCGCTCTGTACATTCTCAGTGGATATGGTGTTGTTGGTAATAAACTGATCCACCACCTTCCTCTGCACAACCTTAAATTTCTTCTCTTGCAGTAGTTCCTTTGCAACCTTTGAGCTAATCAGAGGTTTCATCTGCATTGCTAGGTTGCTATTTGGGTTGATATTCTCCTTGTCGGGCTGCAATACAACCCTGCATGAAGAACCCCAATGTCAATGTATGGAGGAGCCAAAGGGAAGAAGGCACATAGAAATTAGAGGGCACATAGGAGCAAGAGAGTACATAGAATCACAATGCTTACCTGATTGCTTTGATCCTTTTCTTGAGTCCTCCTGAATTAACCTTAAGATCCTCTACGTTTTGTAACTTTCTTTTCCTTTGCCGAGGTCTAATAGATGTTTTCTTCATTCTGTATTGTTCAACTTGCTTTTGTAGCTTGTTGATCTCCTGTTCCTGGTGCTTGAGCTTTTCTTCTTGCAACTTGCAAAGGTCTCTAAGGTGACAAATATGGGTATTTTGAACCTGGAACATCTCTTTCTCAACTGTAGCGGTTACTGAAATTGATTTGCAGTAGCCCAACAAACCTTTCTGTCCATCTCCAACAAACCTGAGAAGTGAGGTTGGGCTTGAGAAAGGTGGTTGATTGCAGGTTTGAGGATCATGTGGGTAAATAGATCCATCACACCATATATCCACATTCTTGGCTCCATAATATCTTAGATCATTCCTTTCATTTGCTGATACAAAGCTGCCACCACGACGTTTTTGCACTGGAGTGTAACTAGGTTCAAGGTCAATATGAAGATGGTACTTGGCATTGTCAACATGGACATGGGAGTCTGCCATTGCTAATAGAGGTAACAATAGCTCAGTAGACTGCTATTACCAATAGAGGGAAAAGCTCAGTAGACCACCATTGCCAGGAGGGCGGGAGGGATTAGAGGGGTTTAGTGGATTGCAGGGTGAAGAGGTCAAGTGGGACTTTCCCAACTACAGATGGCATTGAATGTAGAGGGGTGGCATAGTATATGGCATTGAAGGTTTACAGTGCTCTTACTCCCTAAAGATTCATGACTTTAAATTTTCCAGTCATTAGTGTGGGCCGTCATTATCCACAAAAGGTGTTACTTACTTTCTCAGGTGGCTAGTTAAACACACCTATTTTATTCCAAAAAATGAAGATTTTGGTATTTTTCTAGAGAGATAATGATCCAAATACCCATTTTCTTACAAGGACCTCCTTTTGACCTCCAAATAGCTCTAATTTGGATAGTTACAAAAGGCTATGCACAGAGATATAGCATAAATTTAGAAAAGGCATTCAATTGAGTTGATGGGATGGCAACTATCAGATGTGTGATTACTTTAGTAGAGCAACCAAAGGTTGGAATTTATAGCAAATGGATATGAAGAATGTCTTCTTCCATATAGTGATTTTCAATAAGAGATGTATATGGAGAAGACATCAGGTTATGAGGATTTAGAGCACCCAATATATGTGTGAAGGTTATAAAGAAGGAACTCTATAAGCTAAAACAAACACCTAGAATATGGTCAAACAAGATTGGAGAGTATCTGAGCACCCGATGAAGTTTGGCCCTGTCGAACATGCTCCTGAGGGCCATAAGTAGTCTCTTAATACATCTGGAAAACCAATTTTTGTACATGAGAGCGGAATTTTGATGCCGGGAATTGCTTAAAAATAGCTAAAAACTATGAATATCAAGGGAAAAATATTCACCGTCAAAGGTGGCTGCTCGATCTAGGACGATTTTAAGCACCAAAGTGCTTTAAAGGTGCCCGAGAGACACTTGTTGATTTTTCATAATTTTTCAGACAGTCGTGTGGGTTGACACAAGCTACTGGCCAATGCGGGATGCCAAGCCAGATGCCCAGGATTTTTCAAAGCTCGATTCCAAGTCCGAACGGGGAAATGGCCAAGGAATCGGTCAAGATGCGAAGAGGTGGACAAAAGTTTGGCCAAGTGGGCATGACCCTTGGGGAATTGGGACAACTTATGCCACATGAAATGTGGCATTTAAAAAAAATCGTGATGGAGGAGAGGAGGGCGACGTCTGTCTGGCGCCGAAAAATGCGCCATGTTGATGGAGATGCCTCATGCTGCCTGTGAACAACCATGCCAACTGATCATTGGCCCTCATTCCCCTTTGTCTGCTGGTCATTTCGCCGCCCTTCGCTCGCGCAATGATGGTCTCTTTGAAAATCTCTGAATCTAGTCTTTCTCTCTCCTCCCTCTCTCTCCTCTAAGAGGAAGTTCATGTGGTGAGAGGAAGGAAGAAGAAAGAATGGTGGAGGCTTGTCCGGCATCGATAGGATTGCTCTACGGGCTGGAAATGGTGATTTGTGATCGTCATGAGCATGAAGTGCTGCTGATTTTCAGATTTACAGCCATGGACACGAAACCCGAAACACGCAAATAAGTGGTAATTCAACATTTTTAAAGGAAATTTGAGATTTCATGGCTTTTGATTGATAAAATGTTGTTCATGTGGGCTAAAAATTGTTTATGTTACTGTTTTCCATGAGTACTTGTTGATCATAATCAGAAAATAAAAAAAACATGTATCTTGTGGCCCAAAATAATACACTAAAACACGTAAAATATGGAAAATCAAGGAAAAATGATGTTTTTTGGGTATAAAAATGGAGGAATAAATAGGAACAGCAACTAAATTTTCATTTTTGTTGCAAGAAGGAACTAAGGGCCACAGCCCATAATCTATTTTGAATTTTTCAGTAATTAAAGAATGTAAAAAATAAGGAAAAATACAAGGAAAATAGAGAAAAACCACAAAAAATAGGAAAAAAATGCATTTTGGGTGCGGAAAATTAATGAAAATTAAGAACAATGTTCGTGAATGTTTGTGGGGACTGAAGCATGAGGATTTGCCTCAGTTCAACCTCACCTTCTTGTTCTAGTGTGTTTTTCTCACTTTTTACACATAAAATGATGGCAAAATATCTTATGATTGTATACAATAATGCAACATTTGATCAATGGGAGGGTAGAGTGGTTAAAATGTGTCTAAATGTGGAGTAAAATGATGAAAATATTACTGGTTTTTTTCGTTTGCATGCTATATAGGTCGGTGAATAATTATAGAATGAGAGCCTAGTAGCATGAGGGTTTCCTTGGTGCTAGGTTCGTGCAATGCTACATAAGAACGGTAGTTGAAAATCATTGAAAGGATGTTTTTCACATGTGCACAATATTTATTTTATAATTGTTTGAGCACTTAGCATCCACAATATGCATAAATCATGGAAATATTTAAAGGTATCAGAAATCCTGGATGCACAGTAATTGCTTTTATTAGGACCTTGACCCACGTTGAGTGAGAGACAGGATACCCTAAGCCATATGCTAGTCGTGGGGTCTAAGGGAAAGAGGAGTAAGGACAATGGTACATTCCTGTATACGATTAAATGGTACCTTGAGTGGATTTTGTGCGAAATGTTTATATATTGAGCGGCGCATCGAGGGGCCAATCCCAAGGTGTAGGAGAGTCGTAGAGGGGTGGCGGCATTCAGCCGTTGGAGGACCCCCTATGTCTATGCTTCGTGCCATTAGGCAATGTGTAAGGGACTCCCTCTGAGGAGTAGTGGGTGAGAGAAGAGTGGACTACAAACTACGTAATACAAACGCAAGACATTTAGGAAGGCAATGTGTCATCAACGCTCTTGGCCGCGAGGCCGTGGGGTTGTTGAGCGCGTGAGATAGAGGTCCGGCTAGTGTATGAGCCAGTGCCAGCCGGTTCTAGGTTCCATCAGTGGTGCGTCTGCCGGGAGCCGCTTAAAAGTGGCGGTCCTCGAATCTTGGTTGTCTAGGGACCAACTAGCAGTTTATGCCAAAGGATACTGTGATTGATCCGTTATTTATCGATAAGCATCGTCTAGCAGAAATCCAAAAGCAAGAGAGAGACGAAAGAGCTAGGTGACGCGTTGAAATTTTTAGAAGATATTCCCCTAAGCGTAGCGGTGCTGAACCCTTATGAGGGAGTGGATCTAGTGGTCTTGGGGCCACGAGCAGTAAGTTAGGAGAAGGTGGAAGCTCTAGTGCTCCCCTTTCTTCCATAAGCCAGTCTACATCAAGTGCGGGAGGTGTAACCCCACCGTCCCTTATTCCTAGTGCAAATCCAATCCTCGTCATGGCGCAGCCTATTGCAATCCCAGCAGGAACGACGGATTTGCCGGCTCTAGGTTACCCGCTACCCATTTTTAATGGGCTAGTTGAGGAAGATGCAGAACTCCACATTAGGGAGTTTCAAAAGCTGATGTTTAACTGTCGCATTCAAGAAGAAGGACATTTAATGATGTTCTTCAACATGACTCTCAAAGGAAGAGCTGCTATATGGTATCATGGTTTAGAAGCCGGAACCATATTGAATATTGATTCATTTTATGGAGCTTTTCGAAGGGAGTTTGCCCCTGAAAGGGGTGGGCAATATTGGTTGCGTGTACCCAACATGACCCGCCAAGAACCACACGAGGATATTCGTGCTTATGTGGAGAAGATAAAAGAGGTTTTCCGTAAGTTGGACACCTCTATTCCTATCCCCGCAGCTGCCCAATTGCAATATTTCCTACATGGGTTTGACTTTAACATCCAATTGCAGTTGAGTAGTGTCCCCTTGGGGGATATAGATACTGCCATTACACGAGCACAAGAGGTGGAATCCCGACTACAAGCAGCCTATGCTTCTCGAGGCAATTCGAATATGGGTTTAGTATTGGGAAACAATGTGGCAATGGCCAATGGCAGTAGTGGCCAAGGGATAGTAATGGCTAACCCTAATGGGAGAGGGAACATGATGCAGAATGTCCCTTTATTACCAGCTCCCCCTAGCATGTCGATGCCTACGGGCAGTCAAATGGCTCCAAATGGTGGAGGCCAGGCGGTCAATTCTAATACCATGCCTGTGGCTCAACAACCAGTGCCTAATCGAATAGTTAGGCCGATGGAACGACATGGTCATGACCAAGGCTATGAGTCGAGTACTTCCAATGTTCTTGGCGAGGTTAAGGACATGAGGAAGCATTATACCGACATGATTATGGAGCAGTATTGGCAAATAGTCGTTGATGTCAACTTCCTTAAAAAACAACAAAATTTGATAGGAAGTAGATACCCAGATGAGGGTGCACCTTCGAGGTTTAGTTGCAAATGGTGTGGTGGGCAACACTATCCAAGAAATTGCCCAAATGTTAAGTGCGACATCTGTGGAAAATCCGGCCATTTAGCAGCTACTTGCTAGAGTAAGATCAGTTCCCTCTAGCGAGGTAGTCGACAACCAGGGCCTATTAATCATCGTGTGCAAGGAAATGATTCCCAGCGAGAAGACGGGCCTAAACAAATACTTCAACGACCAAAGATTACAGTAGAGGAGCTACCTAGTGGTAGTGGGGTTAGTTTGATTGAGGCTGTACGCGTTAATGATGCTGAAACCTCTAATCTGCGAGCTGTTCTTATAAGAGGTCAAAAGGGTAGAGAAGCCGACAAGGATAAGCTTGTCGACGGAAACCCTAAACAAGGTGACAAAGGAACGCAAGTTTTGGATCCTGCCATGGAAGGGGGACCTTTGAAGCCCGTGGAAAGTAAAGCCGATAAGGAATCACCAAAGAAGAAGGTGAAAGTTAAGAAAGAGGCAATAAAGCCGGTGCAGCGACCTAAAGAGCGGATGGTTTGGCGTGAAAAGCGAGCTCTATCAAACTATCATGAATTCGATTTGGCGAGCTCTCTTTGCGAAGTCAAGCTGGATGTGAACCTCTTACAGCTTATTAAGATTTCCCCAGGAGTACGCAAGGAATTTAGAAAGATCCTACGTACCGGGTATATCGTAGAACCTTTGGGTATTACGCGAGTTGGCGATGACTGGTTCGAGCATGCTGAGAAGCATTGCCCAAGGGTTACAGCCTATGTCGATGGGATATTAGTAGATTATGCCATTGTCGACACGGGATCATCTGTTAACATTATGAGTTCTGAATTGATGGAAAGGTTGGGTCTTGCGATCCAGAAAGATACCTCCACAATTCTCGGAATGGCAGATGATAGTTTGAGATAGCCGGAAGGCTGCATTACTAAGGTCCATGTCACTGTTGCAAATGTAGAATGCCTGTTGGACTTTAGGGTGATTCGTTTTGCAGGCCAGCCAAGTTACCAAGTATTACTCGGACGACCTTGGATCTTGCAAGCGGACTGCCAAGTAGATATACCTTCCGGTCGACTAATATTCGGCAGAGGCGGCCAGCGTGTGGTGGTTGATGCTTACCCTGAGTCCCCGCAGAGTGAGAGAGTTCCTCTATCTTCTACAGAATTGGAGACATTAGAAGATTTATCTGCCAGTGAGACATCATCGAGTGATGAGTCCAAAGAGGGATCCACCACAGAAGACATCTATCAGATCACTTTGAACGAGCCGATAGAGGGCCAAGATCGCATAAGAGATGCAGATGTTATCGAGCTAGACCTTGGTACGCCTGATGATTCGTGGCCAATCAAATTAGGTTCTATGCTCAGCACAACAGAAAGGGAGGACTATGTGGCCTTGATTCAGGAATTCCGTGATATCTTTGCATGGAGTTATGATGAGCTGAGAGGCATTCCTCCTAGTCTTGCTGTTCATACAATTCCGTTGAAAGAGGGCAGTCGTCCTGTACGACAGAAAGTAAGGCGTATGCCTTTCGAACTGAGGGACGGGCTGTTTGAAGAGTTACAGAAGCTTCGGAAAGCAGGTTTGATTTTTCCTGTGCAACACACGGAATTGTGTTCGCCAGTTGTGATTAGAAAGAAGAAGAATAATCAAATCCGATTATGTGTAGACATTAGAGAGCTGAATAAGCAGACAGTTAAGGACTACTACCCGTTGCCATTTATTGACCAAATTTTGGATCAATTAGCGGGTAGGGAGATATATTCGTTTATGGATTGCTTTGCAGGATATAACCAAATGGCAATTGCAGAAGAGGACAAGTTGAAAACAGTTTTTATTACTGTATTTGGTACTTTTGCGTACCATGTGATGGCCTTTGATTTATGCAATGCGCCTGGTTCATGGCAACGAACAGCAGATAAGACATTTGGTGACATATCCCCTGAAGAGTTGAAGATGTTTATTGATGACTTAGGGGTCGCCACCGTGAGAGGAAGGCAGCTGATCATTTTAAGAAAATGCTTTGAGCGATGTAGACAATTTTGCATCACCCTAAATCCACGGAAGTGTGTTTTTGGAGTACCTTATGGGCTATTGCTGGGTCATGTGGTCAGTTCGGTAGGAATTGCGACAGACCTCGAGAATGTCAAAGTTATAGTTGCCATGGGTCCACCACGCACTTCGAAAGAAGTTCATAGCTTTCTGTCTTCGGTTGGTTATTACCACAGATTCATAAACGCCTTGGCAGAAAGAACGTTGCCGCTTACAAATTTATTATCCTTTAGTTGTTTGTTTGTATGGGGTGACCCTTGTAAGGTAGCATTCGAGGATGTGAAATAGGAGCTAGCAAGAGCGGCCGCTTTAAAAGCACCTAAAAGAGGTAAGGTGTTCTATATATTTTCAGCAGCCACCATGTATAGTATCAGCTACTGTTTAGCCCAAATTTGGGAAGAGAAGTGGTATCATCCAATAGCCTTTGCTAGTCAAAAATTGGGCATTTCAGAGATCAATTATACTTACATGGAGAAGTTGTGTCTAGCGATGGTCTTTGGGACCAAGAAATTTAGGCATTATATTCTCTATGAGAAAGTCGTGCTTTATACGAAGGCGGAGGGGCTTCGATTATTGATGAATAAGCTACAGCCGCCTGATCATCTAGCGAAGTGGTTAATCACTTTGCAGGAATTTGATTATGAAATCCGTAGTAAGCCACCAAGGTTGCAAGGCATCGTGGAATGTCTTGTGGACTTTGGGGAGCCGAAAGAATCTGTGGCTGAAGGTAGTGACATGAAGTTGTTATTTAAAATAGATACGGCATCTATTCCCTCTTGGTATGCTGCAATAACACATTATTTATCGACGGGAGAGGCGGGATCCGAATTATCTAAAGCTGAGAGAAGGAAAATTAAGCAGCAAGCGTTAAAGTTTGCCTTGATCGCAGGTACATTATATCGGCAAGGGGTTGATGACATCTATCGCCGATGTGTGATGCCTGACGAGGTGCCATTCATTTTGGAAGAGTGCCATGATTCTGCTTGCGGCGGCCATTTTGCTGGATGGCTTACAACACAAAAGGCTTTAAGAGCAGGTTATTGGTGGCCTGCCATCTTCCAGGATGCGTTTGCGTATGTTAAGAAATGCAACATTTGTCAACGACATTATAGTCGAGAGAATAGGAAACGTCCACTCACCCCTATTATGGCGATACTTCCATTTGAGAAGTGGGGAATAGACTTTGTGGGTCCTATTACTCCGTCGTTGACTACGCAAAAGAGGTACATCATTGTAGCAACTGACTACTTCACAAAGTGGTCAGAAGCACGTGCAACAAGGAAAGATGATGCTAAAGAAACCACTAGTTTCCTTTTAGAGCAGATAATATGCCGCTTTGGCCCGCCGAAAGAATTAGTGTCGGACCGCGGAACCCATTTCCTGAACAAGGTGATCAAAAGCTTGACAGAGACTTGGCAAATCAAGCATAACAAGACAACCCCATATAACCCGCAAGCCAATGGGCAAGTTGAAAGCACCAACAAGTAGCTTGTGGGCATCCTGTCCAAAATTGTATCGGAAAAGAAACGGGATTGGGATAAAAAGTTATACGTGGCAGTGTGGGCCTATAATACGACCTTCAAACGAGCCACTGGCCATACCCCGTTCAAGTTAGTATATGGGGAGGACTGTGTCTTGCCTTTAGAGATTGAGATGCCGACTATTCGGTTTGCCATCAATCATTCTTTGAGTGATAAAGACGCACTTTTTGAGCGCTTGACGACACTGGCACATTTAGATGAGCTTAAGCTGCAGAGCTTATTGCACCAAGAAGTGGAGAAGCGCCGAATGAAGCAGCTACACGACCTCAAAGCCAAGAAATACACCTTCAAGAAAGGACAGCTTGTTCTGTATTATGATGCACGACGTGAATTATTTCCCGGCAAGCTAGAGCCCAAATGGGACGGGCCCTATAGGATCGTTAGAATAGGAAAGAATAAATCCACAGTCTTGTTAGCTGACCTTGAGGGGGTAGAATTTAAAAATAAGGTTAATCTTAATAAGATTAAACCTTTTTATTTCTGATTGCACTAATACTATGACTGCCTTGCAGGTCTAGGAGAGATCGATCAAATATCTGCAAGGAAATCGTGATAGAGGTTGATGGGTCGTCAGATCCCTTATTTAGAACACCCATATTTAGAACAGAGGTATTATCAGGGAAAGCTCATTTGGTGGAGCAAAGGATATAAGGTGACTGAGCAAGAAGGTGGGACATTTATTTGGGAGATTAAGGTCTTCTGCCATCACTGCTTACAAATTTTGACGAGCATCCCTATTGAATTCAATGATGATGGAGGGATGGAGCCTACGGTCCACCCGTTGAATATGCTGAATTTTGATTACCATAATTACGAGTAGAGTTCAGGATGGCGAAATATGTAAACCCTTTATGGACGT
Source organism: Lygodium microphyllum (assembly GCF_053477565.2). Taxonomy (NCBI): domain Eukaryota; kingdom Viridiplantae; phylum Streptophyta; class Polypodiopsida; order Schizaeales; family Lygodiaceae; genus Lygodium; species Lygodium microphyllum. Next base: position 98,259,114 of record NC_141149.1, on the reverse strand, counting down.
ACACCTTGTACTTTGATGGGGCGTCCAGGGGTGCATGCAAAAAAGAAAGTGTAGGAGTTGTCATCTGAGATCCCCGATGACGCATTGTCATGAAGTTAGCTGCTTATCTCGGGGTGAATTTTACCAATAATATGGCAGAATACAAAGCCCTGATTATGGGTTTGAATATTGCAAATAAGGGTGTTATCCGCTAGTTATTGGTGAAAGGGGACTCTCGGTTGGTTTTAAATCAACTCAATGGGACGTACATGGTACGGAACCCCATCCTTTGCATGTACCATCATACTGCCATAGCCCTGCTAGAAAAATTTGATAGAGTGTCTTTTCAGCTGATTCCACGAAACTGGAATCAGTTTGCCGATTCATTGAATAATTTTGCATATGAAGAAGACCTCTTCTTTAATTGTGGCCCTTGTCCCAATATATCTATTGATGTGAGACAGGACCTGGTCGGTTGTGGGGTATGCTTTCTGAACATGCCCTCTTTGGTAGACAATGGTTGATCTGGGTGATGCAGAGGGTAAGCGAGACTCCTCTACCTTTATTATCTTGGACCCACAGACTGATTAGACGACATGTGACGCGAATACCTCTTGCGATATACGTAGGAGGGATGGGTCATAATTTAATGCACCTAGTTTAGGGCTACGAGCCTCTGTTCCCCTGGGAATGGTATGCTTTGATGTCTATCATAGTTGTTTCCAGGAGGATGTTATGCGTAGTATTATTTGATTTCATTAGGCCAAGAGGGCCAATTTATTGGCAAAGTCATCTTTGATTTCATTAGGCCAAGAGGGCCATTTCCCTGTCTAGTACAGGTGCGCTTAATTGGGTTTTTGTTTTAAGTGTTGTGCTGGACAGGTTTCGTGGTTCGTGGAATTTGGTGGAGCCTGGAGGAGCCTTTGCTGCGATGGAAGCTTCTTGTGGCCAATCCAAGTGATACCTCTCCTTTACGAGTACCTTTCTTTCCTGTTATATGTGTATTTGTACTTGTCAAGGGGATTCATTTTTGTTGGGGACCGGCAACCAAGGCATGAAGTCCCAGGTTTAGGCTAAGTATGTTTGAGGGAGGTCGGAGTAGTCATTGCCTCCTGTAAAGACATTGTTAGGCATCGAAAGACCTGTTTTAGAAGGAAGTCTTAGTGGCCCTGTTTTGCTAGCCTGCTAGGCAGCCATTCTAGGAGTTCTTGTTAGTTGTGAGGCAGTTAGAGAAGCCTGCTAGAAGATAATAATGATGATGCCAAGAAACCCTAAACATCCCAAAAGATGAATATAAATACGAAGGTGTGTAAAAAGGGGTTCTAACCCCTATCAAAGAAAAGAAAAAAAATGAAAATGTGTAGGCAGTTGATCATCGCCTTGCGAAGACCTGGTAGGTTCCTGGAGACGAATCAAACCCGGGGTCGATACCTTGTCTTCCTAGGGGTGGCTTCTTGCTAGAAAAAAATGACAAAACAAGGAAGGTTGGAGCAAAAATAAAAGTGAGCGTTAGAAAAGGATTAAGTGTCGCCTTGCGAGGGCTTGGTAGGTTCTTGGGTGCCGAGACAGGTCCTAAGACCGATGCCCTGTTCTCCTTGGGTCACTACGCTCAGCTCCCTCCTTTTTACATGCCCAAGTATGTCAATAAAATAAACACCCTCAAAGAAGAAATGTACTGGAAGAAGATACTCCTTGATCAGGCTATAGGAGTCCTTGCCTTGTAGGAGCTCCTAGTTGTGTTGTCTTTAGTTGGTAAGTAGTTCAGACTACCACTTAGGGCAACCTCTTTGATAGGGTTTTTAGGTTGGCTGTGTTAGAGCAATTGGTCAGTGACTCGCTTTGGATCTTCTATTAGATGATGCTAGGCCTAGTCCTTGTGGATGTCATGCCTTGGTTCTGTCCAAGGGTAGGGGGAGCATTGTGCTAAGTTTTATCGCATATTTGTTTTGTATCAGCTTGATGCTTCTTTGTTTGTTTATGTGCAGATATGTTCGTGGATTCGACGGGCTGAGTCACCCTATCCCGTGGTCACTAATGAGAGCAAAATTTTGGTGCCGAGAATTACTTAAAAATAGCTAAAAATTATGAATATCAAGGGAAAAATATTCACTGTCAAAGGCGGCGGCTCGATCTAGGACGATTTTAAGCACCAAAGTGCTTTAAAGGTGCCCGAGCGATACTTGTTGATTTTTCATAATTTTTCAGACAATTGTGCGGGTTGACACGAGCTACTAGCCAATGCGGGATGCCAAGCCAGATGCCCAAGATTTTTCAGAGCTCGATTCCGAGTCCGGACGGGGAAATGGCCAAGGAACCGGTCAAAATGCGAAGAGGTGGACAAAAGTTTGGCCAAGTGGGCATGACCCTTGGGGAGTTGAGACAACTTATGCCACATGAAATGTGGCATTAAAAAAAAATCGTGATGGAGGAGAGGAGGGCGACGTCTGTCTGGCGCCGAAAAATACGCCATGTTGATGGAGATGCCTCATGCTGCCTGTGAACAACCATGCCAACTGATCATTGGCCCTCATTCCCCTCTGTCTGCTGGTTATTTCGCCGCCCTTCGCTCACATAATGGTGGTCTCTTTGAAGATCTCTGAATCTAGTCTTTCTCTCTCCTCCCTCTCTCTCATCTAAGAGGAAGTTCATGTGGTGAGAGGAAGGAAGAAGAAAGAATGGTGGAGGCTTGTCCGGCATCGATAGGATTGCTCCACAGGCTGGAAATGGTGATTTGTGATCATTATGAGCATGAAGTGCTGTTGATTTTCAGATTTGCAGCCATGGACACAAAACCCAAAACACGCAAATAAGCGGTAATTCAAATTTTTCAAAGGAAATTCGAGATTTCATGGCTTTTGATTGATAAAATGTTGTTCATGTGGGCTAAAAATTGTTTATGTTGCTGTTTTTCATGAGTACTTGTTGATCATAATCAAAAAATCAGAAAAACATGTATCTTGTGGCTCAAAATAATACACTAAAACACGTAAAATATGGAAAATCAAGGAAAAATGATGTTTTTTGGGCATAAAAATGGAGGAATAAATAGGAATACCAACTAAATTTTCATTTTTGTTGCAAGAAGGAACTAAGGGCCATAGCCCATAACCTATTTTGAATTTTTAATAATTAAAGAATGTAAAAAATAAGGAAAAATACAAGGAAAATAGAGAAAAACCACAAAAAATAGGGGAAAAATGTATTTTGGGTGCGGAAAATTAATGAAAATTAAGAACAATGTTCGTGAATGTTTGTGGGGACTGAAGCATGAGGATTTGCCTCAGTTCAACCTCACCTTCTTGTTCTAGTGTGTTTTTTCCGCTTTTTACACATAAAATGATGGCAAAATGCCTTATGAATGTATACAACAATGCAACATTTGATCGATGGGAGGGTAGAGTGGTTAAAATGTGTCTAAATGTGGAGTAAAATGATGAAAAGATTGCTGGTTTTTTTTTGTTTGCATGCCATATAGGTCGGTGAATAATTATAGAATGAGAGCCTAGTAGCACGAGGGTTTCCTTAGTGCTAGGTTCGTGCAACGCCACATAAGAACGATAGATGAAAATCATTGAAAGGATGTTTTCCACATGTGCACAATATTGATTTTATAATTGTTTGAGCACTTAGCATCCACAATATGCATAAATCATGGAAATATTTAAAGGTATTAGAAATCCTGGATGCACAGCAATCGCTTTTATTAGGACCTTAACCCACGTTGAGTGAGAGACAGGATACCCTAAGCCATAGGCTAGTCGTGGGGTCTAAGGGAAAGAGGAGTAAGGGCAATGGTATATTCCTGTATACGATTAAATGGTACCTTGAGTGGATTTTGTGCGAAATGTTTATATGTTGAGCGGCGCATCGAGGGGCCAATCCCCAAGGTGTAAGAGAGTCGCAGAGGGGTGGTGGCATTCAGCCGTTGGAGGACCTCCTATGTCTGTGCTTCGTGCCATTAGGCAATGTGTAAGGGACTCCCTCTGAGGAGTAGTGGGTGAGAGAAGAGTGGACTACAAACTACGTAATACAAACGCAAGACATTTAGGAAGGCAATGTGCCATCAACGCTCCTGGCCGCGAGGCCGTGGGGTTGTTGGGCGCGTGAGATAGAGGTCCGGCTAGTGCATGAGACAGTGCCGGCCCATTCTATGTTCCATCAGTACACTGTCAACATACTGAATGGGCTAAGAATTAAAAAAGGGAGCGTTCACGACAGCAATCAAGTCACCAATAGACTATATCCAGTATCCTTACATTTGAAACTCTGTGTTCATTCCCGGAACAGAATTGAGCATCCATACGACTGGCTTGTTGAGCTGGATCAATGCCAAACTCTAGTGACCTCTGTTCTCATATGGCAGGATGAGGACTGTCACCTCTACAGGGTTACAAAATTGAAACTAGGTGTGATAAACAGAGAACGGTGTGTTTGGTGTTCTCATAAGCTGCGATAGTTGTGGATTCCCGATGAATACTTCTTGGTGGCAATCACCCGGAAGCATCTATTGTATCAACCTATGCAAGAAAGTACAAAGAGTATGTGAAAAGGAATGGAGTTAAGCTTTGGATTTGAAAATAACTAAAAGACTGAGTTTCTTACATTAAGCAAGCATACAGAATGCTATCTGACACATGCGCCTCCTTGTCCATAAGTATCTTAACGTCCTTGATGTCAAGACTCAATTGTACTTTCCCTCTCTCAAAATCCACAAGTATGTACAGCCCTCCTTTGAGTCCAGCCAGATACTCCGATTTTCCCTTGTCCATTTGGAGGGTCTTGTCTTCCTATTGTTTTTGGGAAGTTTCTCTTCTAGCTTCCAGCCCTTTTTTCTCTTCTTGTGCCCTCTACCTTCTTGCGAAGGTCTCCGCTCTGGCTCTTGTGTTGACATCATGTGTAACATCAACAGGTCCTCGTTCCTTAGGCTACCTCGTAGGAGGGATAAGTAGTATGTCCCTCATTTTGGCGTTCACAAAGTCGCATGGGTGTAAGAGGTGGTCGTATCTCCACCGTAGCCTCTTCAACGTATTGAGGTCCTTCAGCCTGATTGCCCACCTCCCAGAGTGTGCATAGAGAAGAGCTAGGTCATTGAAAATCTCAATAATGAAGCCCTCTGCAGCTTCTTGGAGACAAAGCAAGGCAGCCCTCTTCCAACAAACCTGCATTCCCCAGTTCTCACAAACCTCTCATACAACCCTTTGGAAAGGGAGCTTTAGTATGCAGAACTCAGTAGATTTCTGGGCCGCTCTACACTCCCTGAGGATGTTAGATTTCTAGCTGACCCTTTTGTACCTATTTTGTTTCAGTATATGCGCGGGTTCTCCTTTCCTGTTGGATGCCTTCTCTGCTCCAGCTTTCACTGTGATGCCTGGGCCAGATCTCTCTTTCCTTGCGGTTGACTTTGTTCTTGTCATTTAGACCTGCACAATGGCGTGGATGTATACGTCAAAAAAAGGAGCTTATTTATTGATAACAAATTAAAGTGTGCTTTGACGCGCATAGCATCATCCAAGAGCCCAATGAGATCGTCTGCGCATCAAAGGGCGAAACATTTTTTATGCTAACTAACTGGGTGCTTTTGCACCTGCCTAATGCCTTATGAGCCTCTGCTTGTGAAAGGGCAATCCTTACTCTAACCTAACCAAATGAGGGTCCTTTGATGCGCATAGTACCTTATGAAGGCCTTTTACAAGCACCTATGCATCAAAGGGCTACACGCATTCTAAGCTCACTAAACAAGTACCATTTAACGCACATAGTGTCTTTTGCAGGCCGTGGAGATGCGATTGCGCGTCAAAGGGCAAACCTTTTTAAATGCTTGGAAAATGATTCTTTTTAGCGCGCATAGTGGCTTCTGAAGGTCCATGACATGCTACTACGCGTCAAAGCGAATTGAAACAAAAGAAAATGGTTTGTTTCAAGAATATCTACCTGGTTGCATACCCATCCAAGACAAGGTTGTCTTTGTCACTCCTTCTCGCTCCCTTGCAGTGAGTTTATCTAATGGGCTTTCTCTTTCTCTTTGTCTCTGTGTGTTTGTGTGTGGTGCTCTCTCTCTCTCTCTCTCTCTCTCTCTTTGTTTGTGTTTTTGTCGCACACACTCTCTCTCACCCTGGGCACTATCGATTTTGAAGTGATTCTTGGGAATGCAAACGGCACGCTATATCTCTCTGTGTGTCATGCTATCAGACTCTCTCTCTATGTCTATTCCACAACGTTGTCAAAACTTAAAAATGGTTCTTTAATGCATGTATGCGGGCTCTTTAACCCACGTGGGAGAATGGTACAGATCCGTTAGAAGATGATTTCCTGCAGTTAATGCGGGAAAGTGGGTGCGTGGCCCGAGGGAATCAGAGGGATCTGTAATAAGGTACAGTAAAGGTAGTGAAAGAATGCGCCGCTTTGCATGTGAGAGAGAGAGAGAGAGAGAGAGAGAGAGAGAGAGAGAGAGAGAGAGAGAGAGAGAGAGAGAGCCAGCGTGCATTGAGGTGTGTTTGTGCCCATTCAAGACACACACAGAGACAGTGTTGGAGAGAGAGAGAGAGAGATCCTGTGTGTTGCTTTGTGTGTGTGTGTATGCATGAGAGAGAGAGAGAGAGAGAGAGAGAGAGAGAGAGAGAGAGAGAGAGAGAAAGCAAGTGTTTGAGAGAGACAGAGAGAGAGAAAGAGAGTGGGTGCCTTTGACAGAGAGATAGAGAGAGAAAGGGAGAGAGGGAGACCTACTATGTGTGTGTGTCTTTGTGTGTGTGTGCACGCAAGCGTTTGTGTATGTGTGTGCGCAAGCGTTTGTGTGCAACAGAGAGAGAGAGGGAGAGAGAGAGAGAGAGAGAAAGAGAGAGAGAGGGCATGCGTTTCAAAAAGAGAGAGAGAGAGTGTGTGTGTGTGTCTCCATCAGAGTTGCATTGGAGGGAGTTTGTTGCGATCATCAGCTTGGTGGATCGGATCATCAGTGAGAAAGATGTCTCAAGAAGGTAGGTGGTCATTCTCTAGTTCTGATACCAATTTATTTGTTTAATAATATTTGTGCGCTTTGACACGTAACGGTTGTTGCGACAATGTCAAACAAATGTATACGCGTCAAAGCGCACAACTTTTTGACCCCTTTTTCAAACCTGGTGTGCCGCGCACAGATCAACAGGAGTCATAATCTCCTGCTCTTTGATGCGCATATGGCCGTATCAAGACTACAAATGTGCTTATGCGCATCAAGGCCCTGAGAATTTTGACTGTAGTTTATGTTTGGTTAAGTGAGTCGTGCACTTTCGAGTCCATAAGGGTCTTGCAATCTTTTTTGTTTTTGTATATGCTTCAAACGGGAAATTCCGTTCTCATAGGTTTAGGAGGACGTGGAAAGAGGCCATATTTTCTTGACCTTGAGCTTAGCCAAGAGGGGAGAGTTCAGGTGTCTACAAAGGGAAGCCAAGCGGTCGCTGCACGCTCATCAAAAAAGCGTGTAGTGGATTTCTCAGCACCATCACCAACAGGTTCGTTTGAGGAGGGAGACTCTGCCCATGTCATAGAGTGCACTCAACCTTTACAAGCATTGATGCCTGCTGTGGAGGTATCACCTCTCACTGGAAGCTCACACTACTGGCAAACTCAGGCTGTGATAGGTTTTCATGAATATTCGACCTCCACTCTGTATGAAGCTTGTGCTGCTTCAAGTCTTGTCTGCCTTTCAGAAAAGAAGATCAAGGGACCGTCCCTCAAACGAAAGGTGGATTTCTCAATGTTCCAACCAGAGCAAGAGCCCGCTCCCAAAAAAATAGCAAGCAAGAAAAAGTCTGTAGCCCCCATGCCAACAGTTTGTGAAGCGGCTTTAATAGACTTCGTTAATGAAGCGGGAGCATCGGAGTATTATCCCGATTTAGTAAATATATTCAACACAACCGTGCTATATCAGGAAATCATCAAAGAGAACATGGAATATTACACTACTGAATTCAATGATTTTGAAGCCCAGGTAGAGAAAGGACGGGTGATATCAGATCAGAGGGACTCTGTTCATCTCCTTGATTGCACAAAGGACAAGAAGCAGAAGAACATCCTGTATAAACGTTATCTCCTTCTAATAGGCCCTTATAGGCCGTTTTGGTGTCCAATGCATAAGAAGGACCACAAGCTTGTGTCAATGAGATGGGGTTCATCCTATACCTGCATTGTCTATACAAAAATCTGCCCAATACAAATGTTGAGTTATTGTATGAGCCAGAAGAGGAGATAGAGGATGAGGGCCCGGATGTGGAAGGAGACATTGAAGGAGTCAGAGTGGAGGAAGAGTTCTCGCCTACTGAGGAAGAGAATGAGACCAAGGCAATAAGTCTCAAAGATATCAAGAATAAAGTTTCAAAGGTTCCACAGTACATAGGGGACGTTGGTGTTGTTAACACTTCACTCCAGCTGCCTGCTCTTCCTGAGTTTCAAATTGAGGGAAAGTAGCATCTGTTGCTCAGCAACATCCAGAAGCTGTTTTCTATTAGAGAGACTTTGTGCTTGTAGCAATTGCAAGGAGCATAGAGGAGGAGGACGGGTTCGTTTCCAATGATGATATGGAAGACCTGTCACTAGAAGAGAATTTTGATGCAGGTCAGTGCCTCCTTTTGTGGTTCAACAGGGTGAAAGAAGACAGGGAAAGAGGCAGAGTGCCAAGTGAGAGGGAGTTCAGGTAGTTTCAGGAAGTTATGGGCTATGGCAAGTTGCAAGAAAGCACTGCTCATTTCCTAGAGGAATGTCAAGGGGAGAGCGTGGGTAGTGTGTGAACCTTCAGAACGAGAAAACCTTCCTCTATGAGACGAGAAACTGGAGGTGATGCTTACTTTGCTTTCATCGTTTGCTTTGATTAGATTATGGTGGACGTTCTTATTCTTCTCACTGTAATTCGGATTTGGTCTATTTCATTTATTGCAGAGGTTGTTTGAAGAAGTAGATGAGTTTCTAATCAGGCACAGAAGAGACTTCCATGGACGCGATGCAGCTCTAAGGCACTACCTGAAGGGGGCTTGCAAAATCGAAGGTTTTAGTGCACCACAACAACCTCAGTGATGAAGGTGTTGTGGCCACATTTTTCTTCAAAACACTCTCTCGATTTCTTGATGGATAGCCTATCCCTAGCACCTATGAGAAGGTAATTTTGGTAGAGAAGTTCACAGCCCTGGATGTCTTTGACTACTGGCTTGCGTCCCGATGCTCGAGAAGGGACTATTTTAGTGCCTATGTAGGGCTTGCATTAGCATTAGGAATAGAAGACAATGAGCATTTGGAACCCTATGGAAAGAACCAGTTAATACGACTCAAGAGAAAACAAGACCAAATTTTACTAGAATATAAACCAACTGAGGGAAAAAAAGATGTATGATGTATTCCGCAACATTTCATTACACATTGTTAATACAGTCCATTTCTTTATAAGTGGCTTTTTGGTTACAATGTGTCCACTGCATCTAACTACAGTTCCTTTACCCATCGATGGTTAATAAAGTGACGTTCCTGTCTCTATCTTTGTTGTGATTGAAGAGAATTTGAGTTTCTAAATGCTTGAATCTTCTCCCGTTTTGATTGAACTTCCCTCAAAGTCTGCACAATCTTTGATGAACATAGAGTCTCTTCTTTGTGAAGCTGTTGCATTATTCGTTAGTAGAACCACTGGAAGAGTTCACGAAGGCTATTTCCTTTATGAATGCCACCACCATGTTGAGTATGTCTGAAGTATGCATTGCGTGCCATATAATGCGACTTCTCCATTCCCTGAGTGCTCCATATGCTTGGATCACCGTACTTTTGAATGAAGAATGGTAGATTATTATAGATGATGTGCTGACATACAACAATATCATATGTTTTAGAATTATATCCTGAGACGCAAAATGATGCAGGTCAGATTTTGAAGCTTACCATGTAATGTGTTATGTTGTTTTCTGTCCAGGCTGTGTGTTTGAAAAAACTTGATGTCTAGAGTCGACCAGGACTCTTTGTCACACATCTTGAAGATGTTGTCCACTGCACGCCATACCTCCACCTTTGCATTTCTGGATGCAGTCTCATGGTCCTTAACTGCAATGTGTAATTTCCTCCATTGCTCGTACTCTATCTTGCTGACTTGGTTGGATGCAGCTTTTTAATTGTGTTGTTGATTGGTCTTGATAGGAACCGCCTTCTTGCCTTCACTCCACCTATAGAAACCTTTCTAGGAAGATCTTTTTCATTGGTGGAGAGCTTCTGGTCTTGCTCAATTTGAACATTTCCTCCATGAAGCTGCATACTGGATAATACCTTTTCAATAGCAGCAATGCCATCACGGCGTTCAGATTGATTTTTGATTTTCCATACAAACCCAATGTATAGGTTGATTAGTTTCTCTATGACATGACACAGAGCGTGCATAGTACAAATGTGCACATTTGTCAATGGTATATCAAAAACAGGTCGGAAGCTCTTATCCAACAATTGCTAATCGGGTGGCTTTGTCCACCACCTGTGATCAAGGGTTTTTGCAGGCTCCATGCAGTACACGCATGGTAAGGTCAAGGCTCCTCGATTGCAATTGTATAAGCATTTTAATGTCTTTAAATCAGAGGCTAGGTGCCAAATAGCTTGAAAGGTGCCTCTGTCTCCAAAAGTAAGAGTCCTTTGCCCTCGCATCTGCCCACTAATAAGATCAGGAATGGGAGTTTGTCAGAAGATCCATTCCAAGACATCATGGTCCTCGGTTAAAACCTACACCAAATCAAAATAATACATCTATTAGATTGAGTGTATAAACCACACTGTATTCATAGAAAATAACCTGGCAGTACATACAAGAAAGCAACTGAGCTACCATAGATTCATTTTTGATTGTACTGAGAAGTACAGTGGATCATCCTTGGGCAATTTTCCCATTGCTCTATCGACCAATGCTATGGCTACTCTTTCCATCTTCTTATCATTCAGGATCTCACACTCGTCCATCTTCAGAACAAAGTTGAGAACACCGTTTGTTTCAACATGTGTGATATTGTAAAACTCAACCATCCTTCTCTGCAATAGCTCCAATTCCATGAAGATGTTGTTGTGCCCATCATATTTGACAGTGCCTCGTTTCCCTTTGTATTCATTTGTAATGTGGTAAGGGGATCCAACATAGTCATTTTGCTTCTTGTTAAGTCTCTTCCGAAGATTCCAAACATCTGTAATGGTTGGTAGAAGTTTTGGAGTGATTCCTTTAGCTTCTCATTTTGCTTCTCATTAAGTCTCTTTCGAAGCTTCTAAACATCTGTAGTGGTTGGTAGAAGTTTTGGAGTGATTCCTTTATCTTTGAATGCAGACTTGACAGCCTTATGTAAGAAGGCATATCCTTTCCGACTAATACCACTCTCATCCATAGCGCTCTGTACATTCTCAGTGGATATGGTGTTGTTGGTAATAAACTAATCCACCACCTCCATCTGCACAACCTTAAATTTCTTCTCTTGCAGTAGTTCCTTTGCAACCTTCGAGCTAATCAGAGGTTTCATCTACATTGCTGAGTTGCTATTTGGGTTGATATTCTCCTTGTTGGGCTGCAATACAACCCTGCATACATGCAGAACCCCAGTGTTAATGTATGGAGGAGCCAGAGGGAAGAAGGCACATAGAAATCAGAGGACACATAGGAGCAAGAGAGTACATAGAATCAGAATGCTTACCTGATTGCTTTGATCCTTTTCTTGAGTCCTCCTGAATTAACCTTAAGATCCTCTACATTTCGCAACTTTCTTTTCCTTTTTCGAGGTCCAATAGATGTTTTCTTCATTCTGTATTGTTCAACTTGCTTTTGTAGCTTGTTGATCTCTTATTCCTGGTGCTTGAGCTTTCCTTCTTGCAACTTGCAAAGGTCTCTAAGGTGACAAAGATGGGTATTTTGAACCTAGAACATCTCTTTCTCAACTGTAGGGGTTACGAAAATTGATTTGCAGTAGCCCAACAAACCTTTTTGTCCATCTCCAACAAACCTGAGAAGTGAGGTTGGGCTTAAGAAAGCTGGTTGACTGCAGGTTTGAGAATCATGTGGGTAAATAGATCCATCACACCATATATCCACATTCTTGGCTCCAGAACATCTTAGAGCATTCCTTTCATTTGTTGATACAAAGCTGCCACCATGACATTTTTGCACTGGAGAGTAAATAGGTTCAAGGTCAATATGAAGATGGTACTTGGCATTGTCAACATGGACAAGGAAGTCCGCCATTGCTAATAGAGGTAACAACAGCTCAGTAGACTGCTATTACCAAACAGAGGGAAAAGCTCAGTAGACCACCATTTCCAGAAGGTAGACTGCTATTACTAACAGAGGGAAAAGCTCAGTAGACCACCATTGCTAGAAGGGCGGGAGGGATTAGAGGGTTTTAGTGGAGGGCAAGGTGAAGAGGTCAAGTGAGACTTTCCCAACTACAGATGGCATTGAATGTAGAGGGGTGGCATAGTATATGGCATTGAAGGTTTACAGTGCTCTTACTCCCTAAAGATTCCTGACTTTAAATTTTCCAGTCATCAATGTGGGCCGTCGTTATCCACAAAAGGTGTTACTAAATTTCTCAGGTGGCTAGTTAAACACACCTATTTTATTCCAAAAAATGAAGATTTTAGTATTTTTCTAAAGAGATAATGATGCAAATGTCCATTTTCTTACAAGGCCCTCCTTTTGACCTCCAAATAGCTCTAATGTGTCGTCGTCATCATCTCCCTCATCGTTATCTTCACCATCATCTTCATCTCCAATCATATTCTCCACGTCATCTCCCTGTGTCCCAGAAGCTTGAGAAGCTTCTATCGAAGCTTCTCTAGGCCAAGTTCACCCATGCCTCCCGATTTTTTTTAAAACTGTCTTGCAAGGCCCGATTCCTGTGCGGAAGAGGAGATCTCAAGCAGAGTGACTTCGAAACGCGTAATAGTGCCAAGGAGGAGTTCGCTGAGTCGAAATCTACTGCGTCAATGGCTCCTAAGCAAAAGTCGAGAGGAGCGCACACAGGAGCTTCCACCCAAAGTACAAGAGTAGACAACGCCCCGATATTAAATGCCCAGGTTTCGAATAATATTTTCGCATGGAAAAAAATGCATAAAGCATGTTTTCATTCACGTAGGGAAACTTGAATGCATTGTAAAATTTATGTACTCGTTCGATTTACAAAGTTTAGTTGCATGACAAGTACTTGCATTTGCTTGCATTTCCATGGTCAAGGGTAGTTGCATAAGTTAAAAGACGGATTTGTGCAAGGGCGTCCTTGTTGCATCACGGAAAGGACAAGGCATATAATACATAATGCACTTATGTAATAAATTCCTGGTTGCGACTCATGTATAAGATAATAGTAGACGGTTCACTAGATGATGTCTAAATAGTTGCATTAAAAAGGAAAAGATTCACGAACTTTGACAATGAGACATATTTTATGAAATTCACATGCATTGATAGCTACATTTTTTTTTTGGGTTGAGATAAGCAATAAATGAAGGATTAGATCAACAATGTATTCATTGGCGTCTGATCATGAAAGAATGGTGCATCCATGCGTAAAGTTCTTTTATCAAAATTTGAATTTGGGAAAGGATCCATCTTCATTAAAATACTAAAGCTTGAATTTGATGCATCAATGTAGGGTTTATAAGAATAGCTCTGAATGTCAATCAATATCGCATAGGGCAAGGAAAATAAATATCACTATAGATCCTATAGTTGCATAAAGGCAAAAGGTCTATGGTCTTGAAATTGCATATTCGCATGGAATGATACAACTCATACATCTTGCAGTTATTTACTTCTTTTAGGGAAAGTATTTGCATCTCTAAGGGAAAGATTACCTCTAATCGTAAGACAATTAGATCAATGATGTAAATCGCATGTAATTGTGTAACTCACATGAGATTCATAAAGGTGTGAATAGTTGGCATATGATGAACACCTCAATGTGCTCGGTTAGGTTAAGTCATGTTAAAAATCTGCCTAGGATCATACTTGGGATGCCGATTTAATACTTCCGATCTCAAAGGGTCTACCCACATTCTCGAAATGTTAGGACTATCTAATCACCTATGCAAGAATGATCTAGGGTTCTCACCCTAAGAATCAGTTGACCAAATGCTAGACCTCTGCAAGGAATTTAGGGACCCTAGGACCAAAACGTTTATCGGCCTAGTAGGATTAGGGTTTTGGATTGGGTCAATAGGACTCCCAAGCCCTATATCTTGATCAAAGGTATCCTTGATCAAGGAATACCGTGTGATGAGAAAAATAATCCCACAAGTTGGGTGTTGACACCTATCTCGTGCAACAAGCTTTAACGTCATATGCTCTTGCGTCTAAATCACAAAATAGAACCCCTACACCTTAGACCAAGTTTGGTGAGTTCTAATTGCAAGTTAAATTTCCTAGGAATTGAATAGGCATCCTGCTTCAACACTCTGTTAAAGATACGGGATCTAGGACATGGCAGTGAGTTATGGTGGATGGAAGGAGAAGTGTGGACTCATGATGGAGAAGACAAAGACACTGTTTGTTACACAAGTGAATTAGGTTCCAAGATTGAGACTTGGACTCATAAACACAATCTTGTGTATGTGGACAATGACATTGACACTTCACTGAAAAGAAAAGAGTACTATCATTATATTAAGAAAAGAAAGCAAGTACAATGCTTTATAGGAAAGTAGGAAACTGCAGTAGGCACCACTGTGCATATGGGATAGGTTAGCCTGCATGCCCTTGGCTCTGAAGCTCCATACAAAGAGGCTATTTAGTGAGTGTGATTGTTGAATCTCAACACACTCTTCCTTGAAGACTGACTTGTCAAGCAAGGGTAGTAATGAATTGCTAAGAAAGTAATTGACCAACCAAGTTAGGGCAATGCGGTTGCCCATGATTTATTGACTATAATTTAAAGAAACCTAAAGTAGTGACAATTTGGGTCAACAGGGTATAAACCCTAACCCAAGGAGAAAAGGGTAAACAAGCAACTTAGCTTATGAAACCCTTGGGATCTTGCCAAGTCGCGATTGATCCAGGATCGAATGCTGAAAGAATTTGGGGAGAAGGAATCACACCTTAGCAGTTGCCCGTACAAATGACCACTGGAATGCTCGTAATTGTACTTTTAAATACATTGTTTGTATTTCTTTACTCAAGGAACTAATTCAAGAAAAACAACTAATGCTTCAGGTTAAAAGCCTGGAGGGAGAGGCAGTATCAGTTACCTCTGATTGTTTGCCTGACCCTATCCCAGGGGGTTGTTAGACACGTCAGGTACGTGGACCGAACCCACCGCGAGAGGTCTCTCCATGGATACTACTTGGAGCAAGAGGACTCTTGGGTGCTAGGGGAGGCTCTGGCTGTAAATTCCTTGCCTTTGGATCCTCCACAAGAGGCCGACATGACTCGAGATGGGATATCGAGGCTCGCATACTAGTCAACGGGCAGAACTCAGAATAACGATCCTTGAGGATTGCTAGGATAGCCTTCGGGCAGGTTATTTGATGTATTCCAAAGACTGATGAATAAAGATCAAATGTTGAAAAAGGAACTTGCTTGATATTGTTTTTCTGTGTCAGTGCTTAAGTTATGTGAAGGAACCAGTGATTAATTTGGTTAATTAAGGAAGTTTTTTTTGCTTGTCAAACTAAATGTGGTAGGTAATTAGATAACTAAAGCAACCTGAGGAAAGTGCGGTGGATGTGACTCTCGGTCCCGTCCTACGGAAGGGTGGTCCCGATTGGCCGGGAACTTTTCTCAAAGGAACTGACAACGAGGTAACAATGACCTAGAATATATAGAGCTAGAGTCCCGATTTATGCTGTTTTAGGGGAACGGAATGGGACTATGCCTTACGGGCAGAGAGGTCGAGCTTCGCATCCCTCTCATTTTCCATTTTCCTTGAACCAAGTGCAGTATAAATCTGCTTCGACCCTGATGTTTCTGCGCAAAGTAGTTCGTCTAGGACTCGATGCTAGCTACCTCCTAGGAACTTGACTATTAGGAAAACCCTGATTTAGGTCGATCCTAAGTGGGGTTCTAAGTGGGAACGGTTAGGTGCTTCTGCTTTGTGGCAGACTCGGGGAGACCTAGATCGCAAACCCCGTGACATTCCTTGTGAGTGCCGGGCGGCACTTTCTAGACTCTCTTCCCGATGGGCTGCTAAGACGTGTCCTACAAGTGGACAGGGGGACACGTTACAGTCCTTGGGAACTTGCCAAGTCACAATTGATCTAGGATCGAATGCTGAAAGCATTCGGGGAGAAGGAATCACACCTTAGCAGTTGCCCGTACAAACAACCACTGGAATGCTCGTGATTGTACATTTAGATTTAATGTTTGTACTTCTTTGCTCAAGGAACTAATTCAGGAAAAACAACTAATGCTTCAAGTTAAAAACCTAGAGGGAGATGTAGTATCAGTTACCTCTGACTATGTGCCTGGCCCCATCTAAGGGGGTTGTTAGTTGCACCAGGTACGTGGACCGAACCTGCCGCGAGAGGTCTCTCCGTGGGTGCTACTTGGAGCATGAGGACACTTGGGTGCCAGGGGAGGCTCTAGCCGTAAATTCCTTGCCTCTGGATCCTGCACAAGAGGCCGATGTGACTCGAGATGGGATCTCAAGACCTGCATACTAGTCAACAGGCGGAACTTGGAATAGCGATCCCTGAGGATTGCTGGAATAGCCTTTGGGCAGGTTATTTGATGTTTTCCAAAGACTAATAAATAAAGATTAAATGTTGAAAAAGGAACTTGCTTGACATTGTTTTTCTGTGTCAGTGCTTAACTTATGTGAAGGAACCAGTGATTAATTTGGTTAATTAAGGAAGCTATTTTTGCTTGTCAAACTAAATGTGGTAGGTAATTAGATAACTAAAGAAACCCGAGGAAAGTGCGGTGGATGTGACTCTGGGTCTGTCCGACGGAAGGGTGGTCCTGGTTGGCCGTAAAATTTTCTCAAAGAAATTGACAGCGAGGTAACAATGACCTAGAATCTATAGAGCTAGAGTCTCGATTTATGCTGTTTTAGGGGAACGGAATGGGATTATGCCTTACGAGCAGAGAGGTCGATCTTCGCATCCCTCTCGTTTTCCATTCTCCTTGAACCAAGTGCAGTATAAATCCGCTTCAACCCTAATGTTTCTGCACAAAGTAGTTCGTCTGGGACTCGACACTAGCTACCTCCTAGGAACTTGACTATTAGGAAAACCCTGATTTAGGTCGGTCCTAAGTGGGAACGGCCATGTGCTTTCGCTTCGTGGCAGAATCCGGGAGACCTAGATCGCAAACCCTGTGACATTCCTTGTGAGTGCCGGGCGGCACTTTGTAGACTCTCTTCCTGATGGGCTGCTAAGACGTGTCCTACGAGTGGACATGGGAGACACGTTACAGAGAATTTGGATTTGTGATTCTTGCTGACAAGAAAGACACTGCATCCAAATACCTTTAGATGTGATAGGTCAGGAGAGTGACCAAACCACAATCCGTGAGTGTTATTCTTAGAACTTGGAGAAGACTTGTGACTTCCTTGTGAGAAAATATACAATATTATATCTTGAATAATTATCAATAAGCACCATAAAATATTTTTCTTGAGTGAGAGATACAGGATTGATAGGACCACAAATGTCAGTGTGTTCTAATTGAAGAGGTTGAGTTGTAATGGAGCAGGATTTGGGGTAAGGAAGATTTGTGGCTTGACTGAGAGCACAAGCTTGAAAAAATGGAAGTTGAGAGAGGGAAGGTGGAATCTGCAAACAAGTTTCTTGTGAATAAGTTGTTGGATAACATTTTGAGAGGCATGACCAAGTCTAGAGTGCCATAGGAGGATGTTTTGTGGTGTACTTGTGACTGAAGTGGAGTTAGTTGAAGCATTTGAAGAAGGTTGTAGAAGTGAATAGCCAAGTGTATAAAGTCGACCTAGTTTGGGGCAGGTGAGTTTAAGAGAAGGTGAGAGTAGTTGTAAGATGTAGTGGTCTTTGTAGAAGTGAGCAGTGAGAGGGGATTGAGAAGTGAGTTCACTTATACTTAACAGACTTTTCTTAAGATTGGGAACATAATAGACTCTATATACCTTGATTATGTGATTGGAGGGAAGCTCCACTCAAATGGTGTTGTAGCCCTGATCTTGTTGAATGTTGTTGTCCCCCATGACAACAGTGAGTGGAGTGGACATCTCTTTGAAGTCCACTAACCATTCCTTATGAAAAGTCATATGATGAGTAGCTCTAGAGTCTAGAACCCATGTTTATTCTTCTTTGGATTTTGAAGAAGGTGCCCAAATACTTGTGGCTAGGCTAATGATAGTTTATGATTGCTCTTCCATGTCATAATTGTCAATGCTAACAAAGTGAGCTTGACCTTTTGAGTGATGTTTGTTGAATCTATTTTTTTAATGACATTCCTTTTCAATATGACCTTATCATTTGTAAACATTACATTATGAGATGATAATGAGGGTTTCTTGTTAAGGATAGGGATTGAAATGACTGGTAAGAGTTGGTCTTATGTTGAGGATTACCAAGAATGCCTTTGAAGTTAGACTGAGGAGAAAACTTGGGCTTTTGATAAAGGGGCTAAGTTCTTTTGTGAAGATGTTTTGGGTTGTAGACAGTTACAACTAGAGCCTTGGATTCTTGATTAGAAGAAGTAGAAAGAGTATCCCTCATTACTTGCTCTTCCTTAATTCTATTAATAAGTGGCTGAAGCTTGAGCTTATTAGTGGAGGTTTGAGTAGTGATAAAGGCTCTCCAAGATGGAGGCAACGAGGAGAGGAGAAACATGGCTTGTAATTCTTCTGAGATGACTAAACCACATATTATGGTTTCATCTAGCAGGGATTGCCACTGTTCTAAGAACTTAGTGGCAAACTGATTTTCATGCATAGTGGCAGTAGATAGTTTTCTAAACATGATCATTTGATAAACAATATCTGTGTGTTCATAGATATTGTTGAAGAAATCCCAAATAACTTTTTGCAGTGGGTATTGTTCTTACTAGTTGTACTTGTTGTACTTGTCGATCTCCATAATCAACAAGTATTTCCATTCTTGCAACTACATCTCTTTGCATCAATCTTCCTTGTCTTCTCCTTCTTGTTCAGGACAGTCTTCCTTGCCATTGATAATATTCCATAGGTTTGCTTGAGATAGGTAAAGTTCCATCCTTAGCTTTCATACTTGATAGTTGCTTCCATTGAGTTTTTTTTATCTTCATGTGTCGGTTGTAGGAGGTAGTGGCATTGTTGACTAGAGCCATTGGAAGAATGAGAGCAAAGGAGGACTAGTAGGTTGTGATTTTGAGGAGAATGTGATAAGCTAGAAAGGTAGGACCTAATGCTATGATACCATGTAGTGAAAACTAGGAATTTGTAGATAAGAGGATATTGTGCACAATAAGAGAAAGAGATAGAGACAATATAGAAAATGGAGTGAACTGTAGCTGTTCATTTCATTCCTAGTAGTTGTATATGTACATGGTACATTAAATGAGGTAGGTGAGCTTCTTCTCTAAATATCTAAGATATTTAGAAGGTGGGTATCTATGGGATCCTTTTGTCCACATTTTTTCTTATCCTTATCTTATCCAAACTATTATCCTTACATATTGACTATTCGCTCAAAGGTCACTTATCCATCTTTTCCTCATGGAAAACTACATCATGGCTACGAATGACTTTTAGAGCATGTGGATCCCACAAGTGATAGCCCATCTCACCTACATCCCTATAACCAAGAAAGGTGCATTTCATGGGCTTAGGATCTAGCTTTGTGCACTTTCCCTTGGGTACATGGCAAAAATCCTCACAACCAAAGACACACAAAATGATCATACGAGAGGGAGGTTTTCCAAACCATACCTCCTTTGCAACCTGAAAATTAATAGAACTGCAAGGAAATCGGTTGATCAAGTGTATAACAATAGTCATTGTCTCAGTTCAAAACTACTATGGTAAGCTTGCATGGCTAAGCATACTACAAACCCTTTCTTGGAATGTCCTATTCATGCGCTCAACCATATCATTCTCGGTTGGGGTGTACGGGGTAGAAGTCAACTAACAATTATTAATCCTCTCATCACAAAACTTCTCAAAGGCTTCAGAGACATACTCATCCCCATTATCTAACCATAGGCATTTTATTCTATACCTAGACTGGTTCTCAACCAATGCAAGTCAATGCTAAAAGATAGCCAAAACATTAGATTTTAGCTTTATGGGATATGCCCAAACCTTATGTGAGTAATTATCAATGAATATGACAAAGTACTTTGCACCTCCTAATGACTGATAGGGCATAGGTCTACATACACCAGAATAAACAAGAGCTAAAGGCTCACCCATGTGTAGAGTGATAGACTTCTTATGTATACTACGTGTCTACCTGCCATAAAAACAATGATCACATGGCTCAAAACACTTATAGTCAAGGGGCATAAGATATTGCAAATGAGTGAGCATTTTTATTCCCTTTAATGACATGTGCCCAAGGTGATGATGCCAAAGAGATACATGTGGAACCACATACAATGAAGGGATATAAAGTGCCAGACGTGGCACCACATGCCAAAACAAGGTTCCCACAAGTGATCTTCCAAGAAGAATCCCCAAAGGAAACAAAGTAACCTCATCATCCAGTGTACCAGCAAATATAAAACTCTTTGTGAGAGCTGAAATATTATACAAAGTAAATACACTACCTGAATCAGCTTGCAACCGAATATCACCAATACCAATTATTTGCAATGCCAAGTCATTTCCCAAACGGACAAATTGAGTCATACTATGACAGGAGTGGAACTACTCTCTATGAGGAGCCACATGAAAGGAAGCCCCTAAGTCCATCAACCAACATTGCGTAAAATCAGCCAAGGCATCAGATAGTTGTGACTCATCCAAAGAAGAAGCTATAAGTATGTAATCTTTATCAAAGTTAGGTTGCTACACCTCATTGATCTCTTTGATCTTAACACTAGACTTAGTAGGGAAAATGCTACAATCATCAGACTTGACCTACACTTTCCCTTTGCCCTTTTCCTTATGCTTGTCATTGTGCATTTTGTTCAAAGAGTAGAGAGAGAGAAAGGGAAAAACTCCATATCCATGAGCCTTCAGGCTCTCAAGCTCATTCCTTCATTTCCACACACTATACTGAAAAGCACACACACACTACAAGATAAAGTGACCTAGTGTAAATGTAGACTAGACTGACTAACTCTAGTCAGGTCACTGACTGACTACTAACCCGAGTTATTTAATGTAGTCACATGTAGACAGCTGTACACACTAGCTGTCATAGATGTCGGTCATAGATGAAGACACACTGACGGTGAGCTTGATTTCTAACACTCCCCCTCAAGCTCAAAAACAAAACTCAAATCATCTGCATCACTCCAAGTAGCTGTCTAAAGTGAATGAACTTATCTTTACCAAGTGATTTGGTAAAGATGTCTCCTACCTAGTCTTCAGTCTTCACATGCTCCAAGTCAATCTGATTTGCTAAAACCATTTCCCTGATGAAATGGTAGTGAACCTCAATGTGTTTTGATCTTGCATGATAAACAGGATTTCTTACTAACATAACACTGCTCAAATTGTCACAGTACAGCTTGACTTTGCTGTCCAAGTGTACTCCCAAGTCATTCAATAACTTATGTAACCACTTAGCTTCACAGGCCGCACCACGATACTCTGCTTCCGTACTGGACAATGCAACTGTAGGCTGTTTCTTACTCTACCAACTGATCATGCTACTACCCAATACAAATGCATAGCCACTGGATGACCTCCTGTCATATGTGCAACCAGCCCAGTCAGCATCAGTATACCCCATCAAGTCAAGAGTTTTTCCATATGCATAAAACAGCCCATGATCTGTGGTACCCTTTACATATCTCAGAATTCTTTTCACTGCATCCAAGTGTGGTTTACGAGGCTTCTGCATGAACTGACTGATCAGTCCCACAGCATAACTCAAGTCAGGTTTAGTGATCATGAGATAGATCAAGCTGCCTGCCATCTGTCTGTACATTGTAACATTCTCAATCTTTGTCCCAACATCAATCTGCAGCTTGACATTCTGCTCCAAAGGCGTATCCATAGGCTTGCAATCAGCCATACCATATTTCTGTAACATGTCATGAGCATACTGCTTCTGTAGCAGCCATATGCCTTGAGGTGTAGAAACAACCTCAATCCCCAAAAAGTATTTCAACTCTCCAAGTTCCTTGACCTTAAACTCAGCCTGTAAGCATGTCTTTATTTTTGCAGTCCCATTTTCATCATCTCTTGTAATGATTAAGTCATCAACATAGACAACTAGAAAAACATAGCCACTATTTGTCTTCTTCGCAAATAGACTATGATCAACATCTCCCAATCGGAAACCATGTTGCTGTAAATAACTGCTGATGCGAGCATTCCATGCTCTGGGTGCCTGTTTCAACCCATATAATGCCTTTTTCAGCCGACATACATGTGCTGGAAATTCTGGATGTACATAGCCTTCAGGTTGTTCCATGTAAACCTCTTCCTATAATTCTCCATTGAGAAATGCATTCTTTACATCCATCTGCCATAGTTTCCAGCCTCTAGCTGCTGCCAAAGCAATCACAGTTCTAACTGTAGCCATCTTTGCTACAGGGCTGAAAGTCTCCTCATAATCAAGACCATACTGCTGCGCATACCCTTTTGCAACCAGCCTGGCCTTATATCTTTCCAATGATCCATCTGATTTATATTTTACCTTATACACCCACTTGCATCCAATAGGTATTTTGCCCTCAAGCAACTGTACCAAATCCCATGTACAATTTTCAGCCAAAGCTGAATATTCCTCATCCATAGCAGCACGCCAATTCTCATCTGAAACTGCCTCATCAAACTTACTTGGTTCTCTAAAACCTGTTACTTTCGTCATATAAGCATAATGATGGGCTGAATATCCAGTGTAAGTATACCTGTCAACAGGTCGTTTGACCCTCTCTGATCTCCTGAGCTGTGGCTCACTGTGAGCTTGCCTCTCATGAGGCGGCACATAACGACTCTGACTAGCACCTAGTGTCATAATAGACGGAATCCCCAATTCACTATCTAAGCTATCACTACTAGATGAATCATAACCTGCAGTGAGTGGACCTGTTACATCTTCAAAAACCTTTTCTTTTCCCTTATCTGTTCTCCCCCTCACTGACATATCCATGTCAGTGGATGCAGTAGTGCGACTCCGTAATCGTCCTGTCCAAGGACTCACTGTAGATGATACATCACTTGTCTGAGCAGTCATGGAAGTACTCTCTGCAGGAGTATTTTCAGCATGACTCATACTGGGTGAGCCATCAGTAGGCACTGCAGCAGGATTCCCATACCAAGATGCTAACTCATCAAATACCACATCTCTGCTTATGAGTGTCTCATGCATAGAAGGTACATAACACTTGTATGGTTTCTGTTCCTGTGCATATCTAATAAACACACTTTTCACTGCCTTAGTATCCAATTTCT
The DNA here is from genome assembly GCF_053477565.2 of Lygodium microphyllum. Classification (NCBI taxonomy): domain Eukaryota; kingdom Viridiplantae; phylum Streptophyta; class Polypodiopsida; order Schizaeales; family Lygodiaceae; genus Lygodium; species Lygodium microphyllum. Next base: position 98,235,652 of record NC_141149.1, on the reverse strand, counting down.
TCCTCTTCTCATCCGGTATATGCACATATGCAATGCTGCCAAATACCTTTAAGTGTGAAATGTCAGGTTTATGACCATACAGCCGTTCATACGGAGTGACATCATGAATCCCTGCTGTAGGGGTTCGATTCAGCACATATACAACAATCACCACTGCTTCAGCCCAATAACCATTTGGCAGACATTTTTCATTCAGCATAGCTCTAGCTGACTCCATCAAAACCCTGTTTTTCCTCTCTGCAACACTGTTTTGCTGTGGTGTATAACTGCATGTGAGCTGTCTTCTGATCCCATGTTTAGCAAGATATCTGTCAAAGTAGTTTGAGACATATTCACCTCCTCCATCTGATCTCAAACATGATATGTAACAGCCCAATTCATTTTCAGCATGTTTCTTGAAGTCTTTGAATGCATCAAACACATCATCCTTATGTTTCAAGATATAAAGCCAAGTGTACCTGCTGAAATCATCAATAAATGAGACATAATACCATGCACCGCCAAAAGAAGCATTATGTGAAGGATCCCAGACATCAGAGTGTACCAACTATAAAGGCCTAGTGCTTTTTTTTACATGTCTCATGAAAGGAAACCGTGCCTGCTTCCCAAACTGACATGCAGGGCATACATGACCAAAATCATTATACTTGAATTTAGGTAATCTAAGTACTACTTCTTTTTGCTGCATAGATTTCAGCTTTTGTACATTGACATGTCCGATTCTCTTGTGCCAGATCTCTACATCTCTGATGGCACTCTCATCATGAGCAAACATAGCTGCTTTAAGTTCAGGAATGGTCGCTTCCAAAGTAAACATCTTGCCATCCCTTCTGCCCTTGGCAATTAGCTTGCAGCCATTTCCATACTCCTCAATGAAACATCCATCCTTGTTAAACCTCACTTGTAGATTCTGTTCTGCCATTTGGCCCACAAACAACAAATTCTTTGTTATGGTCGGTACATGTAAGACATCATGCAGGCCTTTCTTCTTGCCATCAGGCATCATCAATGGAACAATCCCTTTATGCTTTATGTCATGTTGGGTGTCATCCCCAGTACATACATGACCATGTGTACCTGCAACCATCTCATCAAACCACTCTCCATGCGGGGTCATGTGGTTTGACGCACCAGAGTCAATGTACCACCTGTCATCTCTGTTCTGCCTTGACGCAGTCTTGGACACATACTGCATGGCAAAGAGTCTATCAACTGACTCATCATGAGCACCACTAGAGGATGCATAATGCCCATGTTGTTTCCCTCTTGTCTTCATGTCATTCTGCTTTTTGTAACATTCCTTCGCTATGTGCCCATACTTACCACAATAATGACAGTCCTTGTCCTTGTTGGACTGATCAGTAGACTGCCAAGATCCAGATCCACCTCCTCTTCCTCGAGGTGATCTCTCCCTGCCTTTAAACCCACCAGATCCACACTGGCCTTGTGTATTTGAACCATGCCAATTACTCTGCTGCTGCTGCTGTCCATAAGTATTACGAGTGTCACCACGACCTCGAAACGAACCACGACCTCTAGATCCTCTGCCACGCTGGCTAGAGTACAACACCGTGTCTCTATTCTGAGAGGCACTAGAACCTGTATTCAAACCAAGTTTGACTTCCTCATGTAGCAACAAAGCAACTAGCTCTTCCCAGCTAGGGGGCTCTTCTCTGATAGAAATGGAAGTGTCAAAAGCTTTGTACTCTTTGCCTAAGCCATTCAAAGCAACAACAATCATATCATCTTCTGATACACTTGAGCCAATAGTAGCAAGTTGATCAGCTATGGTCTTAATCTCCGTGGTATACATCTGGATGCTCTTGCCATTCCTAGACATGTTGTTGAACTACTGTTTCAACTGGATCTTTCTTGCATGTGTCATGGTTCCATAATTTTTCATCAGTATGTCCCAAGCATCCTTCGGAGTCTCACATCCAGTGATTTGAATTACCATAGCATTAGATATACATAAGGAAAACCAATGCAGCACCTTGCATGCTCTTTCATTCCATAGCCTGTAGGCTCTTTTCTGTTCATTTGTTGGATTGTGTACATGCAACTCAGGAGCAACTTCATCTCCTGTACATAAATCCCAATAACCTCTGCCAACCAGAAAAATTTTCATTCTGAATTTCCATAATGTAAAGTTCTTATTATCCAACTTCTCTCCAACTATCTGAGTGATATTGTCAGTCCCATGTGCATTAGCCATGATGCAATAGACTGTCTATCAAGTGCCTGACTCCCTGCAGTCCAATAAGTATGACTGACTAAGTTCAGTCCGTAACAGTTTATGACAGTTTTCTGCACTAAATTGCAGAAAAAAATTAGGGTATTTCAGTCCACTGACACCCCAAAACAATCCTCAAACAAGTGGTCTTAACTGTAGATATAACTGTCAATACATAAGCTATGTGTTTGCTTCAGCTTAAGCTTCTGTAACCTCACTGCCAGGGTACATACATGCAGTCTGAAAACTGTAAACTGTGAGTAACCAGCAGCAATTTCAAGTCCAAAACTGAGTGTGTCAACAAATTCAGTTTCAGGTTGCAGTCAACTAGAATTCAACATACCAAGCTCCAAGTAGCTCCAAAATTGTAATTAGCTAGGACAGTGTAACTGCATTTACTTCAGCTTCAAAATTCAGTTTTCAATGATGCTCATTGCTTGCTTCAATTCTCCATGCATTCAACATGTATAGGCCAGTTCATATAGATGATGGAACCCCCAAGATGACCTGTATTGCTTCAGTAATGCACAGTACTTGTCATTGACTGTGTATGACAGTTTTCAGCCTGTCATTGATTTTCAGATCTGAGTATTCTGTCATTGACTGTGTATGACTGTTTTCAGATTTTCAGATCTGAGTATTCTGTCATTGACTGTGTATGACAGTTTTCAGATTTTCAGATCTGAGTATTCTGAGCAAGAGATCTCAGCTCCAAGACATTTGATCCAATGTATACATGCTTTGACACATTCTTGTGCTCCAAAGATGCTTTCTGAGTGTAGTACAAGGCTCCTGTGTGTCAGTAATGACTGAATGCATGCTATCCATTCATGTTTACAGTAGTTCAGAAATGATTATAGGTCTGTGTCTGTCACTCCAACTCATAACAGAGCTCCCACATAAGCATTTACTCCTTGCACACTTTAAATACCTTCAATAGTGAGCATACATGCTCTATGAACCTTGTCCAGGTGCCCCACTGAAGATTGACAGGTTGCTGTCCACTCAGATCAGCAAGTGTAGATTTTCAGATACAGGTTGCTGTCCATTCAGATCAGCAGGCGAAGATTTTCAGATACAGGTTGTTGTCCATTCAGATCAGCAGGTGCAGATTTTCAGATATAGGTTGCTGTTTTTCAGGAGACAGTCCACGATTTTCAGACACAGGTTGCAGGAGGCAGTCCATGATTTTCAGACTCAAGAGGCAGTCCACAATTTTCAGACTCAGGAGGTAGTCCACGATTTTCAGAAGGCAGTCCACGCTGATTCCTTCCTTTGACTATGGCTTCATTTGCAAGTTGTCATGCCCATTCTCCCACAGCCTCATGGATGAAGCTCTGATACCATGTTCAAAGAGTAGAGAGAGAGAAAGGGAAAAACTCCATATCCATGAGCCTTCAGGCTCTCAAGCTCATTCCTTCATTTCCACACACTATACTGAAAAGCACACACACACTACAAGATAAAATGACCTAGTGTAAATGTAGACTAGACTGACTAACTCTAGTCAGGTCACTGACTGACTACTAACCCGACTTATTTAATGTAGTCACATGTAGACAGCTATACACACTAGCTGTCATAGATGTCGGTCATAGATGAAGACACATTGATGGTGAGCTTGATTTCTAACACATTTTATGGCACTACAACTTGATATGTCTTGCTTTCCCACAATAATGGCATGTCAAATCGGACTTACGTCCACAGGACTTATTGCGAGACTATCCATGGGACTTAGAATGAGACTTTTGCGAGTCTCTACCACAACAGTCATTCCTACTCTTACCATCATGGCGACCCCAAATAGTCAAAGCATGAGAAGCAACACATTCTTTCTATTGATCTCCTTTGTTAGCAATGCACTCTCTACATCAGATAATTTCAGTCCAATCTCGGGCATATTTGCACACATAGCAATATGGAATGTGTCCCAAGACTTAGGCAATGTGACCAACAAGAACAAAGGTGGAATATTGTCATTAAAGTTAATAATCTATGATGACAACTCCAATGATGGCATGGAACTCGCTCAAATGGTGAGAAACATTGGTACCTTCCTTCATACAAAGGTCCATAAGCTACTTTAGCTAATACATCTGAGAAGTAGAGCTCCTCTTATCATAGAGATTATGGATTTTTCCCAAATATCCCATGCAAACTACCCATGTATGACAACATTATAATAAACTTTCTTATTGAGAGATAGGATAATCATGGACCTGCAAAGCTATCTAAGTCATCCCATACATCTTAATTGTGACCTTTAGGCTTAATGCTGTTAAATTTGATTAGCCTAATTTGAGTTTTCTGCATCAAAACCTGCCAATTTTGGATCTTCCAATCTTAGGTGGTCCACCAATAAGAAATCATCTATATAATGTGTGTTCAAAGGATATTAAGAAATACCCTTTCTTTACATGCTATAAGGCCTTAAAATGATCCCTTTTACTGTACTAAACTTACAATTTTTTTTCAAATTTTACTTTTAAAATCCCTTTTATAAATGTAATCCTATAAATTTTACTAATTATAATACCCTCTCTTTTGAACTCACATGGTATCTTATATTTCTATAAGGTGGACTCCCCCGACTTCCAATAGCCATAATTGCTGCCATCCAACTTTTCAATGTTGAAGATGGCATTGTCGTTTGAATGACCATACATACTATTGGAAAAAGAGGCATAGTATAGACCAAATAGGCTATTGTAATACTTGCAAACAACCCCAAAACCACTATCAAAACAAGCTGAAAATAAGAGGTACATACCAAATAACGAGTTGTCCACAAATTATGACCAAAATAGCATGAAATGGAGACTGCTCTCATAAATTATACACTACAATTATAGCATGTTGAAAATGAGGTACAACATACTCAAGCTCACTGCAAATAAAATCCAAAGCTCAATGTAACATCCAAGTGTCAAATAAGTGGCTCCCACCTAGAAAAAAGCCAGATGCCGGATGAGCAAACAAAGCTCAAATCCTCATGTGAGTGGCATCCAAGCATCCAAGATACATCAAGTACGTAGCTGGGAGTATAAGACCCAATAAAAGCTTCAAGCCCGTAAGTTCATAGACCTCTGAAGCATCCAATGAAGTAACTGACAATAGATGTCAAATTTCATAAGCTCAAATCAATGCTTAAATGCATTCAATAGCATAATCAAGCATAGAGCTTCAATATCATGCACCAATAAATCTGATAGAATGGCCAAATTGTTGAGACTTCAAGCTCAACAGCTCATATGTATGTGTGTGCGATCAACATTACCTACACCTATGTCCAATTGTACTCATTTTTGGGACATTAAATAAGTCAATGTTGACCTAACCACAATTAGTTATGGTTAGTGGTAACCTAGTTGTACTATCTCTTTCATGTTAGTAGAGATCTAATAATTTAGATGAATGAGATGAGCCAGCTGCTAACTCTTTGGCTCCACTCTATCTCTCTTATCTTTGAACATGGCATCAGATCCAACATGAATGGGCTCTCTGGAGCATGGCATTGAAGGAGACTAGATCTGGAGCTTGAAGATAAGAGTCTCTACTGAAGAAGAAAGGCTACCATTATTTTTGTAAAGGTATGCATCAAGATTTATGCTTTGTGCTTATGCAAGAGCTTGATGTGGCTTGTTTGGGAGCTTCATAAGGCTTCATTGAGCACCTATGAGTGGCCATTTGACATCAAAGGCATCAGATTTGAAAAAATATCATCCAAGGAGACTATGCCTACATCCCTTTTTTTTTTGCAGAAGCCATATCTTGCTACAAAAATGGATTTTGGAGAAATAGCCTCATCCTTCCTAACTGTTTCAACGTGGTCTATAACTTTGCAATAGAAAGTTTTTTCAAATTCTTCATATATTTTGAGATATTTAGCACATACATGTGCATACTGGCTATTTATTGCAGTAAACAGTAGGTGGTTCCAGGACAGGTGGCTTTCATCCTAACAATGTATATGTCCTTATTCTCATGCATTTGAGCATGGTTCTAGAGTGTCAAATGCTCAACTATGGAAGGTTTTAACAGGCTGGAAATTTGTCTTGAACTATGGACAACAAGTATCCATTACTTCTTGAAGCAATCTATGATATTGGATAGTATCTATGGACCTTGCTTATGGGCATATATATGTTAGATGTTGTATGAACTGAAAAGAGCATTGAATGCTGACTTTTGGAGCTGAAAATCAACTACATTGACATGATTATTGGTTGTACATGAACAGTACAGGAGTTATATGACATTGGTTCTTGAAGACAAGGCATGTATGAATGTCGGTATGATCATATCTTGGTCTCTACATGTGTTATGCTATGATTTGGGAATATTTTGAGCTTGGATTACCCTTGTTTTGGCTATGTATTGGCTGACTGTTATCAGCTAGGAAGATATTTGTCATTTGTACTTGTTGTACATGTACTACAGTGTGCCTGAAAGGTTATGTATGGACTCCCACATATAGTGGCAAATGTCTAGGATGTTTTGGGGCATGTTTGACACATAAATGTCTATGTTTTGATTGAGAAAAGGCTATTGTCATTTACTGGTTGCTGATTGCAGATTGTATGTTTCTCTACTATCAGTAAGATTGAATGTACACAGGGTATCAACAACTACATGCTCTATGAACTAGTTGATGTACCTACATGATGTGCCACTTGATTGTGGATGTATCTGACATGTTTGTGGGATGAAATACTATGATTTCAGCAAGGATTTTATTGCAAAAACCAGTCATGAAAGTTGAAGGTTGAAATTGGTCAGTAAGACATCTTGATTTTCAGGGAGTCTAAACACTGTCTACTGCAATATGGCAAATGATCAGGGCACTAATAACATCACCCTAATTTTCAGTGATAAGATTTATAACAAGAACATCGCACTATGGAAGTTCATGATGTAGAATTTTCTAATTGGCAATGTACTGGGATTTATGCACGATGTAGAATTTTCAGCTATGTCCTGGGATTTATGCACGGGGATTGAAGCTGAACCCAAATTACCTAAAGAGAATCCAACACATGATTAGTGAAGAGCTCATAGAAAGTGGTCCAAAAGAGCTAGCAAAGTACTACATTGGTTCTCTTTGTGCATTTCTGATTCAATGACTATGTAGATTACCAATTGTCATTTCCAGAAAGATGCTTGGAATACACTCATGAGAAATTATGGTAATGTCACACATACAAGACGATACAACTTAAGCAATAATTTAATAATATTTCCAGAATTTTCAAGAGCATTCAAGCATACACAACACAGATAAAGACCATAGCTAACCACCTGGCTACTATTGGATCTAGTGTTTCAGAGGATGATATGATTGCAATGACATTGAATGGGCTTGGCAAGGAGTACAAGCCATTTGATACTTCTATTTTTGTAAGAGCAGAACCCCTTGATTGGGATGAATTTCTTGCATTACTGCTGCATGAAGAAGCAAAGCTTGGTCTTAACATAAGTTCTAGTTTGTCTCAAGGTAGAGACATTGTTATCTACTCTAGCCAACGTGGTAGAGGTGGCAGAGGTCGTGGTTCTTTTTGAGGTCGAGGAGACACTCAAAATATCCATGGACAACAATAGTAGAATGCATAGAATAGCTCGAATATGCAGGGCCAATGAGGACCTTGAAGCTTTAGAGGCAGGGGGAGATCACCTAGAGGCAAAGGCAGAATAGCTCAAATATGTAGGCCCATTGATAGCTTTAGAGGCAGGGGAGATCACCTAGAGGCAAAGGTGGTGGATCCTGGCAGTCAAATGAGCAATCTAATAGGGACAAAGGCTGTCATTATTGTGGTAGATGTGGGCATATTGCCAAAGATTGTCATAAGAAGCAAGCAAACATGAAAGTAAAAGGTAGACAACATGAAAATTATGCATCTTCTAGTGGTGCTCAGGATGATCAGGGAGATAGGTTGTTTGCTATGCAGCATGTATCAAAGAACATTAGGGGAGCTTTGAGGTCTCAAAAATGCCTTTTAGGAGATAGAAAGAGAGTGCTCTAGACCAATAGGAGCAAAGCCCCCATAACAGAACTTCTATTTCAAAAAAGAAAAAAAAATATTTTACAAAAAGATTCATTTATAATAATATTACGAATTTGTATTATCAAGATCTATTTTAGCCTCTTATATTCGTGATTATGGCATTCTTTGCATTAATGATATATAGTCCTGACCTCTTTTATTTAATGATATGTGTGAATTAATGATAATGGCATGTTTACTCTAAATTGAAATTAGTAAAAAGCTTGGTACATATTTTTTTCGCTTCTTTATTTTGTCCCTCGTGTTTTTCCCTCCTTTCTTAGGTACCTCTCGTGGTAGCCTAGTCTCTTCTCTCTCTCTCTCTCTCTCTCTCTCTCTCTCTGTGCTATGGATACAGAAATTTGATTTTCAACAATGCATCCACGCTCCCAAATCACATCCATATCAATATTTAACTCATTCCAAAAAGATGGAAGATGGATTCCTACAATCATTAGCAAAGGTAGTTGGATCACCATGCAACAGGCAAAACATGGAAAAAGGTGAAGATATGAGAACTCGTTCATCTCTGCTTGGAAGGGTAGATTCCGATATTTCAAGCTTGGAGTAAATAAGAAGAGCATAAAAGAGGTTTTGGTGCAACATGTGTTTAAATATAGAGCGCTATATTTGGAACCTGGAAGTTCAAATCTTCCAATGCATAAACCAAATTGTAAGGATTTAATTCTTAAAATTTTTCTTTTCTTGAACTTGGTTTAAGATTTTCCATTATAACACTTGTTCATTTGTCTTGTAGATGTCTATCCCTCTAATCTTGAGGAATGGCAACTGGTCGAGTCTATTGTTAAGTTACTTTGTTCATGCATATTAATATATTTGTTGACTTCTTTTCTAATGATGAGATAAGAAAATCAACGGCTATGCTTTCAGTGAAGAGACTAACACATGATCATGTTATACAATTTGTTGATGAGGGATGGAGCACTAGGATAGAAGGGAAAATTATATGTAAGATAGATCAAGACACTATAGCTTGTAAATATATGATTGCTACTCAAAATTTCATCCTTAGCTTTTATTACAATAGATGCCATTATGTTGGTGGTAGTCTAGTTTCTTTAGACCAAAATCTTGATAATTTTAGCAAAGATCCTACTAGATCTTGATGTTTGGTACAATGAGGAAATTATTGCAATCCTCAAGGTTAGATCATCATGTATGCTACATCAAGTGAGGATGGATTTACAGAATGAAGATATTGAACTACCATACTCATTTGTGTTCCAACTTAATAACAAACGAGTAAGTTTTTATTTCATATTATATTCATTTAGGTATATATTTGATTTCACTTCTTGATTAATAAACATTTGTAACTTTTTTTTTTACAGATATCAACGAGGAGAGAGAAGAATATACAATGCAAGGATATTAAAGAAAATATATCTTTACTATCAATATAAAATACATGTGCAAATTTTTGTCAGTCATATCCATGACTTATACACAAGGGCTTACAATCTGAGGCAAAGCTTTTTTTTTATAGAAGGAACATCCTTTCTAGGAGTCCTTTTGCCTATCTTTGATGCTTTGGCTGTTGAATGCATAGCTTCACCTGTTGTAGCTACATGCACTTCCTCTCCTTCAATGTCCAAGCCCCTAGTTCTTGTGGATTATATACAATTGGTCATTATGTGCTTTAAGAGCTTTGATCTTATATACCAAACGTGCTCACTTGTATAGTAATCCCTTGTAAACTGTCATACCTTTGTAAAAAAAATATTTTTAGTTCATTATTATTTTTTACAATGGACTATTTTGCAATCAAACTCTATCTTAAATTTTAGTATGTTTCACATTACCTTTATAAGTTTATCATCATTGAGATAAATAAACTGAACCAATCTTCTGGCATATACAATTACTCTCTAGCCACAAGAGTAACTATCATCCTGATGAGGACACTGCAATCAACAAGAGTAACTTGTTTATGGTATTTTTTAGAATAAATTTTCTTAGTATGTTCCAACCATATTAATCAATAACTTACCGCAACTTGTCTATATTGCATTGTTGTAAGTAAGTTAGAAGGCATGGGAGGCCTTTTCTCTAGCACTTCAATCAATCTTTTGCAAACTCTGTACCAAAAAGGCAATAAAATTTAAAGTTATTACAAAATAAAGATCAAAATATCAAGGAGACCTTAGATTATATAACCTACAACTTGGCATTTTCATGGCTTCCTTTTATAAAATTGATGAGGAAACATTGCATCTCCACACAGTCTATTCCAATTAGGCTCCAATGAGAATTAAAAACAAAAATATGCCAATAATCTAGCAAAACAAGATCTTATAAAATCTATAAAAATATCAAATTACTTACTTTTCATTGTATGGAATTAGAAGAAGCTCCAAAGATTCAAAGTCAATTGAATTGAACCAATGGTCAAAAGCACTTGCATCAAGCTCACTCCTCATATAGTATGAGATGGATGGATTAAGAGCATCAATCTTTTGTTGCATATCGAAGGGGAGCTCATGCATTACACACCTAGCAAAGAAATAGAGATAGTAAGCATCAACATGAAAGTCTATTGCTATAAAAATATGGTGATTTTAAACAAATTTTGGTAAACTGTACCTCATCCTAACAAGAAGAATCAAGTCATTTACTTCTCTCACTTTATTTTGGAGATCTTGAACACAATCAGAGTCCAAAAATATCATATCAGATCTCTTCTTAATATCAACATGTCAAAAGCAAGAAACATTGAAGCCCTTAGGGTCAGCCCTTTCAAGAAGGGTAGATAACTCCTCTTCAAAAGATGGGAGATTTTCTGCTTCCTTTTCTTCTTCCTTCTTTCTTTTAAACTTTCTCCATTTATCTCCCTGCTCTACTGTAGCCTTTTCCTCTTTCTCATGTTGTCTTGTGTCCTTTTCATACGTAACATCTTCAACCTTTAGACCAATATAATTTTTCTTCTTTCTATATCGAGGCACATTTAAAATATTGAAAGACTTAACATCAGAAAGAGGGACTGGCTCAGGGACCCTTGAAAACCTGTATCTCAATCTCCTGAGAATAATCATGTCTTTATCCATAAGCGTAAGCCTACGTGCATGAGCCGCACAGATATAAGAATCTTGGAAAAACTCAATCAAAAAATCCTCTATAGCCTCCTGAATACAATTGAGACCTGCCCTAGTCCATCCAAAACTCTATAGACTATGCTTGTCATAGATTTCTTTGACAAGCCTCTGAAAAGACACCTTTGGAATTGCATTATTTAGAGCCTTCATTGCACTTCTAATCTCCTTAAAGCACCTCACATGCTATGAGAACCTTCTTCTTGGCTTTGATTTCCTTGAAAGTTTGGAATTCTTGGAGGACTGATGTATCTTTGAAGCAAGACCTCTAGGATCAACTTTTTGCTTCCTTGTAGTGGACTTAGTTCTAGCCATCTAAAACTTCCAAAAAAAAAAAACTAACAAATTAGGAAAGATGTCCTAATCTCTCATATCAATATATCTACAATCATGAAGTAGCAAACAAACACCAATCACAAAGTCTAAGTCCAATTTCAATAAAACAATACGAAATACATATGAAACTCAAATAGGCCTTGAAGACTAGGGAACTCAACACCATATCATGTTTTATATGGCACAGAGAAACAATGCAAGCTCAAGTAGGATGAAACGTGATATGGCCTTACTTGGAAAAAGAACCTAACACCAATCGTGTTTCATACATCACATAACAAACATGGCAGGCCTAGTCATATTCAACTCATCTATCCTACGAGGTATCTTCACCTTTAACCTTCTACGAGAATCAACTCAGCTTTAAGACTACTTTTTGGGAAAAATTATTTACCCTAAACATCTTTCTCCTTTAAGAACTCTAGGATCACCTTTTTGCTTCCTTGCAGTGGACTTAGTTCTAGCCATCTAGAACATCCCAAAAAACAAATAATACTAACAAATTAGGAAAGATCTCCTAATCTCTCATATCAATATATCTTCAATCATGAAGCAGCAGACAAATAGTAATCACAAAGTCTAAATACAATCTCAATAAAATGGTACGAAGATGTATGAAACGCAAGTAGGCCTTGAAGACAGAGAGAACTCAACATCATATCACATTTCACATGGCACAAGGAAAACAATGCAGGCTCAAAACAGATGAAACGTGATATGGTCTTACTCAAAAAAAAGAACATAACACTGTTCGCGTTTCATATGTCACATGACAAACATGGCAATCCTAGTCATGTTCAACTCATCTACATTGCACATCATATTTATTACATAGTTGAAATTTATCCTTAACTCAAGCTAACGTGAGATATTGTTTGGCTATGCACACTTACCCATTAGTATACAATGAAACAAACTTGATTCATGAAGGTGAGTTGGATCTTTTGCTTGGTATGGAATTTACACTTTTAGAGAAAGGTATCCATGCCCTAGGGTTGTCCATTAAGACATGCTAATGATCCTACCTATCATGTATATGGCTATTTAAGAGGCATGACATTAATGAATAATGAAGAATTCTATTGTCATTGCATTTAGAGCGATTGGAACATCCTTGCCTCTAATTGTCCTCAATCTCTCCTCCATTGCAACTCAAATCCTAGCCTGCATAGCCATAGCCAATTATGGGATCTACCTCCCTATTCTCATTCACATCTCTTAATAGGCATATCCATAGCCATTTAGGGGATCTACCTCTCTTTTCTCACTCATAGCTTTCAATAGGCACATTCTATGCTTTCAATTTACTACATAATCGAAATTTATTCTTCAAAGTCTATAACCTGCATCAAGTTAAATGCATGAAACGTGAGTATGGCTTTAATGGACAAAAGAAACCTAGCACCCACATTACAACAAAAACTTGTAGTCCTTAGTCATATGAATTGCGAGGAGGCATCATGTGGACAAGACAAACCTAGCACCCATCGCATTTCATACGTTTGGCATTTTTGGGGATGATTTAGTAGGTGTGTTCAAGTGATTCAAAACTTACTCATATTTTAGAAAAAAACTTACATTCTTGAGTGTTGAGTGTATATGCTATCGATGAAACCTTCTTTGGTACCCTTGCACAGAATAATAATTTTGTACTGTGATCAAATTAGCGTTGTGTTGGTGTTGTTGAGCATAGAGAGGGTTTTGTCTTTGAAAAAACTCTTTTGCGGTTCAAAAATTGGGTTTATAAGGATGTTGGTTTACACGTGTAGCTGATGTAATGCGTAGTTAATTTCACACGTGCGATTGAAGACTGTTTTTCTTGAAAAGTTGTGCTACGTGTCACTTACTTTTTTGGCAAAATAGCACTTTTATAGCTCCAATTTTTAAGTTTTTTCATTTTTCTTCTTCATTTAAAGTGGACGTCCTCCAAATTAGTGCAGCGTACTTTTTTATCAAACGTGCGGGGACCCTTGGTATATATATATGAACACTTAGGTTCAAATCTTGGTTACTATTTCTCTCACGTATCTTGTCTTGTCTATTGAGATATCGAGCTCCACTCGTGATATGCTAGGGTGACCGTTGTGCATTTATGTCACCGACTTGTTAGCTACATATGCGGTTGGTACACCACCCATGAATAATAGCTAGATGACAGCTATCCTTATCTACTCTAGTTTGTGGCTCAGTTAGTATGCTACCTTTGTTAGTTGAGTTTGGTTTGAGACCCATATATGGGGTTCTTCTATTTCTATGTACTAGAGTCCTTTTGGCTTACACAACTAAGAAGAGAAAAACTGTTTTCAGCCTCCACCTGTGTGTGTATTCCCCCATTGTGCAAGCAAAAAAGCTACAAGTGAGACTCCTTCCATCTCTCCCACAATCTTGACATGGTATTAGAGCCTTGCTCGTGGTGAGGAGCTCAAGAAAGCAAACCAAGTTCGCGGTGTTTTGGTAAGAGGACCAATGTTGCTTTCATTTTTCTGTTTGGAAGCAAGTCTCTGTACGTAGCACAGCCGAAAAGTGCAAGAGTGCATTGTCTCAGATTGAGACGCCCTTCGCGGTGTAGGAAGAGGCCAGTTTATGCTGCGGGAGGAGGCTTTAGCCCTTGGTTGCTCTGTTTTTTTAATTTGAGGCCATTTCAGGGCGTATTTTGGAGGCGGAAGTTTCCGCAAGCACTCAGGAAAATGCCCTGTTTTTTGCTGTGCGACCACTGTTCTACAGGTCGGAGAAAAGTTACCGTAGAAATTGCATTGTATGCTTGTGTGTAGAGACATTGGGAGGTACAGAATCATCCTTGTTGCCTGTTGATGCAAAATCGTCACTAGGAAGTGATTGTGTGGTCAAATACCACTTTCATCAGTTTTGCAGATTTGCCCTTGTGAGGCTGAAGCTGTGTTTTTTACACTGACAGAATTTTTTGCAGTGTTCTGTAATGGCGTCTAATTCTCTTTCACAGATTGTCATTGAAAAGCTTGACAAGAACAACTTCCAAGCATGGAAGTTTAGAATGACGAATTTCCTTATGGGAAAAGGATATTGGGAATTTGTTGCAGGAAATGAAGAAGAACCAGTTCTTCCTGATGTTCCCAATCAACAACAAATGCAGACATTAAAAGGATGGCATGAGAGAGCAAGAAAATTTATGTACTGGCTACCTATCAGTATTTCAGACTCTATGATTGTGCATATTCAGGATGCAAGTATGCCAAAGGAGGCATGGGATACTTTGTCAAAAATGTATAGTACAAATACACAAGCCAAGAAAATGCAACTCAAGCAAGAGTTGCACAATGTGCAAAGAGAAAGTATGAGCATCAATGACTACCACATGAAGGTGAAGAAGATTGCAGATGCACTTGCTTCCATTGGGTCGCCAGTGGAAGATGATGATTTAGTTTATGTGATCTTGAATGGTCTAGGAAAGGATTATGCACAGTTCCAAATATCCATTTCCGTCCATGAAAGATTTTCTGATTTTGAGGAGTTGATTGCTCTTCTAATTTCTAAGAAGCAGAGAAATGGTGGTGCATCTTCTTCAGGAGGAACTTCAAAGGAAACTGTCTTCTACTCAAATGCTGGAAGAGGTAGAGACACAGGTAGAGGAGGCCGACCTGGAGGCCGTGGTAGAAATCAGAATATGCAGCAGCAAACTCAAGAAAACCAGTCTTATGGAGGAGGACGTGGTAATTCTAGAGGCAGGGGGAGCCAAAAAGGTCGTGGTGGATGGCAAAGAGGCCAAAATGCAAACAGCAATGTTGAATGCTACTACTGTGGTAAAATGGGTCATATGGCTAAAGAATGCTATAAAAAGCAGAATGACATCATGAATGGAAAATTGCAACAAGGAAATTATGCATCTTCTATAGACAGGGTGATGACAGAAATGAGCATTTGTTTATGGTGTAGCACATGAACAATTCTGTGACAAGTGCAGAAGAAAGCAACGAAGTGTGGTATGTTGACTCAAGTGCGTCAAACCACATGACAGGTCATACAGAGTGAATGTAGGATGCAAGGAAAATGAAAAAACCAGGATTTGTGGAGACTGGTGATGATACTGCACATCCTATTGTGCAGATTGGAAAAATTCCTTTGTCTATGTAGGATGGGAAAAAGAAATACATATCAGATGTATTTCATGTCCCGAATATCACCAAGAACCTGGTTTATGTTGGTCAAATGGTTGAGCAGGGCTTGCAGGTTAGATTTAATCCTCATGGATGCTTTATTGAGGATATGAAAAATAAAGATCGCTTGATAGCAAAAGGAAAGAAGAAGGGCAGAATGTTTACGTTGGATGCAGACATGCCTGAATTGAGTGCAGCAATGTTTGCACATGGGACCGGTGTAGTTGCAGATATTGATATCTGGCATAAACGCATTGGTCATGTTAATGTACAATGACTTAAATCAATGCATGCCCAAAATATTGTTGCAAGATTGCCTAAATTCAAGGTTGCAGAAATGCATAACTTATGTGAAGCTTATCAATTTGGAAAACAGGCAAGGAAACCATTTTCTAGACATGTTCAAGAGAGTAAGAAGCCATTGGAATTAATCCACTCTGATGTGTGGACTACTAAAGCTGCATCTATTGGAGGTTGTCATTATTTTGTCACTTTTATTTATGACTATAGCAGAAAAGTTTGGGTGTATTTTATGAAAAAGACAAGTGAAGTGTTTGGGCATTTCAAAACTCTTAAAGCTATGGTTGAAAAAGAAACAAGCCTGCAAATAAAACGCCTAAGGTTAGATGGAGGGGGAGAGTACCTCTCAAATGAGTTTGCAAGGTTCTTGCAGGAGCATGGCATAAAGTAGCAATATTCATGCAGTCATACCCCACAACAAAATGGAATTGCAGAAAGGAAAAACAGGCATATTGGAGAGGTATCTCGTGCCATGCTCAACGAAAAAGACCTGCCAGATTTCTATTGGGCTGAAGCAGTTGCTACAGTAGTCTACATAATGAACAGGACTCCCACTGCAGCAATACATGGCATGACTCCAGAGGAGAGGTATACTGGTAGGAAACCAGATATTTCTCATTTGAAAAATTTTTGTTGCATTGCCTATGTTCATGTGCCAGATGAGTTGAGATCCAAGTTGGATCCAAAAGCTGAGAAGTGTATCTTTATTGGTTACTCTCTGCAAAGCAGAAAGGGTATAGATGCTATAACCCTTCTACTCGTAAGTTTACAGTGAGCAGAGATGTTGTTTTTGATGAGATGAGTAGCTGGTATAAACTAGTAAATGTGAGTGATAATGTAGATGCACAAAATGGTAATGTTGCACAGAATTCACAGCAGCAGTCACAAGATATTAGTGGACTTGGAGTATCCTCTAGCAGTGGTTTACATTCTTCACCATGGACAGGAAGATTGAGTTCAAGAGAATCTTCTCAAAGCAATGCAGATAATGGTATGCATGTATCACCAAAAGGAAAAGAGAAGGTAGATCAGCCCATGTTAGATGTGAATGCAGGTCACTCTTATGTGGATGGTGAATCCAGTGGCTCAGAACAGAGCATTGATGATGAGTTGGGTATTCCTTCTATTGTTACACTTGGATTAAGGAAGACCATGGATGTTTTGAGAGTATCTAGAAGTGAGCCTACTTTGCGCAGGTCTACCTGAGCTAGGTATCCTTTGGATAGGCTGAAATATGATGGATTTACAGCCATTCACTATGCCTATATAGTCAAAGTGATACAGGAACCAAAACCCACTTCTTTTGAGCAAGCCATGGGAAAAGAAAAATGGAAGAAATCCATGGATGAAGAAATGGATGCTTTGGAAGCAAATGCTACATGGGAATTGGTACCTTTGCCTAAAGATAAGAATGCAATTGGTTGTAAGTGGGTTTATAAGGTGAAGCACAATGCAGATGGTTCTGTGAATAGATACAAAGCAAGATTAGTAGTCAAGGGGTATGCACAAACATATGGCATTGATTATGAAGAAACATTCAGTCTGATTGCAAGGATGGAAACCGTAAGAGCAATCATTGCTATGGCTGCATCAAAGGGATGGTCTTTACATCAGATGGATGTAAAGAATGCCTTCTTGCATGGTGATTTGCAAGAAGAGGTCTATATGGAGCAGCCACCAAGTTATGTGCATGCTGTTCATCCTGAGTTTGTTTGCAGGTTGAAGAAAGCCTTGTATGGCTTGAAGTAAGCACTTAGAGCATGGTCTGACAAGATAGGACAGTATCTTGTCACTATTGGCTTTCAGATTTCCAAGGCAAATTTCTCACTTTATGTGAGAAAAACAGATAAAGGTATTATGCTGCTTGTCATTTATGTTGATGATTTGACTATCACAGGTGATAGTGATGAAGATATCCTTCATGTGAAAATGCTATTGAAGCAGAAGTTTGAGATGAAGGATTTGGGAGAGCTACGTTATTTCTTGGGCGTTGAGGTGATTACATCACCAAGTGGGATATGGCTCTTGCAGAGGCAGTATGGATTGGACATGCTGTCCAAATATGGAATGACAGGCTGTAAGTCTATTTCAGTTCCTTTGGAGTAGAATGTGAAGTTGAGTGCAGATGCAGGTGAGCTTCTCAAAGACCCTACTATGTACAGACGAGGCTCCAAGGAAATCACATTTGGATGCGGCTAGACGCATACTCAGGTATGTGAAGTCCACATTACAGTATGGACTATTTTATGAGACTAGGGTTCAGATACAGTTGCGTGGATACACTAATGCTGATTGGGCTGGTAGTATTTCTGATAGGGGATCTACCAGTGGATATGTGTTCTCTTTTGGGAGTGCTGCAGTCACTTGGAGCAGCAAGAAACAACCTACAGTTGCCTTGTCGAGCACATAGGCTGAGTACAGGGGTGCAGCAATGGCTGCATGTGAGGCAGCTTGGTTGCATAAGCTACTTTATGATATGCATTAGTCTACAGATGGGCCAATTGTCATTTATTGTGACAACATGAGTAATATACACTTGGCAAATAACCTATTCTATCATGCTAGAACAAGCACATTGAGGTGCATTATCACTATGTGCGAGAGAGAGTTTTACTAGGTCTTATTGATCTAGTTTATGTCGGCACAAAGGATCAAGTAGCTGATATATTTACGAAGGCATTGGGCGCAGAGAAGCTGCGCAAGTTCAGAGACCTGCTTGGTATGCAGGAATTGGGATTGAACTCGAGGGGGAGTGTTGAGATATCGAGCTCCACTCGTGATATGCCAGGGTGACCGTTGTGCATTTATGTCACCGACTTGTTAGTTGCAGATGTGGTTGGTACACTGTCCATGAATAATAGCTAGATGACAGCTATCCTTATCTACTCTAGTTTGTGGCTCAGTTAGTATGCCACCTTAGTTAGTTGAGTTTGGTTTGAGACCCATATATAGGGTTCTTCTATTTCTATGTACTAGAGTTCTTTTGGCTTACATAACTAAGAAGAGAAAAACTGTTTTCAACCTCCACCTGTGTGTGTATTCCCCCATTGTGCAAGCAAGAAAGCTACAAGTGAGACTCCTTCCATCTCTCCCACAATCTTGACATTGTCTTCCACCAACTTTTTATCTCGTAAGCATCACAAGCAAAACCAAGCATATGCTTACAAGAAATCATTTATTCTCAAGAGCAAGGCTTGTAAATGTTAGGTATCACACTTTTCTTAATATTTTTCTCTACAATTTTGAATTTTGAGGCATTGAAGACGTTAGTTGGTTTAAAAGGAGAAAGATACATTAGGGAGGACTTATAAATTTTGTATTTGTTTTACTTTCTTTTTGTAGCAATATTAGTCTAGTAAACATGTAAAATGATGGGGTTTTGATGAACTTGAGGCATTGTTTTGTTCAAAATTTTCAGATGTATAAAATGTAAATTCTTCAAGTTTTTTTATAAGTAACGTGTGAAACTCAATTTTGTGAACTATGAGGTGGTCTGAATCATTCTTTTTACGTTTCATGAGTTGAAAATGTTAAACAAAGTTTGATCTATGAGACTTGGAATTTCATGCTTTCTCTACTGCATCATCTTGGTCTGGTAAAGATGTAAAACGATGGGGTTTTGATGTTCTTGAGGCATTGTTTTGTGCGAATTTTCTGGATGTATAAAACACAAATTCGACAAGTTTTTTCATAAGTGACATGTGAAATGCGATTTTGTTAATTGTGAGGCAATCTAAATCATTGTTTTCGCGTTTCATGAGTCAAAAATGTTTAAAAAAATTTGATCGATGAGACTTGGAATTGCATGCTTTCTCTACTGCATAAAGTTTTAATTCATTTCTTTCATCTTGTAGTTCCTTAATTTTCTTAGCAATCTTTCTTTAGTCTACTGTATATGAGTAAATGTGGATTTGTATATTATGACCCTTAATTTTTGTTTTCTGGATTTTATTTTGTGAGTAATTAGGATGACTAGAATGAAGTTTTCAATAGAGGGAATGGAGGAGGAGGATCTGGACGTCACCTGTGATGAAAGGTTGTTTGATTTTCTTCATGCAACTAGAAATTCATCTAGATTTATTTACATTAGAGATATGCTTAATGTTTGCTTTGATTTGTAAGATCTTTTGAAGGATCTTGAAGATAAACTGAAGGATTTTATGGTGTTTTATGATAGACATGTGGAAGGCCTAGAGATTGAGGAATTTTTCCATTATAGCGATATAATGGAAGCTTCTAATGCTACTAAAACAACTTTGCAAACAAGGTTTACCCTTTTTGATGAAGAATTCAAGAAGTGGAAAGCGGATTGCCATTTCCATCAGAATCAGCAACAATGTCTTCTTGTACAGAAGGATGTTGGATTTCTTGTATATCTTCAATATATGGATAGTTGTTCTTCAGATACAATACAAGAGAAGAAGATAGAGGATATTGCATGCAAAGACAAAGAAGTTGAAGAGAAGGATGAAATGTTTCAGGAGGATATTGAGAACCAGTTCGTGGAGGGATTTGATGTTGCTTTGTTTAAAAGTGAGAACATTACAAAAGTGGAAGAAAAGGAGATAGAGTTGAGTGCAGAGATTGAAACATGTCCTCAAGAATGTGTCCCAACATTTTCCACTTATCTCATCAACAAAAAGAGATATGTATTGCTAAATGATATTCAACACCTTTTTGATCTTAGAGAAGATTACTGCTTGGCAATCCTTACTGCATGGGGTCAAAATAATAAGAATATTATAGGTTATGAAGAGGAATTACTAGCAACTCTTGATGTTGAGGGCGATAATTTTCAAGATAGTTCTGTAGCCTTGCATTCTTGTATTAATCAGATCGTGGAATATGAAAAGGGGGGGATACCTTCAGATGAAGAGTACTTACAAATTCAACAGAGACTTGGTATTGATAACATGGGGTATGAAGAGAAACTGAAGTCTCCATTAGAGGAGAAACCAAAAAGTTCAATAAATCTATATGATGATAGTCTTCTTAAAGAAGATGAAAACCCTAAGGTATGAAAGATAATTCTAAGATATCCATTGTGATTTATATTAGAGTATGTTATGCATTATACACAAATATTTTTGGATGTTTATCTACTGACATCTTATACTATTGTGGTTTATTGTGTAGATAGAAATTGAAGATGCATACAACTTTCTTGGAAGAGCCAAGGGCTCAAGGCCATTGAAGCTTGGCAAAAGTCAAGGCCTTGGTCATTATATTGGAAGCTTTAATAAATAAACAGCTGCAATTTATCATAGCAGGTTGTCAAGCTCTCCAAGCTTACCAATAATGGCTTTGAAAGCTATCTCCAAGGTGATTGGATCCCAAGCTTTCAATAGAGGTTCATACAATATAATTTTGGTGGAGAAGAAAGAATCTATAAGAGTGTTTGGCTACACGCCTGGATACATTGGATCTAGGGAAGGATACTTTGGAGTTATTGCCTCTTATTTGCTCTCCCATGTAGGAGATGCCAATAACTTTAAGCTCCTTACAAGCTATAAGAAATAAGAGTTCCTGAAAATGTAGAGGTCTCATCGAGTGGGATGAAACAAAAGATTCCCTTAAACTCCATATTTGGGATTTTGGGAATTTCCCATCAATATAGGAAAATCAAATCAAAATGGATTTCGTGAATTTTGGGAATTTCATTAATTTGGAACTTGGTGCAATGGAACATATTATTGCTTATGGTTGTTTCCAACAGATTGAAAAAAACTCAAAAAGGTGGTGTTAATAAACACCTTAGTTTTAATATCCTTGAAAATCTTCAGTCGATGGATTCTTGTAGACTTTCTTTAGCCTTCAATACAACCTTTGGGGAAATTTTAAAATTTTTGGGAGATTTTGTACCTTTCTTCATCCAAGAGAAGACAATGCTATCTATTATTTTCCATCGTTTAGGATCTTTTTTGTTGCACATCCAATATTTATCCCAACAATTAAAATACACCTCTGCATCTGTAGCGATTTTACGACTACAAACTAGTGCCCAATATTGTATACGTACCTTGTTGAAGTTTTTGGAATTTCTATTTGTATCGACCTCATTTTGTGCAACACCAAGCCATATTGGATATACTGGATCTGAAGGTCTAACAAGCACAAAGTCATATTTCTTAACATCAAGCATTGGTTCAAATGCATATTTGGGTCATTTGTTCAGAGAACCACAATAGTGATCATTCAACTCTTCCGATCCAATAAAGTCATCTACATGATCTATATCTATATTGGTCACATCACTTTGTGTTCTTGGCCAAAAATCTATGAAAAATAAATCTTCTTGGACATTTGGAGTTTGAAGAGCATAGATCATATGTTTCCAATAATCAATCACTGGTGTTATAAACTTTGTGAACTCTGCTTCAGGTCCTTGTACATTTGACCATCTTTTCCAATACTTAAAATAATCTTTAACTCCACTTACTACTTCTTGATGATCCTTAATGTACTCAAACATGGGCAGCAACATTGGAATACCCTTTGGAAGAGTAGGCTTTCCTGTAAGGTCTCTCTTCCATAATTCAATGCCACCTTCTCTTTGTAACCAATCTGGGGACTTTAGATACATCTTGTATTTCATGATAGGTGTATCTCCTTGCATATAAAATCAAAATTGAAGAGGTTTTGAGTGACCAACAAGTGTATCTTTGGAATCACACAAGTATCCCTCAATGTATCTCTTAAAGTCAGGTACATGTGTCAATAAGAAAGGTGTAGGACTTGTCATCTGGCATGATTGAAAATGTTGCATAAAATGAGGAAAAGTGAAGGTCATGCTCGTCCTTAGCTTCTTTGACAATTTGTTGAACATTTCATCGATGTCTTCATGTGTATGACCCACCATGAGAAACCCAAGCTAGATCATCTTAAATGTTCCTTGTGCAACAAGCACTGATAGATATGCAAAGAGATAGCGATTTTTTTTTGATCCACAATTATCAAGTTGAAGTAGTAAGTTTTCTAGCAATCGTTTGAAATGATGATGGACATCCTGTGGTGTATTATCTTCCATGCACGATTTATTTTGTGCAACATATTGATGGTGGTCTAGTGCTTTTTTCGAGTTGAGAACATTTAGTAGCACAGAGGTTGATCTCGGCATTCTATCTACTTGTAGATCACCATTTTCATGCATGTGTAGTCGCTCCAAGTTCCTAAAGCACAACGACAATGAGGCACTTGTGAAGTTAGAATCATGAGGCCATAGATCAAGTGAGAAATGTCCATATCTATCTTCTCCATGTCCATGTGTAATCGTGCCTGTTAAAAAAACTGGTAGTTGAGTAGATCTTTCAATCTCTTTTGATCAAAGCCTTAACCTAGGGATAGGTATCTTTTGTTGGTCCATTTTATCATGTATGATGCACAAGTTTTTATCTAGATCTAATGTTGAGGCCAAGTGTCAATTGTAGTATATGTTCCGACAACTTTGTTGTTGTAGCATGTGACATTGATGCTTATTTGGAAGCACATTTTGCTCTTGAAGACACTTTGCTGCTGCAAGTTGCTCTTTGATCTCTGAGCCAATATTACATTTGGAGAACTCACTTGTCTTTGCTAAGGTTACATGCTTGAACTCTGTGTTCCAAATACGATTGAAGGTGGACAATGACATTTTCTTACATCCAATATCACTTAATGTTGTATTTACTTCTGCCCATATATCTATCTTCTTGTAAACATCTGGGATGACCAATTGTGTCTCCCTTGATCCATCTTGCATTGTTCTACTCTTGTGTGGCATTTTCTCTGCATTCTTCTTAACAAAGTCTCTAAGGATGGCTCTTCCCATCTCTGTGTGATCCCAAGCTGCTCTTATTACCCCCTTGTTTCCATGCATTGCCCTCCTCACACTATGCTCAAATTGTGTTTTGTACCTATAAAAATATGTCTTTGGGATTCCATGAATCTTATACCATGCCCTTCCACATACCACTTGTCCATTGAAGATGAAGTTGTACTTCCTTGTTCCCAAGTAATCAATCCTGCATGATGTTTCAAACTTGTCATAAACACAGTTTGTGCGGTCTTCAAATTGCCATCCCCAAAAGTATTTACGTAATTGTTGCATTGCTTCTCTATCAGCAAACTGACAACACTTTTCTTGACAACAATCAATCATGGAAACCTATGAAATGGAGTCCATAGAGATCCTCAAGTTTGCACCTTTAGAGGCAATAATTCGAGGCTTTCTATTGACCATACAATATGATCTCTTATTAAAAATTTTGTTTTTTTTGCAGAAACATAATCTTCATTGGTATCTTCCATATTTTTGGCACAAGCATTTGTAGAGACAAATTGCATATATGATTGTTGTTGTAGCAGTGATGTTCCATCATCAAAGGTGACTTGTTTAATAGGCCATCTTTCCAAAGTGACATAGTGGGGGTTGTCATCTATGTATGTTCCTGTGGTTTGATCAAGGGCTTTATCTACCACCACACCAACATCGTCTTTTCCTACTAATTCAAAGTTTATCACATCATATGGAAAAGCCAATAATATAGCCCATGTCCCAACACATAAAGTGTTGCCTTCTATCCATAGCATCACTTTGCATTCTCTCCAACTTTCATGAATGCTAAGCACATCAATATCCTCAGAAGGTAGGACATGGTTTGATTCGTAATCATCTCCTCCGTCATGAATTGTTATTGAGTTTGAAACAACTACCACATCTTTCTTTTCCCATTTTGCAAAACCACCTACAGTGTCATGAATCTTCATTGCATCAATTGTTGGGAATGGCAAATATGCTACTACATTTAAACATTTATCAATAGCCACTAAAATATATCCATCTTCAAGTGTTTCTCCATAGCATGTCTCATTTGGATGTATTGCATGCACTCTCCCAAGTACAACAATCTCATGATCAACTAGCAAATTCACAGTTTTTCCAAAATAAAATTCGTTATTCATGATACCTGTACAAGTGAGAAAATGGAGATTTTATCATTTGTATATTGTTACCTCTCAAAAATAAGAAAATAGTAATGAAATTGCTAAATACAATGAAGTATCAAATTTCATTAAAACGAAGAAAGTACTTAAACATTAGATAGAATGAGTCCAACTTCCATAATAGAAAGTATTAATGGAAACATCGTATAGAAAGGGGATAGATTTGACCATATGGCCAAAAACGAACTTTCTCATGAACTATGCCACCCTAAAGTAAATAAGAAAAGTTTCTTCTATTATTTTTAGTTGCCCTTGATTTTACTTTATTTTATTAGCTACTCTTTGAGTAAGCAAAAACTTATTTGTGTGTTCTCATTGGGAAAATATATAGCAGATGTTCAAAACTTGTACTATATCTATTCAACACGAGAACAATGATTAAAATTATTTGTAATATGTATAGGAAAATATTTCGCCACCCAGTCAAAAATCTATTGTATGTATTCCATACCATAGCAAATATAAAAATTATTTGTGATCCCCATAGGAGAAAACATAGTCAAATGATTAAAACCTTTGTTGTATGTATTTCACATGACAAAAAGGATAAAAGTTCATTGTGATCTCCATAGAAAAATATTTAGCCAAATTGTCAAAACTCAAGTAAAATACATACAACAAGGATAAAAGTTCATTGTGATCTTTATGGAAAAAGATTTAGATAGATGGTCAAAACCTCTATTGCACAACTATTTTGCGCAAGACTTAGGATTAAAATTCTTTGTGATATCCACAAGAAAAGATTTAGCCATATGGTTAAAACATGTATTTAACCTAGATGATAGCAAAAATAATAATTGTTTGTGATGTCCATAGAACAAGATTTAGTCGAATGGTCAAAGCCTTTATTGTATGTCAACAAGGATAAATAATCTTTCTGATCTCCATTAGAAAATATTTGATCAAGTGATCAAAATCTTCATTTCATGTATTCCACATGACAATAAGGATAAATATATTTTATGAGAAACTTTGACCTCTTGCTTAAATGTTGAAACCACAATGACCTCTAAAGAATAGGAGATTTCATTCCCTATGATACAAAGTTATAAAGATTGAGGCAATTTTAGCATCAATTAGACGTCATTTGAGAAGGAAAGATAATTTTTATCATGGTTAAATATTTATAAATCTTATACTACCTACTTGTTGATAATAGTAAAATTAATCATATTACATTTTATTTTTAAGTTATACTATTTTAGTCTAAATCATGTTATATTAGTATATCATACTATGTACATATTATGGAATATATATATATATATATATATATATATATAATTAGTAATAATTAATAAATATAATTTAAATATATTAAATCATATTTTGTAAGATTATGTATATCTAATGTATCTAATATGTAATGTGTAATATCATTGAGGATTTTGAAGCCACCTTAGTAATAGTTCAAGAGTAGAATCTTTAACAGGATAGGATAGCGAGTATATAGGCAAAATCTCTAACTGTGGAAATAGGGGCAATATCCCAATGGTGGGTTCTTAAGGAGGGGTGGGGGAAGGAACAAGTCTAGGAGAAATGCCCTTCGTGAGAGTTTGAGGGCAATGTCCTCCTTAGTGGAGGTTTGGAAGCAATGCCCCCAGTCAGGATTTGGGAAACGCCCCTTGTAGGGATTTGGGGACAATGCTCCCAATGGGGGTTCGAGGGGTAGCGCCCCTTGGTGGGGGTCTGTGGGCAACACCCCTAGTAGGGAGTTAGGGGTAGCATCCCCGATGGGGGTTTGGGGACAACATGTCTGAGGGGCAATGCCCCCTGGTGGGGGTCTAGGGGCAACGCCCCCAGTGGGGATTCAGGGGCAGCACCCCCAGTGGGATTTGGGGACAATGCTCCCAATGGGGGCTCGAGGCTAGCACCCTTGGTGGGGATTTGGGGGCAACACCCCCAACGGTGAGGTCCAGGGGCTATCGGTAGACCCTGGTGGGGAGACGATATAGCCATTATTTGTAACAAGTTATGATTATTCGAATAGCATGATACATTAAATAATCCCTTTTATGAATTGGTATTTACAACTAATGATGATGTTTTTCAAAATGAGTTTCTCTTCCCCTCCCTCTCTCTTTCATGCAACTCTCTAACCTGAGTGTTTTCTATGTTGCATTTTTACAGTTGCAGGTTTTGCATCTCTGATCCTCTGCGTTTTTATCTCTACTCCTGTCGCCCCTCTCTTGCTTGCAGGTGTTGCGGCCCTAATCTTTGGCAGTTCTATCCCCCTCCTCTTCTTTGGCTGCTCTCCACTGTTTCATTTTCTCAAACTGAAATAGATTGTGCATTGCAAATTATGGTTTGAATCAAGGTTTTATGACCAAAAGTACCTGCATCTTCAAATAAAAAATCTTACTCCAAGGCTTCAACAATTTAATAGGGTAGTGAATGATCGCCACTCCACAACGTGTCTGCTCTACTTCACGGGTGATTTTTATTACGTTGGCATACATTAATGACCTACTAATTACAACAGGTTTTCAACTTTTCTCTACTTCATTTTTTATTTTGAGTTAAACTACATTGATTATGATCATTTCAATCCATACAATTACTACAAATCACACTACTACTCTTTTGTATGTTTAGTATTGAATAATATTAAGTTCAAACATCAAAAGCATTTTCTAAATAAGAATCATGTATGAAAATTAAATGTAATCTTTATTTCTGTAGCAATGAGATTAGGCACTCACTCTTGAGAGTTCAATGTCTTCTTCTTCTTCTTCTCGATTGCTTGATTGATCTCCTGGAGCACCTGTCTTTTTTGTTGTCCAACCACTACCTTGCAAATGATAGGTTCTTTGTTGTGAATATGAAAAACATGATTTCTTGCACTGTTGAAAATACTCTTTTTGCTGTGAATATGAAATATATGATTTGTGTAATGTTAAAAAAACTCTCTTAGATGTGAATATGGAATAAATGGTTTGTGCAATGCTTTTATCAATGAGTGCTTTCAAAATACTAACCTTTCTTTCTATTCTGTGATGCTATATACCTTAAGATTTCGCCTCAAGGCTAAATCTAGCCTTATATTTCTTGTATCCTTCAGTAATATTAGAGCATTTTATCAAGTTCTTATACATCGTATTATACTTTATTGTATAGAGCTTTCCATTATACTATATTTTCATAGTAAAAGCATTACCATCAGATTTTATGGTTATATTCTTTATAATTTTGCAATAAGCATATGGCTATACAATACTTACAAATACTCAATATGATTTTGCCATAGGGTGTAATTTGATCTTCTAACAATACATATCATGATCTTTCATCAACCTATAGATTAGACCATATGGTCAAAAAATTTCTTGCAATATAAGAAATACTTTTTGTTATTTTATTCAATACAATTTGAGATTTTGCCATGAGGTCAAATATTTTCTTATAATATAATATGTAATTTATGTTATTTTTTCCAATATACTGTGAGATTTCACCATGCGACCAAATCTTCTCCTTAAGCTATCTCTTGGCTAAAATAAGGACTCTTGTAGTATCACAATATCTTGCAACAAATCAACCGTTTTGTTCATTTTACTACAAGAATGGCATTTTACCATTTGGTCAAGTGCTTTCTTATATTATCAACCCTTACTTACTTCCAAAAGGAAAGGCTAGTTTCTACTTAGAATTCCTTACTTTCTATAATTTGGCCATGTGGTCAAATCTTGTCTTGCAACAAACAAACCAATTTTTTGGAAATTGATCCTAAAAAGTTAAGACTAAATCTATGGTGGGTTGGATCACACAAATCTTGGGTATGCTAGATTTGGATGTATGGAAAAATGTTCTAAGAAAAACATCTTCTATATTATCTCCAAAAAGGAAGACCATGTTCTACTTGGAACTTCTTGATTACCTACTATATTTATAGGAAGTTTCGCCATGTGGTCAAAACTTGTCGTGCAACAAAAAAACCACTTTGTTTTCATAAACCATTTCTTTCATTTCAATTTTTCATAACTTTCTATCTATATGTTCATATATAAATATCATATCATTTTTCCACAAATTATCCATTTTTTTCATTCCACTACAAAATAAAAATTGACCATATGGTTAAATATTTCGTTTTGTTATCAATGCTAGCATCCAAGAATCCCCCATTCTTGTTTCATTCAGCCATATGATCAAAGCTAATCTCATACATCTTTCAAACCATGAGACCACTTTTTCATTTCACTATAAAATAATATTCGACTATATAGTCAAATCCATTTTCACAGCATGTTGCAATAAATGAATCACTTTCTTCATATGGTTATGAAACTAGATCTGGCCATATGGTTAAAACCAATTTATAGAAATCGTATTATCTTGTAGGTTTCACCATGAGATCAAATCTCCACCTTTCAAGTGTTTTTCACTTTACTTTATATTGATATCTATGGGATTTGCTACATAGCCATATTTGTTTATATGTGAATCTCATATCACAATAAACTGCATCCTCTCTTTAACTAGCCTTTAAAAACCCTATGGTAAAAAACCATGGCAAAGTTTTAATCTTATAGATAAGTCTTATGACTAAATATAATTTGACCACATGGCTAAAACCAATGACAATGTTTCTACAATATAGCTCCTTTCAAGGGAAACTTACATGTGCACAAATTAAAATGTTAAATTTGAGCCAAATGGAATCGTGAGATTGCTACATAACCACATTGATATATGGGTGGATCTCATATTGGACTAAATCTCATTCTTTGATTAAATAGGATTTTACCACATGGCCAAAAATCTTAGCAAAGTTCCTAAAGTATGATCCTTGCATAGGAAACTTACATGGAGAATAAATTCAATGTTAACTTAGGGACAAAATCATCCATGACATTTTCTACATACCCACAATGATTTTTCACTATATCTCATACCAAACTCATACTCAACATTTTATTATTACTTCACCATTTGGTTAAGCCCATGGTCAAATCTCACTATTAATAGAATTTGATCTTCTCACCAAAGTTCATGTTAAACTTTTTACTATATGATTCTTGCAAGAGAAACATACTTAATGCTAACTTAGGGCCAGAATAATCCATGAGATTTGATACATAAGCACATATATTTATGGCTGGATCTCATACCACACTTAATCTCAATTTTCAATATTTCATTTTATGGAAGAGTCCCTTTGGAGTACATTTGTCTTGTATTTCGTAAAATCATGTGTTGTTGTGTTTTCAATTTTCAACCTAGAAATCTTATACATTTATTTGGGTTTTGTGAAATTTGAATATTTTTAAATCCACTTTTGTCTGGCAACTTTTTCTCTTTGTAGAACTATTCAATAGCAAGGAAAGATACCACATCCAAAAAGGAGACCCAAACCATCGATGGAGTTAGTGGTGATTTTGTGTATCCATGGTATGTGGATGTTTATGATAGTCAAGGAAAAAGAGCTGACAATGTTCTCTTATTCACTTTAAAGAGAGATATTGCATTTTTTCAACAACATGGTGTCATAGAGAAGATAACAAATGGATGTGCTGGAAAAGAGGAAATACCATGTAATCTTGTTAAGATCAAGCGGAAAAATATAGTATATAAACTTAATCATTTATCATTTCACTTTGCATGTATTACAGAGGATGAAGAATACTCTTTGAAAACAATGGGATTGACCTTATTTGAGGAGGTAAAGGGCATAGAAGACATTATATTAGCATTCCAAGCTGTTCAAAATAGTGAGCTACTTTCCCTATCAAGAAAAGGTGATCGCCCCAACAAAAGCATGAAGCTCTAAGATAAACAAATAGACTTGAGATCTTCACATTCTCCTCAATAAGAAAATAATTCACCGAATCCCACAAGCTCAAAGTCAAAATCACCTCAACAGAGTTCCTTATCATAAGCTCTTATTGTTAGTATGGCTGCTAACACTACTCTGAATGATGCCACTTTACCTTCCATGCTAGAAGTTACACCTGCAAAGCCAATAATGTCTCTTGAGGTCAAGGGAGTAGAAAGAACATTCGATTTTCCTGAGATAGTTAAGAAGAAGGGAAAGAAGGAAGATTCACGATTTTACATGTTTGAAAAATTCTTTCCATTTGGTCCAACAACACAATTTCCTATTCTCGTTGATAGGTGTTATGAGGCACCTCTTTTGTATGCTTATAGGTCACTATGTTGGGATTATGTAGAGAAGCTAACCACGTCTTTCATAAAGAATCCCATGAATCCAACAACAACAGCATATCTTATGCCTTTTGTACAAGGCAACAATGAGAAGAGACCCATGAATCGTGATGAGGTGGATGCTAATAAGTTTGACACTTATAGTTATTGGATTATATCGGGGCTTCACTCAATTCATGTAGCAAATATATATAGTCAGAGTAATACTACACGTTATCTAGCAACCAAGCATTTATACACCACAAGAAATGCTAGAATATTAGTTGATTGTCCTGCGGATATGTGGATTGAGCTTTCATGAATGTCAAATATGGAATCACATAATGTTATGAAGAATGTCCCTTATGTTGAGCAACTTCAACAATTAGCATTTGGTTCTCCAACAAAACCCCAACAAGGGCTTTTCAAGACAAGCTCTCGAAGAGTACCATGGCAGGTAATCACATATAAGCTTACCTTCTCTTTTATGAAGATTAGTGTGATGCTCTTTCTTTTGTTCTATGCTCACTATTTTGATCTTTTTTGTAGAGATTTGTGGCATACATTGGAGAAAATTGTGCATCTAGAGATTGCCATATGATTGTTAGCTTCCAAAATATATTTGATAGTTTGATCAAAATCATGAAGAGATACTCTAGAGGTGAACTTATATCCCAAGAGGAGAGTTTAAGAAAAAAGAAAAGGCAACCTTCTCGTGCTGCATTTCGTTGCCTTATGGGTTCAAAGGATGGAGACATCCTTACACTACAAGAGGAGATCAATGAAGATCATATCCTAATTCTTAGAAACAAATGGGATAAGGAAGATATGATTGACATGGAAAAAAGGGCTAAGCAAATCAAGCAAGATAGGGTCCTAACGGAGGAATTAGTCACTCTTTTCAATGCTTCAATTCCAGAAAGTAGCACTGTGATGAAGACTTGGGAAGAGCTTGTTGATGATTATGATATCAATGATGAAGTCTACATAAATATTTTAGGCATTTGCAATGATTGGGTATCAAAGAAGCTCACACGTGGAGCTAATGCATGGTCCCTACCAAACGGAGCAAAAGATATTGTGAACTTCCTAATTGGAAAAAAGTAAAATCCTCTTCAATCCTCCACTACTTCCCCTTGGCGTGTATATGTTATCGGATGCAATCTAGAAACCTTTAATCTTATACATAATTTTTACAGAGATCCAATTACCATTGGGGTTGTCATTCTAGATGCAACACATGGGGTTGAGGGAATGAAATGGGACTCTATAAAGTTTGGAAAGGTTGTATCCACTCTACTACAAATAACGTGAACCCAAACAATTCATGTTGTTATCATTTCTTGATCGAAAGCAAATGGCAGCTTTGGAAAATTCTCTTGAAAGCATTTCTTGCAAGTATCGCATGCTAGTTGGTAGTGTTGACTTTCTACCAATGGATAGAACGGTTGCTTTTGGATCTATAGATTCTTTTGTGGTTTTGACATTAGTGACCATGGAGAAAAGCTTCATCAATTTTGAGTGATATATAAACAATGTCAACAAGCCTTCCATTTTGGACTTTGAAGGCTTGAACAAGGAGTGCAATGATGAAGATCTTGAAGAAGAACAAAGGATTGAAAAGGCCGTTTTGAGAAAGAAAACGAAAGTTATGAAAACTACAATCAAAGCATTCAATGATGCTCATGAGGTTTTATTTTATGTATATGCAAGTGGACTTGCATCTAAGGTGGCATTGGTAAATCATATGAAGACTATTGCAATGGTTTGCAATACTCAAGAGCAAAGAGAGGTTGAAGCACACTGTGTGGAGGGTCCATGAGAGTGCCAAACAAAATTCAAACTCCCAAGAGGTTCCTCCTACTTAAGTTCAAGTTCTTTAAGTACCACCCGAGGGCATAGAAGAATCAAGCCAATTATGAAAGAGAAATTAAAGGCTACTTCAGGTGTTTAAACTCTGTTCCTTCTCCTTTCATCAAGGAAGACACATTGATGTAATTTTGTTTTTTTTCTTGAGAAGTTACTTCGATTAGCATTTACAATATTTTCTTTCTTTGGTGATATTACTTAAAGAAACTGTCTTTAGTTTTTTAATTTTTTACAAAAGGTACCAAGCATGTTTGGTTTAAAAAACTATTTAAATAAATATTTTACCAAAATAGTATTAAAGAGCTCATTAAAATTTATCATCCTTTGTAAGGATAACTGTTAAATTGTAATCTAGTGTGTAAGAATACTTATCATAATGAAAAGTTTGAGCTAGCTATGCAAAATTTAGTTAAGTCTATTTTAGATCTTATTTCAATTAAACTCTTATATGTGTTGTGTAATGATTTTGTCATGTTAGTTTTAGTTAGATTTGTCCACATGGTGAAATCTCTTATCTTATCTCTTATAGCCTCTTTTACTGCATCACTAGTGTATGTCTATGTATGTACCTTAGGATAAGAGAGTCAACAATATATTGCACACCGCAAAAAGATTCATTGCACCTCCCAAAGGAGTTTTACCTCAGTAGCAAATATTGCAACAAAGATTTCACTCCAATGTATCTTTTGAGATGTGTATATGGAATATTAAGGTAAAATCCTTGTTACAATTCATGAGTTTAAATATCTATGGGATATAACTAGTTCAAAAATATAATGGTTAGTCCTTAAGAAGAAACTATGAAAACTTATCTAAATAGAGTATAACTTATTTGAATTAAATTGTCATGTGTCACTTATATGTGACATAGTTTTGGTCACATGGTCAAAAGTATCATGTTTAAATTTTCTTTTAATAATTAGAAATAATAAACACCTTCTTTGTACATGATATTTTGAAGGTCTTTTTAGAAACTGAGTAAGTTAAATATTATAATGATAATATAATTTTTGCAACTAATTACAAGAATCTATTGTTAGTATCTTAAGTATACTTACAATTAGCGATAAAAAGTAGGTATGAAAAAATGACTTTATTAGAATAGATTTTACTTCAAAGAAATCATCATATATATTTTTTTCACCTCATGATATTACTCTTAATTAGATTTGACCACATGATCAAATGTCTCTTTTCTTAAGACATCATTTATTAAGTAGTACTTATGTATGTATTTGTCAATGTGAAGTTAAATTGCTTTAGTGTTCTATGCCACTTTATAGCTCAAACATTAAGTAGAATGATGAGGAAGTAAATGAATCTAATGTGCTTCTTTTTCTTCTTTGTAACTTCAACTAAGACATCTACGGTTGGATATCTAACAGATTCAACAACAGTAAAGCACGATGATGTGATTGATGTGTCCTTGATAAGAAATGCAATACAATTATATGTAATACTTGATCTCAATGGTCTTCTTTTACAACGATGCTTTGCTAAGTCTAAAAGGTTTCAAGCCTTTCAAATGGGAAAGCAATGGCTTGTTCTTCGACTAGGATGTATGGAGTTTCTTGAAGCCTTATTTGCAAGATTCAAAGTGGGAGTTTGGTCAACAGCTTTACATAAGAATGTCATGGCAGTTATTAAGTGCTTGGAGATCCATGCAAAAAGGAAGTATCCTTTCTTCATGATTTGGGGCCAAGAACAATGTCATAGACATCGACTCAAAGTCATATATAGGCTGGATATGATGGGAGTAGAAGCAGTGTCCAAGCCTCTGAATTATGTATAGGATCAATATGGAGATGTTTGTCAGCATACCAAGACTATTCTCATAGATGAAAGTCCTTACAAAGGATGTCCAAATCCTGTTGAGAATTGTATTTATCCAAAAACATTAGAATCTACATAATGTTTTTTATTATTTCAATAACATTAGTTAATTGTGTTAAAATTTCTTATAAAGTGAAAGTCTAATTTTGTACTTTATGTCTTAGCTAATAAATAACTATTAATTAATAATAAAATTTATGTCTATTTCTTTGAAAACACAAACCATTGGTCAAAGGTTAAATCTTTAGTCTTAGAAAAATCATAAACTTCTAGCTTGGTATATAAATCTTCATTTTACGATATGAAAGTTCATTTAGCTAGTCAAAGGGTGAAGCTAGTTGATTCTGGCCAAAGCCAATAACCATCTTATCCATATATTGTCAAGATAGATAGAAATTTTGAACAAAAGATATTTATATATCATGCATATACATACAAAAAATGCAAATGTAGTGAGCAATTATTTAACATACTTGTGTCTATTGGTTTACATAAAAAAAAGAACCATCACATCATAGGTTATCTAAACTTATTACTATATGGTATTAGATCAAGTTATTAAACCACACCTAGTTTAGTGGTGACTCTTTTAAGGTCCTAGTTCATGAAACTTATACATATCACTTTAAATGATGCTATATCTAAAAGAAAAAACTCATATTATAATATCTTCAAATCCATAACATTATAAATTTTGGCCATGATAACATATTTTCATACAATGTTTAAAGCTCTTGTATTCTAAATTCTCTCTCCACTCCATCAAATCTTTGTATTCTTACATTAAACTTGGAAATTTCCTAGGTATAGACTAGTTAAGCCTCCTTAATGTTTCCACCACCATACAACATCATATTTTGTTAGTATGCTAGAAAAGATAGAGGTGAAATCCAAATCTCCTAATAGCCACATAGCTTACATTCATCATTTAAGCTCTTAAGATGTGTGATATCATATTTGTAACATACAAAGTGTTCTTTAAATATAAACATAAACACAGTGCTCTCTTTCATTCACAAAAGTAAGACATTCATTAAAAGTGTGACTTAGGAAATTCCCAAAATCTCTAATATGGTGTTCTTAGAGGACCCAGTGAATTCCCTGAAACTAAAGACCCTTCTGCAATAGAGTCATACTAATAGATGTTAAGGGTTTCTTGAAACCCATCTTTTTCCACCTCTTTGTCTAGTTTGTAACCATTCAGAATATCATTTATTTCCACAAGTGTTTAAATATCCCTCTTTTTTTCATTGGGTAATAGTGGATATAGTCCTTGCCAAAGATGATGTATTACATGATGCGATTGTGTCTTTGAGCTTGAATTTGTGCCAAATATGTCTGTAGAACCATTGAAAGACCTCTAATAAACTGTTTTCTTTGTATCTTCCACCTTCGTGTCTTGTGTGTCTAAAGTATTTTGTTCTTGCTTGATAATGTGATTTTTTCGTACCTTGAGTTGACCAAATAGATAGAGATCCATATTTCTTGATAAAATATGGAGCATGGTTGTATCAAATATACTGCATAGTTAACAAATAAAGAAATTCAATTAGAAAACCCTATATGAGTCAAACAATAAAGAGACGTACATATGCAAACTTCTTACCATATAGTGAGTGAAGTGTTGATTACCCCAAGCTTTTATCATTGCCTTTTTAAAAAGGTTCAATTGGTTTTTGAAGTCTTTGAGATCATCATCATTCCACTCTGTTTATCCACAATAAAAGAATATTTTTTCTAGTGTTTCCCAAACATTGGATTTTCTATTCCAAGCTTGTCCATTATCAGCATGATCCTTAACTGCATTATGTAGGCACTTCCATTGATTGTATCTAATAGTCAAGCCACCATTCCTAGAGTTTATCTTATCAAGTCTCCCATGAAAGTCTAGGAACCTTCTAGCCTTCACTCTACCAATAGATGGATTTTTGGGAACACAATTGCCATCCTTAGACTTTTGAAGATATGGTTCAATAACAACATTACCACCATGCAAACCAATTGCTAATAATAAGACTTTTTCAATCTTTGTTATAGCATATGTTCTAGCTGATAATGGCTTCATCTTCCATGCAAATCCTATATAAAGATGAACAAGCTTTTCAATTATCCTACAAAGTGCATGAAGTGTACAGATATGGGCATTCACTAAAGGAATATCTAGGACTAGCTTAAATTGTGGATCCTTGTTGTATCTAGAGGGAGCTTTATTCCAATTACTTGAGTTCAACTCTCTAGCTAGGGACATGCAATATAGGCAAGGAGATCTAAAGTTGGCTCTCTTTGATACATTGTATATACATTTAAGTTTCTTTAAGTCACCAACTATGTGCCACTCAATCTTATAGTTCCCAAATCCTTCAAAAAATAGATCTTCTCCTGCTTGTTGTCTCTTAATAACAGCAAGTATTGGTGTTCGATGAAAAACCCAATACAATATTTCAAAATCCTTTGTATCTACTTCGAATACTCCTAGCCACTAGATGTTGTGTTCCGATTAAACACTGAATGACATTGAGTGATTGTAATGATCTAATAAAAGTGCTCTATTCATTAAGGTAATAGAGACCCTCTCTAGTTTTGTATGTTTTAGAACCTCACTTTCATCAAGTTTAACCATAAATCTAGCCACTCCTTGTGCCTCTTCTAGTGACAAGTCATAGAATCTAATCATTAAGCATTGTAAGGTAGGCAAGTCAAGGAAAATATTATTAAATTCATTGAATACAACTTCCTTTTTCTTGCTCTTGAAGCTAGCCATGATATGGAATGGCTCACCCAGAATCTCCATTACCTTGTTATTCACTCTCTGCCCACTACAAGAATATGGAGATATAGAGACGGTGCTTTGCGACACAAAATAGTGGCATCAATATTTGCATCGCTATTAGCGTCGCATTTGCAGCGCTAATAGTGACACAAATAGCGGCGGTAGTCTGACGAAAACACGAGCCAAAACCCAAGTGTGTTATTTTACGCGCATACACGAAAAATAGTGAAAGGGAGAGCGAAAGAGAGAGCGAATATCTTGTATTTGAGAGAGAGAGGGAGAGGGAGAGGGAGAGGGAGAGAAAGAGAGAAAGAGAGAAAGAGGGAGAAGGGAAGCTTATCACCACTATCGCCACCGTTCGCAAACAAGAGGAGGAAGTATACGGAGGGCGAAGAGGAGATGCTGTCACAAAGAGGAGCCGCCAAACCCTTCTTTGAGCTTTTACGGTGAGTGCATTATTCCTTCTTGCTTTGTTTTTGCGGCGCTAATAACGATGCAAATAGCGACGGTACTCAGACGAAAAAAACAAGGGACGAAACCCGAGGGTGTTATTTTGCGCGCATACATGAAAGAGAGAGTGAAAGGAAGAGCGAAAGAGAGAGTAAACATCTTGCATTTGAAAGAGAGAAAGAGAGAAAGAGAGAAAGGAAAGCTTCTTACCACCGCCGACGCCATTCGCGAAGAAGAGGAGGAAGTGTACGGAGGGCAAAGAGGATCCGTCATCACAAAGAGGAGTCGGCGAACTCTTCTTCGAGCCTTTACGGTAAGTGTATTATTCCTTCTTGCTTTGTTTATGTGTTTTCTCTTTCTCTTTTACTTGTTTTTGTTAAAATTCATGTGTATTGAGAGAGGGAGAGGAAATGAGAGACAAACAGAGGGAGAGGGAGAGGGAGAGAGAGGAAATGAGAGAGGGAGAGGAAGAGAGAGAGGGAGGGAGAGGAAATGAGAGAGGGAGAGAAAGAGGGAGGGAGAGGAAAGTGAGGGAGAGGAAGAGAGGGAAACATTAAACATAATAGAGAGAGGGAGAGGGAGAGGGAGAGGGAGAGGGAGGAAAGAGAGGGAAACATTAAACATAATAGGGAAAGAGAGGGAGAGGGAGAGGGAGAGGGAGGGAGAGGAAATGAGAGAGGGAGAGGAAGAGAGAAAAAACATTAAACATAATAGGGAAAGAGAGAAAGAGAGGGAGAGGGTGAGGGAGGGAGAGGGAGGGAGAGGAAGAGAGAAAAGGAAATGAGAGAGGGAGAGGAGATAAGAGAAAAAACATTAAACATAATAGGGAAAGAGAGAAAGAGAGGGTGAGGGTGAGGGAGGGAGAGGAAATGAGAGAGGGAAAGGAAGAGAGAAAAGGAAATGAGAGAGGGAGAGGAGAGAGAAAAACATTAAACATAATAAGGAAAGAGAGAAAGAGAGGGAGAGGGAGAGGGAGAGGAAATGAGAGAGGGAGAGGGAGAGGGAGAGGGATGGAGAGGAAAGAGAGGGAAATATTAAACATAATAGGAAAAGAGAGAGGGAGAGGAAGAGAGAAAAAACATTAAACATAATACGAAAAGAGAGAAAGAGAGGGAGAGGGTGAGGGAGGGAGAGGAAATGAGAGAGGGAGAGAAAGAGGGAGAGGGAGAGAAAGGAAAGAGAGAGAGAGGGGAAAAACATTAAACATAATAGGGAAAGAGAGAAAGAGAGGGAGAGGGAGGGATAGGAAATGAGACAGGAAGAGGAAGACAGAAAAGGAAATGAGATAGGGAGAGGAGAGAGAAAAAATATTAAACTGGTTTAGGGAAAGAGAGAAAGAGAGAGAGGGAGAGGAAAGAGAGGGAAACATTAAACATAATATGGAAAGAGAGAAAGAGAGGGTGAGGGTGAGGGAGGGAGAGGAAATGAGAGAGGGAGAGGGAGGGAGAGGAAAGAGAGGAAAACATTAAACATAATAGGGAAAGAGAGAGGGAAAGAGAGAGGGAGAGGAAGAGAGAAAAAACATTAAACATAATAGGGAAAGAGAGAAAGAGAGAGTAAGGGTGAAAGAAAGGGTGAGGGTGAGGGAGGGAGGGAGAGAAAATGAGAGAGGGAGAGGAAGAGAGAAAAGGAAATGAGAGAGGGAGAGGAGAGAGAAAAAACATTAAACATAATAGGAAAGAGAGGGTGAGGGTGAGGGGGAGGGAGGGAGGGAGGGAGGGAGGGAGGGAGAGGGAGAGGGAGGAAGAGGAAATGAGAGAGGGAGAGGAAGAGAGAAAAGGAAATGAGAGAGGGAGAGGAGGGAGAAAAAACATTAAACATAATAGGGAAATAGAGAAAGAGAGGGAGAGGGAGGGAGAGGAAATGGGAGAGGGAGAGGGAGAGGGATGGAGAGGAAAGAGAGGGAAACATTAAACATAATAGAAAAAGAGAGAGGGTGAGGGTGAAAGAAAGGGAGAGGGTGAGGGAGGGAGAGAGAGAAAATGAGAGAGGGAGAGGAAGAGAGAAAAGGAAATGAGAGAGGGAGAGGAGAGAGAAAAAACATTAAACATAATAGGAAAAGAGAGAAAGAGAGGGTGCGGGTGAGGGAGGGAGGGAGGGAGAAGAAAGAGAGGGAAACATTAAACATAATAGGGAAAGAGAGAGGGAGAGAAAGAGAGAAAAAACATTAAACATAATAAGGAAAGAGAGAAAGAGAGGGAGAGGGTGAGGGAGGGAGAGGTTATTGTTTTATTGTTTGTTGTTGTTGTAGTAGTAGTAATAGTTTCTTTTCTTTTCTTGTTTATTGTTTTTTAGTTTTCTTGTTTTTTTTTTTTGTAGTAGTAGTAGTTTTTTCTTCTTTTCTTGTTTATTATAATGGTAGTGGTAGTGGTAGTGGTAATGGTGGTGGTAGTCGTAGTCGTGGTCGTAGACATAGTCGTGGTCGTAGTCGTAGTCGTAGTCGTAGTCATAGTTGTAGTCATGGTCATAGTCATAGTCATCGTAGTCGTGGTTGTAGTAGTAGTGGCGGTTTTCTTGTTTGTTGTTGTTGTTGTAGTAATAGTTTTTTTTGTTTTCTTATTTATTGTTGTCTAATTTTCTTATTTGGTGATGTTGTTGTAGTAGTGGTAGTAGTAGTAGTTTTTTCTTCTTTTCTTATTTATTATAGTGTTAGTGGTAGTGATACTGATAGTGATAGTGGTAGTGATAGTGGTAGTCGTGGTCGTGGTCATGGTCGTGGTCGTAGTCGTAGTCGTAGTCATGGTTGTAGTAGTAGTAGTGGTTTTCTTGTTTGTTGTTGTTGTTGTTATTGTAGTAACAGTTTTTTTGTTTTCTTGTTTATTGTTGTCTAGTTTTCTTATTTGTTGTTGTTGTTGTAGTAGTGGTAGTAATAGTAGTTTTTTTTTTCTTTTCTTGTTTGTTATTGTTGTTGTAGTAGTAATAGTAGTAGTAGTTATTGTTGTTGTTGTAGTAGTAGTAGATAGAGAGATATGTTTTGTTAAAGAAAATGAGAGAGGGGGAGGAAGAGAAAAAGAGAGAGAGATGGAAGGAGAGGAGATAATGAATGGATAAAAAACAAAGAGAGAGTGGTGACGAGGTCTGGTGCAACACCACGAGACGGGAAACCCTCCGCGACATATGTTAATTTGTGAATGGATGGATGGATGGATGGATGGATGGGTGGATGCATTGATTCCCATGGATGTCAAGACTTCTGATCTACTTAGAGAGGAAGCATCCATACCATTATATGATGGGTTCCGAGCATCTCGCCTGAAGACACTGCTTGCACTTCTAAGTGTGCAAGCAAAATACGAGTGGAGCGATGCGAGTGTGACCAAGTTGATCACGTACCTTGTACATACGCTTCGTTGATTTCTTTTCGGCACTATTATTAAAAACATTTGTGCTTTTTCAAGGTGTTTTATGATTTTTTTCAGATTACTGAAGTATCATATATTACCATTTGCAAATACCATGTCAGAGTCTTGTAATGATGTACGACATATTTTACGAAAGCTTGGCATGGACTACAAGAGCATACGTGCATGTATCAACGATTACATACTGTTTCGAGGAGAATATGAGACTATGGAGACATGTCCAAAGTTTAGTTCTCATAGGTATCGATAGGACTTGCAAGGGCAAACCATCCCTCAAAAAGTTCTTAGATATTTTCCACTTATCTCCCATATAAACCACATGTTTCGTACGTCGGCATGGTGAGCTTGACAACATGGCATGTGCAAAATAGGTCCACAGATGGAGTTCAATAAATATCAGTGGATTTAAGCATATTGAGCCACATTGACTCTACCTTCCCAAGCTTTGCTTGAGAGCCTCGGCTCGGTCTTGCAATGGATGGCGTGAATCCATTCGGTCTGCGCTTAACTTCTTACAGTGTGTGGCCTATATTCCTTGTTAACTACAATATCCCTCCATGGCTTTCTACAAAGAACGGACATCTCATCCTTAGCTTACTCATCCCCAGCTAGTACAAAGTCAAAAATATGGACATGTATCTTCATCCATTAGTCGATGAGCTTAAGATTTTGTGGGAGGAGGGGGTCACCGTACAAGATATGAGCAAGTGCGATGGTCGACGGTCTGCCAATATTCGAGCCATTCTCATGTGAACCATGCATGACTTTTTGGGATTCGGAGAGTGCTTGGTAAATAGGCTTCAGTTCTCGTTGGTAACATCTATCATAGCTCGTTCAAATTTGTATTCATCATTGGATAGAGGTGTTGGGACAGGTCTGGTTACCTCATGTTATCATGCATATCCATTGTGCAGGCCACAATTAGACTCCCGAAGGTCAGAACCATGAAGAAGATGGTATATCAAGGACACGTCGCTTTCTTGCCAGAGGATCATGAACTCAAGGAAGGTTTTCTTGGACAACCTCCAATACGTATGAATGCCCAAAGTTGGTACGAGCTGAAAATGGTCCACGTA
This sequence comes from Lygodium microphyllum, assembly GCF_053477565.2. Taxonomy (NCBI): domain Eukaryota; kingdom Viridiplantae; phylum Streptophyta; class Polypodiopsida; order Schizaeales; family Lygodiaceae; genus Lygodium; species Lygodium microphyllum. The sequence continues at coordinate 98,193,013 of NC_141149.1, read as the reverse complement.
GAGTCACATCCAAACGGAATGCGACAGTTCTCAGTTTTCTACGAGTTTCCATATTGGACCCACTTATAGATCAACCACTTGTTGGATCCCATGCATATTTTCAAGAACGTGGGAAGCTTGCTATGGGACCACATCACAGGAAAGAGAGACACTATAGGGGCATGAATGGATTTGAAGGAGGTAGGAAAGATGGAGGTGCTTTGGCTGCAGTCGAGTGCTAATGGTCGCGTGCAGCTACCTCGCGCTCCTTGGGTTTTGTCCACTAAAGAAGAGTGCATTGTGCAGCAAATAGTCAAGTCTATCCGCACTCCAACGGGTATGATGCGTTCTCTCAGGTTTGTGTTTTCTAAAGATAACCAGTTATCAAGGCTAAAATCCCATGATTGGCATAAGATATATGAGGTTTGTACTGCGAATGGATTGTAAGTAGCCTGCACATTTTGCTATTTGGAGTGTAGTCATTGTTCGTAATGCTTTTTCATTTGTGGCAATTTGTACTACCGATCGGAATTGCAAGATACCTTACTCTAGAAATACACGAGGCCATTTACAGGATGTCGACTTTAGTGCAATGGATCTCACAAAAGGAGATTAAGACATCCTCTATTGAATCCGCGAGGTGGGGAGCAGTGGAGACGGTCTGTCTCTTTGAGAAATACATGCCTACCAACATGCTCACGATACAAATCCACCTTCTTGTGCATCTTGTAAATGAAGTGGAGATTGCTGGACCTGTCCATACGCGATGGATATTCTTCTTGGAGCGCTTCATGAAAACCTTGAAAGGCTTTGTGCGACAACGAGCTCGAAAGGTAGCATGGTTGAAGATTGGTTGGTGTCTGAGGCGCTAGTGCATATTTCACAATGGCTACCAATGCTAGATCTAGACAAGAGTATGCTATGGTCGTACTGAAGGATGATGATAGACTGACTAGAGATGTGGTGATTGGAAATGGGGTAGAAAAAAGAATGGATGCTGCAATGGAGGAGAGAGTGAATCGCTTTTGTATGTTGCACCATGCCTCTATGGAGACGTGGCTCGCTAGGTACCAACAAGCTAGGCAAGATGGAAAGAAAGCACGATCTGAATTTCAATGTAGTATGCGCCATCGACCAATTCGATATCCCAAGGGCATGGAGGAGATGCCGCGGTTTATGTCAACGTGATGGTTGCATGGAGCTTTGACCGTAGCATCTCGGGAAGGGGCGGAGGTCTCAACTGAGGAGTGGGAATTCTCGAGGGGATGTAGTGTTTAGGGTTTGTCGTATCTATATTTTATATGCGATAACTAATTGAGTGTTTTAATGTACAGTACAAAATATATAGTGCAACATGGTCGCACGGACGGCATTTTCACATGGAGCGTATTGACAAAATATGCTCCACAACAGACTGTGATATCATGGCAATGTTCAAGCAAGAGAGCCGATGATGAGCAATAGATCCAAACACGATAGATGGAGTATTTTGGAAACTTGCAAAGTATTGTTACGGTGGATTACTGTCACTTCTCCATGATATTGTACAGTGGTTCAAAGTGGTACTTGAAGGAGTTGAAGCAACAGTTCGATGAGGTCCATTTGGATTTCTTGAAATAGATTCAAAAAAAAAAAGGACGGATTTTGTGCGACACCTTTGTGTTGCCGGCCCATTGTGAATAGGTGTATAAACTCATTTGTTTGTTAATTTTATTATGACATGGTACATATCACAATAGTTAAATCTCTCTTGTACGTGTTTGTGAACATGTAATCTTTTATCCAAACCCCCAACAACCTGGATGGTGGTATGTTATACCTTCAACTCCCCAAAGTGCGAGAGTATATGATCAAAGCGATGTTCCGAGCATAGATGAGGACAATATGCAAATAGAGGAGTCGATATTGCAAGGGGTGGAGGCTACCAAAAGCTTGGAGCATGTAGAGGAGCCAGCATCGGGTAACAATGATGGAAATACATGAGTCCAAGAATTCTTTGAGAACAAGGTGGACTCATCCTTTTGTGGTGACATGTCTATCGACCTTCCAGTTTATGCCGAGTTGTGTCAGGGGATTGACATGGGACCATATGATACTTCATACTTGGAGCATCCACTTACTCAATTCGTTGACTAATCACTTATAAGGGTACATAAGATATGCATTTTAAGTAAAATCATTTTTTAAAGATTTATATTATCGTGCTTTGTATGATTTAAATTGATTATGCTAACATCATTTTTTGTTTGTGCAGGTGATCTTTGTGGATACTTAGATCATCAAGATGAGTCAAGGGATAAGCGATGAGGAGTTGCATGATATCTTCATGCGCATGTCTCCAGATCAGATGGCGAGATTCTAAGACATGGCGGACCAAGAGCTATCTCGAATATCGTCGACGGGCCGCTCTATTAGATCTACTTCGGCACGGTCAAATACTTCAGTTTTTCGAGCAAACGAGATCGACGCTCCAAACTTGGGCCAGATGAAGGGAATGCTTCAGGGTCAGGGATGTGTTGCAAAGATACGGATGCAGTGAGCTCGCGGTCAGCTCGAGATACACGTGTTACTCCTCGCTCTCATGGCGATTCCAAAGAGCGTGGCTCAGGTGGTTGCTGTGGAGGCACGGACACATTGTCTCTGTCTTGTCGTTTTGCTGCTGGAGTTGCGTCACCTCAGAGATTTGTCACACCTGTGGGGATGTCCACTCCAGCCACTCCGATTTTTGCTCAGTTGTCCACAGGTGGCACCCCTATGGGTGCTACTTTGATAGATACTACCCTAGTCGGTATACCAGATGTACATGAGTCTCTTGGATATGCCCAAGAGCATGGTCGCAGGTGGGAGAGGACCCATCTTAGACATACCCCAGAGGGGTATGCCTACCTTGTAGATGATAGGTCAGGAGCCATCATCATGAATGATGAAGGGAGGAGAGTGATGGCACGCATGAGAGAGTCCTTACATGAGGATTTTTTGATACCGGCCACAATAGATAGGTTTTCTACGGGCTGGATGATGAAGTGCATGCATGCATATATGTCACACAAACAATCGAACGTACGCAAGGCACTTAAGAGTGGGGCTGCAAAGCCCAAGTGGCTAGACGCGGATGACTAGCACTGACTAAGGGAGGAGGCTACAGATTCTCCAGGACGTTGGAGACAGTAGCGCGAGGCAGCGGCGAGGGCATGACTAGAGGCTAGAGTGGTTCATCATCTTGGGAGTGGCGGCCATAGGACATATCTAGAGGACTTTGTAAGTTTTTCTTTTGTTTTGCTTGCTTATATTTTTGCAATATCCTTTGTACTGAAAATCATGTTTCTAACAATTAGTACTTTGTTTCCTTTGCAGCACTCCATTACAAATTGTGATCCGACCGCCTTGAGACTCGATATACAGAGAGACATGGTCTCACTACATTGATCGACCAATTGTATGGACGCAGCGACCCTGTAAGTCACTCATCTTTCTTGTACATAGTTACCATGTTTAATTAGAATGTATTATTGTATGATGGGCTGATATGTAGTTGTTTCTTTTTTTGCAGAGTTCGTTCGATGCTCCTTTGCGGCAGGATGAGCTTTCGAATGGCGACGATCTATAGCTCGCCTTTGGATCCCTAGAGCTCACACACCCTTATTTTTTGGTCATGTGATCTGTGTAGACATTTTCTATGTAGTAGTGATATCTTGCCATGATTGTACCAGTCGCTTTCATTATGCGATCATATATTTATTTCATGTATCAGTGTTATGATTTAAGTACACTTTGTCTTTATTTACACGAGCATTGTACACGGTGCAGAAACTATTTTGTATATTGGCCCAAATAAAGCACATAGTGTGCTGCCTTGCCACAATTTTTTTTTCTCTATTACCGTCGCTATTAGCGTCGCAAATTTCCCTGCATGCGTCGTTATTGGCGTCGTTATTAGCATCGCAAAGCGTTGTTATCAGCGTCATTATTTACAAATAGTGACGCTGATAATGATGTTAATACCAACTGTTCTATGGCATCACCAATAACAACACTTTTTTGTGACGACAGGGGCAAATTTATTTATTTACATTTTCGTCGCTTTTAACGTCGGTATAAGGCCTATATCTTGTAGTGGCCTAATAGTTCTAATCATTTAGATGGCCTTGGAAGTATGCAATTATGTACTTGTCCTTACTTCATATTTAACTGTAAAAGCTAAAAAAGTTGTATATAAGCATCTCGACTAATATCAATATTATCCAGTGTCTTCTGCACTAAGTCAGTATCCAAAGCGACATCCTTTATAAATAACTCCAAGCATTGTTTCTTTGCCTTTTCAAATTTCTTCTTCTCCAAAATATCTTTTGAAACCACCTTCTCCTGATCTGATAAGATTCTTTTGAAACCACCTTCTCCAAAATATCTTTTTAAATACCTTGTTGCTTGGATTCTTTTACTACAACCACCTCCTCCTGATCTGAGATTCTCAATATTTCTAAGAGCCTTTTGTCAATTTCAAAGTCCTAAAATAGTTTTCTTTCATTGATAAGATTTGATGCGTTTCTCCAACAAATGAATCCTCTGTTGAAAGCCTTCTAGCATCTGCAGTAGCTCGTTGTTATGTTTTGATAAAAGATGGTTCTCCAATTTGAGGACACCCTTTTCTGCAACCAAGTTAAGTGTCTAGAAACCCATTATAACCATCACTAATGAACCTCAACAAATGAAGAGCTATTATAGAAAGGTGGAGTGCTATTTTTGCTAGGATCTTTGGGATATAGCCTACCACCTAACCAAAGATCAAGATTATTCTTTCCTTCAAACCTGAGTATATGTTTCGTAAACTTTGTAACAATAATGGGTTTTGTTCTCTTCCTTATTTGTTCATACTCACTATCCAACTCAATATGAAGATGATAGAGAGGCCTTTTACTAGAGCTACAAAGATCATTAGATGACTTATCCATAGCTAAGGATATGATTAGAAGATTGGATTGAAAAAGTATGCGAATTAGAAACAATAAGGAAAACAAAGAAGAAACTAGTAAGGATGGGAAAGAAAGAAGAGAGTGAGAATGGAGGGAAGCAACCAAACATTGAAAAAAAATCAATTTGAATATTAGTTTTCACTTTAATGAGGATGAGTAAGATCTTGATTATGACAATCTTTGTCACCTTTATGGCGGCCTAGATTTCTAGGTTTGATGTGACCATGAGAATATCATAACAATGACTTATTAATAAATTTTTATATATTTACTTACCAAAATATAAAAGGTTTTAAAAAGTAAAATATTATTTTATTTCCTAAAATATTTTCTCTCTCAAGAATCGCATACAGGGCACAGTCGAGACCTCAAAACTCCCCTAATGATGTGCCTAAGCAAGGCATAGATGAGAAATGGTACATAGATTCAAGAGCCTCTAATCATTAATGAGGATGAGTAAGATCTTGATTATGACAATCTTTGTCACCTTTATGGCGGCCTAGATTTCTAGGTTTGATGTGACCATGAGAATATCGTAACAATGACTTATTAATAAATATTTATATATTTACTTACCAAAATATAAAAGGTTTTAAAAAGTAAAATATTATTTTATTTCCTAAAATATTTTCTCTCTCGAGGATCGCATACAGGGCATAGTCGAGACCTCAAAACTCCCCTAATGATGTGCCTAAGCAAGGCATAGATGAGAAATGGTTCATAGATTCAAGAGCCTCTAATCATATGACACCCCACGAAGAATGGTTTGATGATTTGGTTGCAAGTTCTCATGGATATGTCTACACTGGGGATGATACCCAACATGATATTCAGCATACAGGTGTGGTCCCATTGCTTATGCCTGACAGCAAAAAAGAGAGTCTACATGATGTGCTTCATGTACCATCCATTACTAAAAATATTTTGTCGATTGGACAGATAACCTGCAAGTCAGATTCAATGATGGATGCTTTATCGAGGAATATGGTAATGGCCACAAATTGATTGCCAAAGGCAGAAGGGATGGCAGAATGTTTATGTTTGATGCATCTATTCCAAAATTGAAAGCAGCCATGTTTGCCCATGATGATGGAGTTGTACACGATGTTGAAATTTGGCATAAATGTATTGGCCATGTAAATGTTTAGAAGCTAAAATCTATGCAGCAAAAAGAGATTGTACTTGGGTCACCTAAGTTTAAATACAATGATCTTGGACATGTATACTCTAATTGTCAGTTCAGGAAACAAGCAAGGTTTCCTTTTATGAGACATGTTAGGAACAATTCTTGTCCATTGCAGCTCTAGTACACTCGGATGTATGGGGTCCATTTCATAATGCTTCTTTCGGTGGTGCTTGATATTATGTCTCTTTCATTGATGATTTCAGCAAATACACATGGCTGTACATTATGAAACACAAAGATGAGTTATTTGATGCTTTTAAAGGCTTCAAAAAGCATGTTGAAAATGAACTGGTCTATTATATCTCATGTTTAAGATTAGATGGAGGCAGAGAATATGTATCCAGAGATTTTGACATGTATCTTTCCAAATATGGTATAAAAAGATAGCTTACTTGCAGTTATACACCATAGCAAAATGGTATAGTAGAGAGGAAAAATCATGTGCTTATGGAATCGGCAAGGGCAATGCTTAATGAAAAGAGTTTGCCAAATTCTTATTGGGTTGAAGTAGTGCTTACTGTTGTTTATGTGCTAAATAGAACTCCAACAGCCAGGATTCATGATATAACTCCTTATGAGAAGCTATATGGGCATATGCATGTCCCTAATAAAAAGAGGAAGAAATTGGATCCAAAAGTTGTCAAGAGTGTTTTTCTAGGTTGTGCACAAGATAGGAAGGCTTACAAATGTCATGTACCGTCCACTCATGAGACCTTGATCAGCAGAGATGTAGTTTTTGACAAGCTAACTTCATGGTACTAATGCTGAAAGTTATTCTTTAGTGAGTACTTCTATAAGTGGTGCAAGTGATGCTTCATCTACAGTTACAAGACTATTGCGTAATCGTACTACTACATCCATTGACACGGATATGTCAGTGAGGGGGGGATTGGATAAAGGAAAGGAAAAGATGTTTGATGATGTTGTCAAGAATCGCATGGTGGAGGGACTTGCTCAAGATGCTGCGCTGAACACACACAGAATGCACAAGGACAAGCTCACTCAAGAGACAGGAAGAGAGATGGAGACCAAAATGTTTTCTTTCTAGTTTCTTTTTCTTCTTCCACACACTTTACAATGTACACAAAGTATAGATAAGATACAACATAAAGGAAAGTGGCCTACTAAGTCAAACAATGCATAACCGACTACACTAGTTGACTGGCGCTATAACTATACCAGTTGTAAATAGGTGTAACAACCTGAATATAATAAGTAATGAGTCAGTGGCCATGTGAGAGTCATAATGACCACTGACGTGCTAAGTGTAGACGTGTGGACCTATCTAACCAGGCAGTCCATCATTAATGTCCGCATGTGTTGAACTTGTCATCTCAACACTCTCCCTTAAGCTCAACTGCATCTCTGCAACTCTAAGTAAGCTTCGAAACTTTTGAAGCTTCTCTGTACCCAATGCCTTCGTGAATATGTCAGCTATCTAATTTTATGTGTTGACATATACCAAGTCAATCTCACCTGCTAGTACCTTCTCTCTCACAAAGTGGTAATGTACCTCAATATGTTTTGTCCTGGCATGGAACACAGGATTCCTAGCCAACTGTATACTACTCATATTGTCACAATAAATGACAACTGGACCTTCCACCTGCACATCTAAGTCAACCAATAACTTTTGCAGCCATACTACCTCACATGTTGCAATAGCAGCACCTCTATACTCAGCCTCTATACTCGACAAAGCAACTGTAGCTTGCTTTTTGCTACTCCAAGTAACTGTTGCACTACCAAGAGAGAACATGTATCCGCTGGTAGATCTTCTATCAGATATACTACCAGTCCAATTTGCATCTGTGTATCCAAACACCTGTACATCTGTACCTACCTCATAGAAAAGTCCATAATGTAGTGTGGACTTCACATATCTCAATATGTGTCTAACTGCATCCAAATGTGGCTTTCTAGGTACTTGCATAAACTGACTCACAAGACCAATAGCGTAGCTCAAGTCTGGCCTTGTAATGGTCATGTAGATAAAACTCCCCACTATCCTCCTGAACATAGTAGGGTCTTCTATCTCATCCCCAACATCAGCACTCAACTTTACATTCTGCTTCAACGGGACTGAAAGTGGTTTGCATGCTGTCATGCCATACTTGGACAACATATCCAAGCCATACTGTCTTTGGGACAGCCATATACCATCATCACATTTGATCACCTCAATGCCAAGGAAGTATCTTAGCTCACCTAAATCCTTCATCTCAAACTTATTCTTCAAAAAGTCCTTGACTTCAGTAATCCCATTATCACTATCACCTGTAATAATCAAGTCATCCACATAGATGACTATGATGACCAAACCTGCGTCTCCCTTTCTCACATAAAATGAGTGATCAACATTAGAAACATAAAAGCCAATATTGACAAGATACTCTCTGATCTTGTCAGACCATGCTCTAGGTGCTTGCTTGAGCCCATAGAGCGCCTTCTTCAACCTGCACACATACGTGGGATGCTCTAAATCTTCATAACCTGTCGGCTGATCCATATAATACAATTCTTCTTGCAAATCACCATGCAAGAAGGCATTCTTCACATCCATTTACTACAACCTCCAACCTTTGGCTACTACCAAAGCAATCACACATTTGATAGTTGCCATCCTAGCAACTGGATTGAAGGTTTCTTCATAATCTATGCCATATGTCTGGGCATAGCGTTTTGCAACCAGCCTAGCTTTGTACCTACTAATAGAACCATCTGCATTGTGCTTAATCTTATAAACCCACTTACATCCAATAGCTTTCTTGCCCTTTGGCAATGATACTAGATCCCAAGTCTTATTGGCCTCTAATGCAGCCATCTCCTCATCCATTGTTGCATCCCAATGAGTATGACCAACAGCATTCTTGAAGCAAGTGGGCTCAACATTCTCAACTAGTTTCACCACATAAGCATACTGGTGAGTTGCATAACCTTCAAAACCAAATCTTTTAACAGGGTATCCGACCCTACTAGATCTGCGTACCACCAGATCACTCAATGGAGCCTTTATATTACTATGAGCTCTCTGTACACCTAGTGTCCTAATGGAATGAATATCAAGCTCATCATCCAAGCTCTCTGAGCCACTGGAGTCTCCATCAAGAACTGCATCAATGCCATCTGACACTTTATTATTTCCTTTGTCTTTACCTGTAGTGCTACTAGATGCACCTGAAGATGTAGAGCTACTCCTTAGTCTCCCAGAACAAGGACTACCAGATGATGTCTCTGGTCCACTAAGAGTCCATGATTCTTGCTTTTTAGCTTGCACATGAGTGTCATGATCATCATCATCATCCAATACATCACCACTAGATGCATACCAACTGCTTAATTCATCAAAGATGACATCCCTGCTCACTCTGAACTTACATGTGACAAGGTTATAACAGTGATACCCTTTCTGCTCTAAAGAGTATCCAATAAAGACACATTTTTCTACCTTTGGATCAAGCTTCTTCCGTAGCTCATCTGGCACATGAACGTATGCAACACAACCAAATACCTTTAAGTGCGATACATCAGGCTTCTTGCCAATAAAGCATTCTTCAGGAGTCATCCCATGAACTGTAGTTGTGGGAGTTCTATTCATAATGTAGACAACAGTATGGACAGCTTAGACCAAAAATGTTTGGGCATATTCTTTTCAGCCATTAATGCTCGTGCAACTTCTGCAATATGCCTAGTTTTTCTTTCTCGAACACCATTTTTCTGTGGGGTATACCTACATGTGAACTGTCTCTTTATCCCATGAGACCTCAGAAAATCATTGAACTCATTCGAGAGGTACTCTCCCCCTCCATCTGACCTCAAGCACTTTACTTTTAAGCATATTTCTCTTTCAACTGCAACCTTGAAAGTTCTAAAGTGCTCAAACGCTTCTCTCTTTTCCTTCATAAAATATACCCACAGCTTTCTAGAACAATCATCAATGAATGTGACAAAGTATGAACTGCCTCCAAGAGATACATTTTGTGTAGGCCCCCAAATATCTGTATGCACAACATCAAGGATATTTCTGCTTACATCTCTGTCATGTGAAAAGGGTTGTCTTGCCTACTTACCAAACTGACATGCTTTGCATACCTTATGAAATTCTACAACTCTAAATGTAGGCAAACCTGTAACCAATCCTTTGGACTGCATTAATTTCAGCCTTTGTACATTTGCATGTCCAATGCGTTTGTGCCAAATTTCAATATCTGCAACAACACCTTTTCCTTTAGCATACATAACAGCATTCATAGTAGGAATTCCAACATCGAGAGTAAACATACATCCAACTCTACTTCCCTTTGCAACCAACTTGCACTTGTCATTGAAGTCTTCTACAAAGTAGCCCTTTGCATTAAATCTAACTTGCAACCCTTGCTCTACCATCTGACCGACTGACACCAAGCTCTTTGTAATAGATGGCACATGTAATACATCTGAAAGACTCTTTGTCTTACCATCATGCAAGGATAAGGGAACTTTTCCAATGTGTGAAATTGGATGGCATGAATCATCACCCGTCTGCACATAACTTGTATTTTGCAAATCCTGCATCTCTCCAAACCATTTTGCATGGCTGCTCATATGATTGGATGCACCTGAATCAACATACCAAAAATCATCATGTGTTCCCTTTCCTGTAACAGCATTTAGCATATGATGCATAACAAATAGACGTTCATTTTTATCTTCATTCTGTGGTGAAGAGGATGCATAGTTTCCTCGCTGCAACTTACCACTGCGAATATCATCTTTCTTAGCATAACATTGGGCTGCAATATGACCTATTTTGCCACAATAGTGACATACAATACCAATGTTGTTAGAACCTATGTTCTTCCATCCACCTCTTTCTCTAAACCTCCCCCTGTCTCTAAAGTTACCATGACCTCCTGAAACCTGCATATCGCTAAATTGCTGATTCAATATGTTTTGCTAGTTATCACTACCACGTCCTATACCACGGCCTCTTAAAGAGGACCTGCCACATTCCCTTCCTGAACTGGAGTAGAAAGCTTAGACCTATTCACCACTTTTTTCACATGTCTCACTCTGCATGTTGATCTCTTCAGTGATCATAAGAGAGACCAACTCATCGAAATCTGGAAATGGCTTTCTAACATATACGGAAGTTACAAAAGACTTCCAAACCTTTTCATTGTTAAGTCCACCCAAGGTAGACGACACCAAATCATCATCATCGAGCATTGCATCAATCGCTGCCAAGGCATCTGCAATGCTCCTTACCTTCAGTGCATACTCATTGATAGACATCTTCCCTTTCTTCAATTTATTCAACTCTTGCTTGAATTGAATCTTTCGTGCCTTTGTATTTACGGAAAACATACTTTCAAGTATGGTCCAAGCTACATATGAATTCTCTCAATGATGGGGTTTCCACTGTTCTCTGCCATTATCACAAAACTAATACCAAACAGCAAGCAAATCTTCTGCAAACCCTCAACCTATAGTGCATAGCAATACACCAGACAGCCTTTTTCAATGTCTACTCAACAATACATTCAATCTGCACAACCAGTTTGCAGATAAACCTTTTGTCTATTCATTGGTAAACACCTTTGAACTTACAGATCTGAAATTTGTAACCTGTGCACTTGTATACGGCAGACACAGCTGAAATTGCAGGGTATCTCGAACTGCTGTCCACAACCTTGCGAGTCTAAAATGGGGCCTGAAATAACCTCGGATGGCCAAAATAACAGCGAAAAATCCCTGAATGACTAGCTTGTAGAATAGACAATGCTCTTCGCACACACCAAATCTCATTGCAATCTGAGATGTTTTCTCTGCCCTGCTTCCGGTGCCTCCACAGGCACTGTCCAAGAGAAGAAGTAGAGAATGGAAGAGCTTCTTACCCATTGCTTGCTTGCTCGAGTCCTTGGCTCTTCTCCTTCACTTTAGCCTTCAAAACCAGCCTCAATCAGTGGTGCAGCTTTGATACCATATCAAGAATCGCGTGGTGGGGGGACTTGCTCAAGATGCTGCGCCGAACACACAGAGAATGCACAAGGACAAGCTCACTCAAGAGACAAGAAGAGAGATGGAGGCCAAAAACATTTCTTGCTATTTTCTTCTTATTCTTCCACACACTTTACAATGTACACAAAGTATAGATAAGATACAACATAAAGGAAAGTGGCCTACTAAGTCAAACAATGCATAACCGACTACACTAGTCGACTGGCGCTATAACTATGCCAGCTGTAAATAGGTGTAACAACCCGAATATAATAAGTAATGAGTTAGTAGCCATGTGAGAGTCATAATGACCACCGATGTGCTAAGTGTAGACATGTGGACCCATCTAACCAGGCGGTCCGCATGCATTGAGCTTGTCATCTCAACAGATGTGACCGGTCCACTTATATTAGATATAAGTCACCTGGCAGTGACAATTTGGACAATGAGTTGGGAATACCTTCAATTATGATGCCTGGTGTAAGGCATAGCAGGTATGTGCTGCCTCATGAGAGACAAGCTTAGATTCAACCATAGTTAAGAATGTCTAAAAGAGTAAGAAAAATAGTTGACATGTTGACATATAGTGGATATTCAGCCCGTCATTATGATTACATGACTAGAGTAACAGGTTTCAAAGAACTTACAAAGTTTGATGATGTAGTTGCAAATGAGAATTGGTGTGCTACCATGGATGAAGAATATTTAGCACGGGCTGAAAATGAAACATGAGATTTGGTCAAGTTGCCTAAAGGCAAAGTACCCATTAGCTGCAAATGGATCTACAAAGTAAAATGCAAGTCACATGGTTCACTAGAACGGTATAAAGCCAAGCTAGTTGCAAAGGGATATGCACAATTGTACTGCTTGGATTATGAAGAGACTTTCAGTCCAATTGCCAAGATAGTAAGAGTGATAATGGTCATTGCATTGGCAGTGTCTAAGGGCTGGAAATTATGGCAAAGGGATGTTAAAAATGCTTTTTTGAATAGTGAATTGCTTGAAGAAGTGTATATGAAGTAGCATGAAGGCTATGTTTATCCTGATTTTCCAACATATGTGTGTAAGCTAAAAAAAGCATTATATGGGCTAAAACAAGCATCGAGAGCATGGAATGCTCGAATGAGCAATTATTTACAACAATGTGGATTTTAGATAGCTCATTGAGATCACAGTCTATTCACGAAGAAGACATATCATGGTTATGTTTTTCTTGTGGTTTATGTAGATGATCTTATCATCACTGGAGATGATGATCAAGGGATTGCTGAAATTAAATCATTGCTACAAGCTAAATTTAAAGTTAAAGATCTTGGAGAGCTGAAGTATTTTCTCGGGATTAAAGTTATACCTATACTGCATGGTATATGGCTATTGCAAAAACAATATGCTCATGATATGTTGCAGAAGTATGGCATGAGGGAGTGTAAAGCTATGGAGACACCCTTGGATCAAAATTCAAGCTAGCAATTGATGTTGGGACTAAAATAGAGAATGTAAGTACGTATAGACAGATGGTGGGTAGCTTGATCTACCTTACTATCACTTGTCTTGACTTGACTTATGCAATGGGACTGATTAGTAAATTCATGCAGAAACCTCGTAAGCCACATCTAGATGTAGTTAGAAAGATTATGCTGTACATAAAGAGTACTGCGGATTCTGGGTTGTTTTATGAGTATGGGAAATTCCTTGACTTGACAAGTTACATTGATGCTGATTGGGTTGGTTGTGCCTATGACAAGAGGTCAACTAGTGGTTATGCATTTGGTTTGGGTAGTAGTATGATTAGCTAGAGTAGTAAGAAACAGCCTATTGTTGCTTTGTCTAGCACGGAAGCGGAATACAAGGGTGTAACATTAGCAGCATATGAAGTAGTTTGGTTGATGAAACTATTGAATAACTTGGGGATATAGTTGGACAGCAAAGTCAGATTGCATTGTGATAATGTCAACAGTGTGATGTTAGCTAGCAATCCCATCTATCATGCTAGATCCAAATATATCAAGGTTCATTACCATTTCATCAAAGAAATGGTACTTGTAGGGTAGATTGACTTATTACATGTGAAGACCAAAGACCATGTAGCATATATGTTTACCAAATCACTTGGTAAAGAGAAGTTTATCTACTTTAGACAACTACTTAGAGTTCAACAGTTAGTTTGAGCTTGAGGGAGAGTGTTGATACTTCAAGCTCAAGTGCTCATAAATATGTGTGTGTGATCGACATTACCTATAGCTATGTCCGGTTGTACTCATGTGTGGGACATTAAATAAGTTGGTGTTAGTCTAACCATAGTTAGTCATGGTTAGCGGTAACCTAGTTGTACTATCTCTTTGATGTTTGTAGAGATTGAATAATGAATATGAATGAGATGAGCCGACTACTAACTCTTTGGCTCTATTTTATCTCTCTTATCTTTGAACACAAATAGCATAAAAGAGTATTAGATATAGACTATCCATGTTATGTCCACTATATATACAATAGTAAAATGACAATCAAGACTGAGAAAAAGTGAGGTCAATCGAAGCCCAAAAGCATTCTGGGAGCATGGCCAAGTACGTGGCATCAACCATAGACATCAATGTATCATCCTAAGTAGCCAAAAAGCATCAACAAGCAATACGCATATGCTTTCATGATAAAATAACCTTCAATCCTGCTTATTACAACAATAAAAATGACAGTAAAATTGAGCCAAATATGGGTTTAAATCAGTCCAAAATCATTCCAATACATGGGCCAAACATTCCCCAAGTGTCTAGTATCAAATGAGCATCGTGGTGGGAGAGCATCACATAAGTCAAGAGCATGACATTTCCCAAATAAATAGCATTCAATGCTATTATGACAGCAGTGATATCTATGAGAAAACTGAGCTAAAAGAGTACTTAAATCAATTTGATATTATCTCAAATCAATGACATATGATCCCCCAAGTATTTGGCAATAAAAGATAGGTATATGGGTATCCTAAGAAGCATATATGAGCTCCAAACATTGAAGATATGGCTATCCCTATTTTATGATAGCATGCTGCCTTATTTGCACAGTTAATAGCTGAAGCTCAATGACTCAAAACCAATGCTCAATGTTAATGGTCAATCTCGGGAAGAGTGGTAAACAATGCCAAAGCCTTTGTCCAATTCCAGGGAGTGGTTGAGCAAGCACAAGTGCTTGAAAGTGGCCATTCTCTAAAATAAGCTCAATGTAGGCTCAAGATTGACCTGAGATAGCCCCAATAGGTTGTCCTAAGAAGTCCTAGAGCAATAAGAGCTAAATATGAACCTCAAGAGATGGATCAATGGCTACTAATGGTGAAACAATACTGTAGGTAACTCAAATGAGAGTTGAAGCAATGCCATATTAAGCTCAAGCTCATGGAGAACATGCCTCTAATGCTAGTTGAAGGGAGAAGCCCAAGTGGAAGCATGAGCAAGTGGAAGCAAGAGACATCGTGTGAGCTATGACCGATGGAGCAAGTGAGAAAGAAAGAGAGACTCAAGATGTGGAAACTCCAACAGTCACAATGCATGACCACGGCCTTCCCTCCTTTATTCAAATGTCACTACAGGTACTATGAGTATAGTAATACATGTGAAACTAGGCACTTGTGCCTTTACCCCCAACAGGAAGATGGTTCATTCACTCTAACAATATAAACAACATATTGTTAGCTAGGAACCCAATGTTTCATGCTAAAACAAAATATCTTGAGGTGCATTACCATTTTGTGAGAGAGAAGGTACTTGCATGAGAGATTGACTTGGTATAGATAATACGCATGATCATATACCTGACATTTTCACAAAGGCATTGGGTATAGAGAAGCTTAAAATTTTTTGAAGATTACTTGGAGTTGTAGAGACATAGTTGAGCTTGAGGGTGAGTGTTGAGATGACAAGCTCAATACTGTGGATATTGATGATGGACTACCTGGTTAGATGGGTCCACATGTCTACACTTAGCATGTCAATAGTCATTATGATCCTCACATGGCCACTAACTTAACTTATTATACTTGGTTTGTTACACCTACCTACTACAACACTCGCATAGTTATAGTAGTAGTCAATTAGTATGGTCAATTATGCACTGTTTGACTTAGTAGGCCACTTTCTTTTATGTTGTATCTTATCTATACTTTGTGTACATTGTATTGTGTGAAAAAGAGAAAGAAGAAATCAACAAGAAAAATTTTTGGCCTCCATTTCTCTTCTTATGTATTTAATACAAGATCTCAAGCAAGTTCCCCTACCACGCAATCCGTTGTTAAATGTGCGGGATCTAGAGCATGGCAAATATGGAAGCTATGGAGGTTGGAAGAGAAAGAGTGAGTTCATGAAGACATTTACATGGCTCATTGTTACACAAGTGAATAAGGTTCTAAGATGGAAGCTTGGACTCATAAACACAATCTTGTGTATTGATTGACAATGACACAGAGACTTTACTGAAGGACAAAAGTACTATGACATTGCATTAGAAAAGAGAGCAAGTACAATGCTTTATAAGAAACTAGATGGTAGCACTTCTACTGTGCATATATGACTATCCTCACACTCGGTAGTGTCAGGTGTATCCTCTGTGCTACATAGTCGGCCTCACACTTGGTCGCCCTTTTGAAGGGTCTTCCTATGAGGGTTTCCTTCCCGTAATTAGCACTATTTGGAGGAACATGAAATAGGATAGGCAAGCTCTTAGTTTCAATTGTCGCAAGGATTTTGCACTTTCCCATGAGTGCTTGTGGGTGTCCCCCGTAAGGGCTAAGAGTTGCATTAGTCGGTGTGCACTCTAGTTGGCCTAGTAGGGTCCATGATTCATAGGTCAAGATATTAAAATCTGCTCCTTCATCAATCAGAGCATCGATAGTATGCTCTCTTTTCATGGTCAGTTTGACCCTAAGATAAGTAGGTGGTGCTATGTCTTCGTCTTCGGGTTTTTGGCTTGTAAATTTAAGCCTTCTAACAAATGCCCTTGAGTCCCCAACTGCACTACCAAATGTGGATTCTCCATTGATGCTTGGATCGTCAGTGCAATGCTATTCAAGAGCATCTATCATCAGGACTGTCATATCTAATCCTCCTCACAGTTGCAGCTTGATGTTGTTGATTTCTGCTTTGACTAGATGTAGTCCGTATGCAATACATATGTGTTTTTGCAGTGTAGCCTTTTTGCCCTTGTTGGCTAGATTGGCCCATTGATGTTCTAGGGTCTCTGTTTCTCTCTGTTCGAGTAGGGGCTTTTGATTGCTCTTTTGCAAGTGAGAATCCATGCTAGTGTAGAGTCATTACTACACTAGGGTCCAATTTTGGGTTGGTCCCTTCCACACCTCCCCCAAGTAGGTTTTGATCCGATCGGCCCAGTGGTCCGATTTTGGTCACGTCCGATTTTGGTCACGTCCGATTTCTAGAATCGGACGTCCGATTTTGACAGGCATCCGATTTTGAGCTGTCCGATTTTCACTATGTTCGATTTTCAGGGTCCGAGTGTCTGATTTTGAGACTGGGTCCGATTCTCACAGTGGTCCGATTCTGGGAATCGGATCGGACAGGGTGGTCCGATTCTAGTAGTCGGACGGTCCAACCCTAAAATTGAATGGTCTAATTCTAGGAATCGGACGGACTGGTTCGACGGTGCAGACGACGGCCTGCGGGTTGCCCGCGATGCCTCAAAGTCAATGCCTACTCCATGGAATCGTCCCGTGCCTTCCAAATAGGTGCAAAATAATAGAAGGAACTGCCATGCATACCTGGAATCAATGTGGCATTTGAATCGATCAACACTTCAGAGGTCTCCCCGCAGCTCTCTCTCTCTCTCTCTCTCTTTCTCTCTCTCTCTGTCTCTCCCCCTGGCTCTTCAGCTCACTCTCTTCTCATAAGGTAGAATGCCAAATGTGGTCTTTCCTAGTTCCCTGGGCCTCTTATTGCCCCATCCCAGCCTGCTGCAACCTCAGAAGTTAATCCCTCATACTCTTCCAGCCAGAAATCTGAATCTGTGCCCCTATTTTCCTGTTTCAGCTTGTTATACAGCACCAGAAAACCCTACTGTTTGGTCCAATGTTTTGCTCTTATCCTTCCTAAATGTAAGAAAAAATTATAAGAAAAATACCTACACTACTCCATCATGCTTTCCCAAGTCCAAAACAACAAAAACCTACTTGCTAAGGAGATCGAATACATCTTCAAACTCCCTCGCTTCCTACCTATCTACGTCAAGCACCGGTTTGGGGAAAACCCTACTCCAATGCTCGATTCAAAGCGCGCAAGCGCTCAAGGCTTGAATCCGTTGGTCCTAGCAATGGAACCAAAATGTGGGAGCTTTCACTCAACCACCAAGACCCACGAAATGCTTATTATTTCAAGCGTTCCAAGCCGAGCACTAGTGGCTACCTCTCACATAGCCGACGCGCCATCCATATCTACGGGTGTAGTGAGCTTACCTCCATGCCGATCAAGTTACCTCCTCTCCCGTGCACTCTGGTAGGTCCATGATCCAAGTGCAATCTTCAAGCAAGCTCCATCCTCAAGCTCCACGCTCCAAGCTCCATAGCCGTGAGCAAGAGAAGAGAAGAGAAGAGAAGAGAAGATGGAGAGCTTCTCCTCCCCGGTCCCTCACCCTCACACACTTACTCCCTCACACTCTCACACTCCCTCTCTCAAGCACAAGCTCAAGCAAGCAAGAAGAAGAAGAAGAAGAAGAGGAGGAGGAGACCCACTTTTGGCCACACACAAGAATGAGCTTCTCATTCACTTTTCAACTTTATATACAAAACCCTAAATCCCTTTTGGGCGGTCATCCCCTTATCCCCTTTTTTACATGGATGGCCGTGGCCTAGGCCCTTTTCCCCATTGTCCTTCTATCTTCCTAGCTTCCTTTTGTCAAGATTGTGGGAGAGAAGGAAGGAATCTCACTTGTAGCTTTCTTGCTTGCACAATGGGGGAATACACACAAGGGTGGAGGCTGAAAACAGTTTTCCTCTTCTTAGTTGTGTAAGCCAAAAAAACTCTAGTACAAAGAAATAGAAGAACCCTATATATGGGTCTCAAACCAAACTCAACTAACTAAGGTGGCATACTAACTGAGCCACGAACTAGAGTAGATAAGGATAGCTATCATGTAGCTATTATTCATGGGCGGTGTACCAACCACGTCTGCAACTGACAAGTCGGTGACATAAATACACAACGATCACCCTGACGTATCACGAGTGGAGCTCGATATCTCAACACTCCCCCTCGAGCTCAATCCCAATTCCTGCACACCAAGCAGGTCTCTGAACTTGCGCAGCTTCTCTGCGCCCAATGCCTTCGTGAATATGTCAGCTACCTGATCCTCTGTGCTGACATAAACTAGATCAATAAGACCTAGTAAAACCCTCTCTCGCACATAGTGATAATGCACCTCAATGTGCTTTGTTCTAGCATGATAGACTGGGTTATTTTCCAAGTGTATACTACTCATGTTGTCACAATAAATGACAACTGGCCCATCTGTAGACTGATGCATATCATAAAGTAGCTTATGCAACCAAGCTACCTCACATGCAGCCATTGCTGCACCCCTGTACTTAGCCTATGTGCTCGACAAGGCAATTGTAGGTTGTTTCTTGCTGCTCCAAGTGACTCCAACACTCCCAAAAGAGAACACATATCCACTGGTAGATCGTCTATCAGAAATACTACCAGCCCAATCAGCATCAGTGTATCCATGCAATTGTATCTGAACCCCAGTCTCATAAAATAGTCCATACTGCAATGTGGACTTCACATACCTGAGTATGCGTCTAGCCGCATCCAAATGTGGTTTCCTCGGAGCCTGCATAAACTGACTTACCAATCCAACAGCATAGCTCAAATCTGGCCTGATAATAGTCATATAAATCAAACTTCCTACTATGCGTCTGTACATAGTAGGGTCTTCTAGAAGCTCACCTGCATCTGTGCTTAGCTTCACATTCTGCTCCAAAGGAACTGAAATAGGCTTACAGCCTGTCATCCCATATTTGGACAGCATGTCCAATCCATACTGCCTCTGCAAGAGCTGTATCACACTTGGTGATCTAATCACCTCAATGCCCAAGAAATAACGCAGCTCTCCCAAATCCTTCATCTCAAACTTCTGCTTCAATAGCATTTTCACATGAAGGATATCTTCATCACTGTCACCTGTCATAATCAAATCATCAACATAAATGACAAGTAGCATAATACATTTCTCTGTTTTTCTCACATAAAGTGAGAAATCTGCCTTGGAAATCTGAAAACCAATAGTGACAAGATATTGTCCTATCTTGTCAGACTATGCTCTAGGTGCTTGCTTCAAGCCATACAAGGCTTTCTTCAATCTGCAAACAAACTCAGGATGAATAGCATGCACATAACCTGGTGGCTGCTCCATATAGACCTCTTCTTGCAAATCACCATGCAAGAAGGCATTCTTTACATCCATCTGATGTAAAGACCATCCCTTTGATGCAGCCATAGCAATGGCTGCTCTTACGGTTGCCATCCTTGCAACCGGACTGAATGTTTCTTCATAGTCAATGCCATATGTTTGTGCATACCCCTTGACTACTAATTTTGCCTTGTATCTGTTCACAGAACCATCTGCATTGTGCTTCACCTTATAAACCCACTTACAACCAATTGCATTTTTACCTTTAGGCAAAGATACCAATTCCCATGTAGCATTTGCTTCCAAGGCATCCATTTCTTCATCCATGGCTTTCTCCCATTTTTCTTTTCCCATGGCTTCCTCAAAAGAAGTGGGTTCTGGTTCATGTATCACTTTAACCATATATGCATAGTGAATGGCTGTAAATCCATCATATTTCAGCCTATCCACAGGATACCTAGCTCTCGTAGACCTACGCAAAGTAGGTTCACTCCCAGGTGCTCTCAAAACATCCCTGGTCTTCCTTACTCCAGGTGTAAAAATAGAAGGAATACCCAACTCATCATCAATGCTCTGTTCTGAGCCACTGGATTCACCATCCACATAAGAGTGACCTGCATTCACATCAAACATGGGCTGACCAACCTTCTCTTTTCCTTTTCGTGATACCTGCATACCACTATCTGCATTACTTTGAGAAGATTCTCCTGATCTCAATCTGCCTGTCCATGGCGAAGAATGTGAACCACTGCTAGAGGACGCTCCAGGTCCACTAATATTTTGTGACTGCTGCTGTGAATTCTGTGCAGCATTACCATTTTGTGCATCTACATCATCAATCACATTTACTGGTTTATACCAGCTACTCATCTCATCAAAAACATCTCTGCTCACTTTAAACTTACGAGTAGAAGGGTTATAGCATCTATACCCTTTTTGCTGCAGAGAGTAACCAATAAAGATGCACTTCTCAGCTTTTGGATCCAACTTGGATCTCAACTCATCTGGCACATGTACATAGGCAATGCAACCAAAAATTTTCAAATGAGAAATATCTGGTTTCCTACCAGTATACCTCTCCTCTGGAGTCATTCCATGTATTGCTGCAGTGGGAGTCATGTTCATTATGTAGACTGCTGTAGCAACTGCTTTAACCCAATAAAAATCTGGCAAGTCTTTTTCATTGAGCATGGCACGAGATACCTCTCCAATATGCCTGTTTTTTCTTTCTACAATTCCATTTTGTTGTGGGGTATGACTACATGAATATTGTTGCTTTATGCCATGCTCCTGCAGGAACCTTGCAAACTCATTTGAGAGGTACTCTCCCCCTCCATCTAACCTTAGGCATTTTATATGCAAGCCTGTTTCTTTTTCAACCATAGCTTTAAGAGTTTTGAAATGCCCAAAAACTTCACTTTTCTTTTTCATAAAATACACCCAAACTTTTCTGCTATAGTCATCAATAAAACTGACAAAATAATGACAGCCTCCAAGAGATGCAGCTTTAGTTGTCTACACATCAGAGTGGATTAATTCCAATGGCTTCTTACTCTCTTGAACATGTCTAGGAAATGGTTTCCTTGCCTGTTTTCCAAACTGACAGGCTTCACATACCTTATGCATTTCTGCAACCTTGAATTTCGGCAAACCTGCAACAATATTTTGGGCCTGCATTGATTTAAGTCGCTATACATTAACATGACCAATTCGTTTATGCCAGATATCAATATCTGCAACTACATCGGTCCCATGTGCAAACATTGCTGCACTCAATTCAGACATGTCTGCATCCAATGTAAACATTCTGCCCTTCTTCTTTCCTTTTGCTATCAAGCGACCTTTATTTTTCATATCCTCAACAAAGCATCCATGAGGATTAAATCTGACCTACAAGCCCTGCTCAACCATTTGACCAATAGAAACCAGATTCTTGGTGATATTCGGGACATGAAATACATCGGACAGGTATTTCTTTTTCCCATCCTGCATAGACAAAGGAATTTTTCCCATTTGCACAATAGGATGTGCAGTATCATCACCAGTCTCCACAAATCCTGGTTTTTCCATTTTCCTTGCATCCTCCATCCATTCTGCATGACTTGTCATATGGTTTGATGCACCTGAGTCAACATACCATACATCGTTGCTTTCTTCTACACTTGTCACATAATTGTTCATGTGCTGCACCATAAACAGATGCTCATTTCTGTCATCACCCTGTCTACTAGAGGATGCATAATTTCCTTGTTGCAGTTTTCCATTCATGATGTCATTCTGCTTTTTATAGCAGTCTTTAGCCATATGACCCATTTTACCACAATAGTAGCATTCAACATTACTGTTTGCATTTTGGCCTCTTTGCCATCCACCACGACCTCTTTGGCTCCCCCTGCCTCTAGAGTTACCACGTCCTCCTCCATAGGACTGGTTTTCTTGAGTTTGCTGCATATTCTGATTTCTACCACGGTCTCCATATCGGCCTCCTCTACCTCTGCCTCTACCTCTTTCAGCATTTGAGTAGAAGACATCTTCTTTTGAAATTCCTCCTGAAGAAGATGCACCATCATTTCTTTGCTCCTCAGAAATTAGAAGAGCAATCAGCTCCTCAAAATCAGGAAATCTTTCACGAACTGAAATGGATGTCCGAAACTGTGCATAATCCTTTCCTAGACCATTCAAGGTCACAGAAACTAAATCATCATCTTCCACTGGTGACCCAATGGAAGTAAGTGCATCTGCAATCTTCTTCACCTTCATGTGGTAGTCGTTGATGCTCATATTTTCTCTTTGCACATTGTGTAACTCTTGCTTGAGCTGCATTTTCTTGGCTTGCGTATTTGTGCTATACATTTTTGACAAAGTATCCCATGCCTCCTTTGGCGTACTTGCATCCTGAATATGCACAATCATAGAGTCTGAAATGCTGATAGACAGCCAATACATAACTTTCCTGGCTCTCTCATGCCATGCTTTAAATGCCTGCATTTGTTGTTGATTGGGAACATCAGGAAGAACTGGTTCTTCTTCATTTTCTACAACAGATTCCCAATATCCTTTTCCCATAAGGAAATTCGTCATTCTAAACTTCCATGCTTGGAAGTTGTTCTTGTCAAGCTTTTCAGTGACAATCTGTGAAAGAGAATCAGATGCCATTACAGAAGACTGCAAAAAATTCTATCACTACAAAAACCACAGCTTCACCCTCACAAGGGAAAATCTGCAAAACTGGTGAAAGTGGTATTTGACCACACAGTCACTTCCTAGTGACGATTTTGCATCAACAGGCAACAGGGATGATTCTGTAACTCCCAATGTCTCTGCGCACAAGCATATAATGCAATTTTTACAGTAACTATTCACCGACCTGTAGAACAGTGGTTGCACAGCATAAAACTGGGCCTTTTTTTTAGTGCGCGCAGAAAACTTCCGCCTCCAAAACAAGCCCCGAAATGGCCTCAAATAAAAAAAACAAGGTCGCCAAGGGGCTAAAGCCCTCTCCCACAGCATATACTGCCCTCTTGCTTCACCGCGAAGGGCGTCTCAACCTGAGACAATGCACTCCTGCACTTTCCGGCTGTGCTATCTGCAGATATCTACTCCCAAAACAGAAAATGAAAGCAACACTGCTCCTCTTACCAGAACACCGCGAGCTTGGCTTGCTTTCTTGAGCTCCTTACCATGAACAAGGCTCTAATACCATGTCAAGATTGTGGGAGAGAAGGAAGGAGTCTCACTTGTAGCTTTCTTGCTTGCACAATGGGGGAATATACACAAGGGTGGAGGCTGAAAACAGTTTTCCTCTTCTTAGTTGTGTAAGCCAAAAAAACTCTAGTACAAAGAAATAGAAGAACCCTATATATGGGTCTCAAACCAAACTCAACTAACTAAGGTGGCATACTAACTGAGCCACGAACTAGAGTAGATAAGGATAGCTATCATGTAGCTATTATTCATGGGCGGTGTACCAACCGCGTCTGCAACTGACAAGTCGGTGATATAAATACACAACGATCACCCTAGCATATCACGAGTGGAGCTCGATATCTCAACACCTTTCCACCGCCCGTTTACATTTACAAATTGCACGGGTGAGAGCCTAGCGCTCCTTAAATTAAATCATGATGCCCTTGCGCTCTTTTACAAAAGTATTGACTTGTGCTTTTCCTTGTGCACATTTTTTCCTTATTTAGGACTTTTATGCGCTTCTTGTGTTTCTAGATTTTTCTTGGTGCGCCTTCATCTTCCGTTTTACTTTAGCCTTGGCCTTGTCTTCTGCTTTAGCTTTTTCGGATTTTTCACCTTTGTTCGTTTGAGGGTCAACACAAGTGAAGGCAGAGTTGAGAGATCAAGTCATGGGCTTGAACTGAGTTGACTAGAGGTTAACATGAGCTGAGAGAGAGCAAAGGAGAGCTAAGTGGAGCTAAGCCATGCCCAACTGGGCTCTCATACCATGTTAAATAAGCGAGATCTAGAGCATGGCAGATACGAAAGCTATGGAGGTTGGAAGAGAAAGAGTAAGTTCATGAAGACATTTGCATGACTCGCTGTTACACAAGTAAATTAGGTTCCAAGATGGAAGCTTAGACTCATAAACACAATCTTGTGTATTGATTGGCCTAGGCCCTTTTCCCCATTGTCCTTCTATCTTCCTAGCTTCCTTTCCACCGCCCGTTTACATTTACAAATTGCACGGGTAAGAGCCTAGCGCTCCTTAAATTAAATCATGATGCCCTTACGCTCTTTTACAAAAGTATTGACTTGTGCTTTTCCTTGTGCACCTTTTTTCCTTATTTAGGACTTTTATGCGCTTCTTGTGTTTCTAGATTTTTCTTGGTGTGCCTTCATCTTCCATTTTACTTTAGCCTTGGCCTTGTCTTCTGCTTTAGCTTTTTCGGATTTTTCACCTTTGTTCGTTTGAGGGTTAACACAAGTGAAGGCAGAGTTGAGAGATCAAGTCATGGGCTTGAACTAAGTTGACTAGAGGTTAACATGAGCTGAGAGAGAGCAAAGGAGAGCTAAGTGGAGCTAAGCCATGCCCAACTGGGCTCTCATACCATGTTAAATATGCGAGATCTAGAGCATGGCAGATACGAAAGCTATGGAGGTTGGAAGAGAAAGAGTAAGTTCATGAAGACATTTACATGACTGGCTGTTACACAAGTAAATTAGGTTCCAAGATGGAAGCTTAGACTCATAAACACAATCTTGTGTATTGATTGACAATGACACAGAGACTTTACTGAAGGACAAAAGTACTATGACATTGCATTAGAAAAGAGAGCAAATACAATGCTTTATAGGAAACTAGATGGTAGCACTTCTCCTACTGTGCATATGGGATTCTAGTCCTGAGCCCTCACTGCTCCTTACAAAGAGACTGAAGTAGGTGTGATTGCAAACATCTCAACATCTGTGACATGACTCCATGCAACACTCTGGATGATTGCTTAGTAGACACCTCTCACTCACATATGATGTAGAACTACAAAAATGGTATGATATTTGATCATACTTAGTAGACACCTCTCACTCGCATCTCATTGAATGACATGAATAAGATATCTGATATTTGATTATACTTGGTGAAAGGGATGGCAACCAGGTTGCTTTCATGACACCTACAACATAGATTCACTTGCATTCGTCCTCATCTCATTGATCATCTACCTAGCCCACACGTAACAAGAGCAACCTCTCCATATCTTCACATGTATCAAGTTCTTTAAATCATTGTTAAGGCTTTGTATCTCTTTGGCCCTCCATTATGGACCCTCTATATACCCTTGTATCTCTCAATATTATTGAAATGAACCCTACCCCCTTGTATCTCTTAGCATTTTTGAAATGAACTTTGTATCACAAACTTATATTTTGTAACATATGGTTGCAATTTTGAGTAGTGGTATTGATATTGCTTTCTATGGCCTTTGAGTTATTTTCACTCACACACACATACACACATAGAGATCTGTGTGTGTGTGTGTGTGTGTGTGTGTGGTGCGCAGATCGGACGCAGGTAGCTCACGTAGTGAATTCCCAAAGGTCCCCAAGAACAAAGCACTCTACTTTTTAGCACAAAAACCAATGTAAAAACAAGCACGACATGAGACAAGAGACAAATTGGGTTGAATCTCCCCCATGCCTTGTGTGAGCGCTTCACAAAGCATGTATTTAATATATATTTCCAATCTTTTTGCTCAAAAATAGCCCAATTACAAAAATATGACAAGCTTTTAGCTTTTGAGTTTGCTTTCTACCAAAAATAGGAAAATAAAGCTAATGGACGGTGCCCAAAGAGTCTGGCACGCCCAATCTCAATGTCCAAATAAAAATAACATATCCAGGCGCATAAGCGCATACAAAATAATAATAAATAATCGATGTCTCTATAGACATAATCAAAATATAGGCATGGCGCCTATCAAAATATAGTCGAAAACCCGCTAGACTCCAATGCTTTCCTCCGCCACTGCTGCTATCTCTACACATCAACTGAAGCATTCACAATCGTTAGTAAAATAACACAATTAAACCGACAAAAGTGAATACCTAGCAGTCTTCAGCTACATAAATAAATCAACTGGTTAGAAATAAATCCTAACCTTAATTTATTACGAGTGCGCACTCTAAACTCATAAACGTTTATTAATTTAATATGCATTTTGCGGAATCACCCGCTATGGAATCACCCATGTACACACTAAATTAATGAAACGCCCGAAAAGGACAGGCGTCCCCATCAACTTCTCGCACAAAGAATCCTCTTTGCGTATGAGCCCCGGTCATCTAAGTTTACGGAATCCATCGTAAAACCTCACGGAATCCACCGTGGAGTAAATCCCATTGCTTGATTGCCTTCTCATGAAATTGCGGTGGAAGAAAATTTTGCATGAACTTCTTCTTGAAATCTTCCCATGTAGCAGGACATTCTATGCTCTTGCGGACGACAGTCCACCAAAGTGATGCTCTATCTATCAGATGATTAGTAACACACTTGATTTTATCTTTCTCGGGATAAGTTTCCTCATGGAAATAGTCATCAAACTGGCTAATGAATGATAAAACAGTCTTTCCTTCTCTTATGCCATTGAAAGTACGAAACTTGAAACTTCGTTTACTTATCTTGGATTCCTTGCGAATGGTTTGTGCTTCAAGAGTGGCGTCGATGGTACGGCGTATCAAATCTTTAGCTTGAGGTTCTTCTTTATTAGTGGACGCTCCTTGTAGCTTTGTCAATTGCGCTTGCAAGGCTTGCCTAGCTCTTCGCTCTTCGTCCAATTGCAACATGATAAGATCCAGCTTTTGTTCCATGGTAGGCTCGGGTAGGTCATCTTCAGCCATAGGATCATCCATATGTGGGGTAGTCATCCTGTAAAACTCAACAAACCTTTCTCACTCAAAATCAGTTAGCGGGATGAGCGTAGCTCAAATTTGGGGTTACAAGGCTATGTATTTTTGGGTATTTTCTTCTTCAATTTTCAGAAATTCTGAAATATTTCTGTCTCTGTTTGCTGAAAGTACTTCAACGAACTTGTAGATAGGTAGAACAGCTTGCTGCGAACAACTTTCCAGTTCTGAGTTTTTGCAAACGAACAAGTCTTCTAGGAGTTTCGAGCGTTAGTCAGTTCTGATTTAGTCTGACTTGCAGAGTTGCAGACTTAGCAGACTTGCAGGGTTGTTGACTTGCTGGACTTAGCCGATTTGCAGGACTTGCAGTACTTGATTAGTGTCGACTTGCGAAACTTGTCTTCTGGAGTGCGTGACCGAGAGTTTGCAGACTTGTCTGCCCAGTAGAACTTGCAGAGTAGCTTGATGACTTAAGCTTAATAAATTAAGCTTAAGCTAATAAGCTTAAGAAGGCGCCGTTTTTTTCTGATCGTGGGGGGGGGGCCGTTTTTTATTCCGCGCGATTTTCGGGATGCTCCTCCTATTGCCTTGATTCGACGTTTTGAAGCTAATAAGCTTCTTAAGCTTAAAACTAAGCTTTTTTAATGAAGAAATAGATATGGCTCTTACTGGTTTATCACGACTTGTTCATGAAGATGAGGGAGTGGTCCTCCGCCGACAGAGAGTGGTCCTTCGCGATCTGAGAGTGGAAACAGGGGTTCTTGATCGCCAGAAGTCTGCCTGTATCGACGGTTCACGACGAGATTGACTGTAGAGGCCGTTTGTTCCTGGAGCTCCGCCTTCGCCCGAGATTGGTAGCGATTGGAAGCCCTTGATCTCTGCTCCGCTCTGATACCACTGGTGCGCAGATCGGACGCAGGTAGCTCACGTAGTGAATTCCCAAAGGTCCCCAAGAACAAAGCACTCTACTTTTTAGCACAAAAACCAATGTAAAAACAAGCACGACATGAGACAAGAGACAAATTGGGTTGAATCTCCCCCATGCCTTGTGTGAGCGCTTCACAAAGCATGTATTTAATATATATTTCCAATCTTTTTGCCCAAAAATAGCCCAATTACAAAAATATGACAAGCTTTTAGCTTTTGAGTTTGCTTTCTACCAAAAATAGGAAAATAAAGCTAATGGACGGTGCCCAAAGAGTCTGGCACGCCTAATCTCAATGTCCAAATAAAAATAACATATCCAGGCGCATAAGCGCATACAAAATAATAATAAATAATCGATGTCTCTATAGACATAATCAAAATATAGGCGTGGCGCCTATCAAAATATAGTCGAAAACCCTCTAGACTCCAATGCTTTCCTCCGCCACTGCTGCTATCTCTACACATCAACTGAAGCATTCACAATCGTTAGTAAAATAACACAATTAAACCGACAAAAGTGAATACCTAGCAGTCTTCAGCTACATAAATAAATCAACTGGTTAGAAATAAATCCTAACCTTAATTTATTACGAGTGCGCACTCTAAACTCATAAACGTTTATTAATTTAATATGCATTTTGCGGAATCACCCGCTACGGAATCACCCATGTACACACTAAATTAATGAAACGCCCGAAAAGGACAGGCGTCCCCATCAACTTCTCGCACAAAGAATCCTCTTTGCGTATGAGCCCCGGTCATCTAAGTTTACGGAATCCACCGTAAAACCTCACGGAATCCACCGTGGAATATGCCTCCTGACATCAGTGTGCGTGTGTGATTGATCTCTTATATGTAGAAATGAGTATTCAAATAATAGTTGGACTTTAATATACATTATAAATCTAAAGATTCCTTACATAGTGACCAAAATGGGTTATTGCAAATGAAGTGATTATGTGGCAACTTTGATTTGCAAGTTCACTCGCAACAGCATTCAATGTGATGTGAAACTGTGCTCATTAAGCATGAGGTGCACAAGGATCACTTACATATAGATAAGAATGTGTATGTGCACAAGTGTGGTGTAGCAAGAGAAGGAGGAATAAGGGAGGGGATGGGGTGTGTGCATTGTATGTGTATGTGTGTATATGTGAAAGATATTGAAACTTGATATAGTTCTCAAACAAGACATATATGATGTCATATATGTTGCCATGAGAATGGAGAAAATTCAATTATTTTGTTGCTTTAAACTCCTAGGCTTGTTGCATAGGAATGTGGCATTGGTGTGTAAGTTTAGCATGAGTTCAAAGTATGTGTCTCAAATGTACACAAAAGGGGGTGGTTAAAACTATCGCATGACCACTTCACTTACTCACAAAGTGCACAATGCCTTCAAGTGTTTGTTATAAGCAACGCATAACTAGAGGCTTGTTTATACAATTTGGATACACTTTAGCTTAGATCACAAGACCATCTACATGGAGTTCCCATATTACAAGCTCAATCCTTGCCAACATTTTCATTTATTAATAGGTTGGAGTGTTTTGTGTGAGGATTTGAGGAATATGCACTATGCATTATAAATATATGCTAGAGTGAATATATTTGTACACTTTTGCATCACTACAATAGACAATGTTTGACTAAGGAGCTATTACATTGTTCATCTTAGTAGCTTCTGCAAAGATAAATGTCCTTGCAACTAGTTTGTGAAATGTATGTGTGGCTAATGATGTGGCACTATTATGCCATACTATTGTAGAAATAAACAAAAGAAATTGCAAATATACTAGAAGAAAGCAAACCACATCTTCCTTGTACTTTTTTTCAATATGGGGCCATTTGACATAGTATTGGATTATTTGGGACATTTCATGAATACTTGAAGGTGGAAGCCATCCTAAAGGATGGTGTAACAAAGCTAGTTATTAAGTGTATGCACTCAAAACTAGCAAACCCACTTTCCAATTGTCCTTTTGCTCATTGACACACATTTTCTTTGTTACTTTGGTTTTTGTATGACCTTTTAAAATATGCCATTTTGTTTGTAAAAGATTCCATAATATATATTAGAAGAGGTAGACCTAAGTACTCTCAAGTCTTTTTGGCCTACACCCTTTTGCTTATTTTTGCTCGTTTGTGAGGTTTTCCTATTGAAGGAAAATTGTTGTTTTGGAAAATGTTAAATGAGAAGAATATATCCGAAATCCAATAGGTTACGTGCTCAAAGCATTTCAAAAAACCTAATGATGATACTCTACACTCGTCATCTCTTTAATATTGTATATCCCTCAAGGTTGCCATTCTCTAGTTTAGAGTTGTGTTGTGTAGATGGAGAGTGGGGAAAGTGGGAATGGAATAACCCTACTTTACAACCGTATTCCATGATGTTTTTAAAAGGTGAATTTAATGTGGTGTAACAACACTAACAAATCAATGAACTTACTTTTTTGTGTTGCCCTCACTAGTGTTGGTGTGACATAACTCTTATCACCTACATATCTGTACCTAGTTATTTTCTCTCTCTTTTCTTGGCATCTATATTCTTTTAGCAAATGAGCAAATGCGAGGGATGCAACATTTTTCATGCTCACATCTCCCATGTCAAGTCAAGCATTGCCCCTTTTCTTCAAGCACAATTAAACAATGCATTTGCAATGTTGAACTTAATAAGTCACTTTTCTCAACTTCTCTTTTGCATGGGCCACAAGATAGTTTCACCACTTACTCAAGCCTAAAAATTAACCTAAGCATTGGGATCTCAAAGTTGGAAATAAGAGGGCGTAAACTACATTGAACATATTTCCACCAGCTAAATGGCTACCAACCATTTTGAGAACACATTGGGAACCCATAGAGACATGTGGTTCATGCAACGGAAGATAAGGTAACAAAATTTTATTCTTAGTAGCCATGAAAAGTTGTGTAGGGCCCTCGCCAATCAACAAGAAAACGAATATCACACCAAAAAAAATTTGCACTTGCAAGTTCGGCGGCAAGCCACTGAGGGCAATGCCTTCACCAGTTGTCCAATCGGGTCCCTAGTTCGTAACAGGTCTACGAGCCCAGTTCCAAACTTAAGAGCATACCTAGGCCTTGTGTGAAAGAGTCTATCTATGACATATTGTTAAAGTCGCAGAGAGGAGCCCAGATGGTGGACACACATGCACGATTTTCATGTTCTCTAAATCTTTTTTTTGAATGTAATGTTTTAGGTTCTGGGATTTCGAGAGTTTTCTTGTAACCGTTCGCTCACGCACACACGCGAACAAAAAGATTTTAAACAGTGGGGAGTTGAGGCGTGGGACCGACTCCTCTTAGAGCGCGGGCCGCGGCGTGGGGTGGACCCTGACGTTGGCAATCCAACCGGCAGCAACCGGTGGGCGGACGGGACTCTGGAGTACGATGTTCGTATTGCCAGGAAGTACTTGCAGGTACGCACCACCTGCGCGGCTGGCGTGCTGTCCCGGATCGACCCTCCTCGCTTGCCACCTTCCCCGGCTGCCGCCGCAAAGGACCGGGACCACGGTCCGCTACCACAAGGACGACGGGGTGTACACGTATTAATAATATATTCGATAGAGATTAGGTGGGTTTTATTAGACAGACTTTTAATATTATGCCGATTGACTTCTCTTGTGTATGATATATGTACGCGAAGGTGGTACCTCTCCAGGTACGAATTCGCATCTCGCCGACTTTGCCGGGGCCCGCTCCCAAATGCCAATGCTTGCCAAAAGCCGAGCTCCACCAATATACTACCTCCAAAGTCCAACGAATAAGGCTTCAATTACAAAACTTATAGTTAGAAAAACAGCAATACACCACCTTTGAAATTTCAGCGTTAAACAAAATCAAAGGTTTAATGTGAAACTAATTGTATGTTCCCCCCAAAAAAACCCTCAACCTTTAAAAGAAGGTGGCTTAAAAACCTTTAAAAGATTGAGCCATTTAAATAAGTATTTCTATTGAACCTATGTCATCAACTTAACATATTTGGGAGTGCAACTCCACCCCCTACTCCTGAGAGCATTTTGCCTTGCATTTATTTCTTTGTAAGGGTCCTTAGCTCCCCTTTTGCCAAGAGCTTTTATAGATGTTGATTAAGCACCTTTCCTCCCCTAAATTTGCATTGCATTTTCTTGTTGGTTATAGACATGATTGAATTTAGGAAGTGAGAAGAGGTGCATGTGCCATCAAACATTGCCTCATTCATGCACATCCAAATGTTCCATAAGTAATGGTATCTTAACCAACTCTTTTTCCATAAATAATAGCTTCTTAGCCTAATCTTTCTAGGTCAACCTAGAACATGGTAGGGTAAGATCCTTTCATGCAAGTTGGAAGTCACTTTGAGATAAAGCTAGTATGGAGCTACATTGGACTAAAAGCAATTAAAGATTATTAGCAAGATTTTCAAGCCAATGGGGACATGACATAGTGGTTTGGGTGTGGGTTGAGTTATACAGGTGCGTGACTTCAAACCGTGTGCATTGCATCCCTAAAGGTATAAGAAATTATCTATTTGCTTCCAAATATTTTCTTTTTTTTTTAAAGGAAGCTTGAAATGTATTAAAAGAGGAAAAAAATCAATATATAGATGCTACAGTGATTTGTCTTTGCTTTAACACAGGGAAGCATTAATTGCGAGCATTTACAATAGCATCTACTAAAAAGAGATATTTCTTTTTCTCCTAGTTGATCTTGTTCTTCATTTCCATTAGTATACTTGTAATCTCTTCAACTTTGGAACTAGGTTGAAATTCTTCATAAAGCTTCTACATCTTGTTCATATCTGTAATATTCCCACCATAGTGCTTCATATCAAGAAACAAATTCAAGCTTGAGACGTTTTAAAAATTACTCGTTGAGCTATCACATAAGTGACCGCACGTAATTTTTTTAATATCAAGTCTCGCATTAAATCAATTTCTCAATTTGACATGAGGAGACACCTCAATGTTCCCAACCAACCAAAAACAAAGATGCCTCGTAAGTAATATTATGACAACTTGATCATATAAATTTTCTTGCATTATATTTGATTTGGCATTCTTGATTCCATTTAATGCGTCAAAGATCACATTGATTTCATAACTACAAGACAAATCACAAAAGCCTTAATCGGTAGACGAAGAACACGCAAGAATGAGCATGATGTTGAGTAAGTTAAGTATCAAAGAGTATGACATGACTTTATCAACTAGATAATTCATAATATAACTTAGCCAAAAACCACCAGATGAAGTCGTTTTGAAGAAAAAAATATGTTTTTGAAAAAAGATGCCAAAATTTATGACTTTTTTACACCTGAAGAGAGAGAAAGCATAAAATAACCATCCCCATGTCACCATCCAACAGGTAGACAATTAAAATGTATTTCTAATAAAGCTTAATTGACTCTTGAGAAGTAGCCAAACGAATGAGTCGATTGCATACTCCCCCTCATGCCTATAAATACACCACCTCTCCTTCACAAAGAAACCAAGAAGGAAGACCTCTTGATGATGGAAAAATTGTCTACTTCTCTTTTCCATTGTAGCTTGAGCCTTGAAGGAGGAAAATATTCCCCTTCTACCTCATTTTTGTTTTCTCTACCCCCTGTTATGCCTTCATTCCATACAACTATATCACCAAGCGAAACGCTGGCAAACTACCACGTCAATTTCACTTAACATCCATGGCTCCACGAAATCACAGAAAGTCAAAAAGCCTAGTTGAAGCAATGGAAGCAAAGAATGCGGCTGATAGAGAAAATGACACGGTAGGAATTGACGAAACCCCTGTTACAGAAATCCTGAGAGAGGTGACATCTCGTTGGTTTGGAAAAAATAATAATTTTATAAGCTTATTGCTATACTTGGCTTTTAACGATTATAAACGCATTCTAAAGAAAATGCATATGAACTATCGCTTGGGAAAATAACCTATAATTAGCTATTTAGTGAAAAGACTCTTTCACTTGAAAAATAATTATATACTTGTCATTAAAAATATATATTAATTGTGGTTTATTTCATGATATTTATTGTTATTTCATTAATGACACATGTGATCATAATAACATAAAAAAGGTAGACGATGTTAGGGAAGGAAATGTTTTATAATTTTTTCCTAAAAGTGACTATCTTTATTTTATTTTGCTAATGATAAACATATGTAAATAAGTTTTATAATAATTTATAAAAAATCATTTAGATAATATTATGAAATAATCAATGCATTAAATCAACGAAAAATTGTATAGGAAAATATATACTAAACGCACATAAATTAGGTGTGTAGTAATAAGATTCGATGTCTAAAAGATGAAAGAAAAATTACACTTATGATTTGCATTGCCTAGAATAAAGTTTTCAGAAAAACAATCAACATTATTACACTTAGGACATAACTAAATGAAAATTGATCTTTCTAGATAACGTTGAAAGTTCGGCAAATGATTGGACATCATTGATTAAACCATAGAATATGAGTACAATAAAATAAAAATTATTTTTTACTAAAAATACACGTAATATTAATATTAATTATTATATTAGTGAGAGCGTCAATATCATGAGTTGACCCACGTATGAATCAATGAGAAAACCTAACCTAAAATATCGAGAATGTTGAAGCAAAAACAACAATGAAATACTCGACAACCCTGAAACTATCAATATCAGGAAATTAAATAAATATCGAAAGTCTGTAGGACTTGTTGGACATTAATAAGAATTTTTTGATACAAATTCCAAAGTCTAAACAGATTTGGAAAAGTATTTGAAATCTTGCTAAGTGTGGGTTAGGGTAGGGCAACGCACGAATTGCTTGCCATAGGCATAAATGTCAATATTATCTTTTAGGGCGAAAATAAGGATAAAATAGACTTCAGATTCACAAAATAATTTGCGATTCCCGAAAAAGAGTTGCAAGTAGGAAGCAAAACCCTGAGAATAAGGTGGGACCTTAAACGAGAAACCTTAGATTTGGGTGGGGCAACTTCCTATGCTAAAAACACTTCCTATTGTTTCTTTTTGATTTGTGCATACATTGATGGTTGCACAAGAAAGATTAATTGTGCTTGTAGTAGTTAGATCTAATTGAGAATATATATTCAGGATAATAAGAGGAAAGATCGTGCTATGCCTCCCTAGAGGCGGCTAGATGCGGAACCCTACTCCAAGGGGGATTGTTTTGTATTGCCACAAGGAGCTTTAGACCACTGGCCCTAATGGCGAGAGGCCACTTGGTGAGGAATCCATTAGGCAAGGGGAGGCAGGAGTGCTACGGGGGCTTTGGCCATAAATCTCTCGATCACTCCTAGGAATTGCTTAACCCCCACACGAATTAGGATGGGAGCTTGGAGTCCTCGGTACTAGTAAAGGGATAGAAATCTTGGAGGGTTTCTTTTTTTTTTTGTGCAGACAGAAGGGATTTTCTTGTGAACGGAGGTTTACCTTCTGCGTAGGCAAAAGGAAAAAATCATTTTAAATAACTTTGTGAAATAATAAATAAAGACTATTTTCTTTGTCTTTGTGTTGTGCTATAAAATTACGCAAAGGAACTTGTGATAACGTGTTAATTAATGAAGCTACTTTTATATGCCATAACTTAATGTGATAGGTAATTGGAAAAGTAAAGAAAACCATTTTTGGAAAGCAGGTGGGCAAGATCCTCGACGCATTTGTCCTATGGATAGGTGTTCCCAGTAAGCTAGAAGCTTCTCTCAAGGGATTAAACGAAATGTTAATTAGGAAAAACTAGGTAGAGCTGAGTGTTGACTTACCTAGGGTCAGGTCTTGAAACCTTGATTAGAAATTATCTTAGGGGAAAGGTGTGGCAACTGTGCTAAAACTCCATTAAGGTTCCATGAATCCTAACCTCTTATTGCTAGGAGAAAGCGTTGCACTCTATGAACCAAGGGTAACTATGATCATTTCAGTCAGATAAGAAGCCCTTGTGGGACACCTCTGATGGAGCTAGCTGAGGTATCGAGACCTCAGTTTGTCAAATTAGGACCCCGAGCTTGTAGGTTGATCATCGTGGGGATGGCCAGTACCTTCCATTATGGGGTAGGCTTTGGGAAACCTAGTCGATAGAGCTCGTGAATTCTTATGAGTGCCGAGCAAAGCCATCTAGGATAATTCCTCAATGGACTACTATAACATGTTGCCAGGGAATCACCAGGTAAGCTCGTGACAATATCTATCTTAGCTTGCATTAAAAAATAAGATTTGAAGCCATATAAAGGTTCCAAAGTCATATATTCAAAAATCATTTTATTTCTAATAGTACAAATATTCTAGAGGTAAAAACCCCTCAACCAATTCCATATTACTGGGGGAATGCAATAAATTTCCCCCAATAGAATCTCCTTCCATGATATCTCAGATGGAAGATATGACATGATCAAGACCTGCAAGAAGAAAAAAATATTAGTATTACGGAGACAACTATAGAAAAGATGGGGTATAGATTCTACTTGTTGTTTACATTTGGGGCACAACCCATTACTTATTCCTACTTTATGAGCCCTCTCATTAGTCCATAGAGATTTAAGGGTTATCAGGCACATTAAACATGAGATTTTGGATTGAATCATAGGTAGCCAAAGATTACCAAATCTGTATATCCACTGTTGAGGGTTCCAGTTGATGTGCCATCTACCATTTAACTTATAGTATAATACATTTAAGTCTTTCTGCAAGTCAGGGAGTGGGAGGAGAGGTTTATCACCCACTAAGCACACCCCTCTAACATTGAAAGGGAGGTTGATGTTGATGATAGCTGACATGTGGGGGCACCATAGGTTGGTCCTACTTTTGATTAGGATCATCTCAGCTTGCTTCAAGTGAAACTTACTCTAAAGTTGCTTTTGCGTAAGCCATGCCTTAGATTTGGTATCCCAAAGATCCCCTCGTACTTGGATATCTTTCCTATATGGCTTGTAGACTTGATTTAGAACCCCCCCCAAGATAGAGTTCTGACAAAGTTGAACAAGACAGAATCAGCTAGGCCCAAGGTAAGGTAAGAGTAGGGTGTGGAGTAGGAGCAAGAAGCTTCTTATACTTGAACCATGCCTCCAAGTAGATGCCTTTTATTAATTTAGAGGAGTGCTTGATTTTAATTTCCAATGGACTAAGAATAACCATTAGAGGGGTTAATTTTTTCCATTTGGGGCATCCTGCTATTTAGAAATTTTTGCAGGAGGCATGTAAGAGAGTTTGGTAATCCTAAACCTCCTAGTTTGGCAGCTAGTTTAGTTGCCAATGGTTGTAGGTTTGGTAATCCTAGACCTCCTAGGCTTCTAAATATTTTCAACCTTTAACACATTCTATCACTTGGTAAAAAGAAGAAAAAAATGACACGGTGAGGTGGTAATGAACGTTATTGTGGCAGTTAACTAGCATGTGAACAGGCCGGGAGCTGGGCCTGTACTATTGTTACCTGTCGTGTTACGGACGTCCGTACGCGTGACGAAACTATCCTCCGGCCCCAATTAAAATAATGGTAATAAATTGTAAAGCGCTACAGTTCGCTGCAAATCATGGAGGCAACAAGGGAGGGTTGTCACTAAGACAGGCTTCTTCTCATCACAGGCAGTTCTCTCTCTCTCTCTCTCTCTCTCTCTCTCTCTCTCTCTCTCTGTGTTTCTCTCAGATGTATGTGCCTTAAGCTTTCTCCTGAATCAGAAGAGACAGCCTTCACGTATTGACACTGTCGATGGCGTCCTGCCGATGCCAGCACTGTCTCAGCTGAGTGCATAAGTCTCCACCAATTATTATCTGTGCGACTCTTTCTCCGTGTCTGTCTGTCTGTCTGTCTGTCTGTCTCATTTCCTGCATGCTCCATCATTCCTCTGCTTCAGCCCCCCGCTATGGATCCAAGTCCCAAACTCCCCCGCCGCTGCCCCTACCCCCCCAGCAGCATCCTCGACCTTCTCGACGACCGCATCCTCCTCAGTGTCTTCGAGAAGCTCCGCTCCCACGGCGACAGGAACAGCTGGTCCCTTGTCTGCAAGCGCTTCTTCCACATCCGCGCCTCCGGCCATAGCTTTACCCTCCTCCGTGCACACCTCCTCCCTTCCTTCCTCGCCTCGCACAGCCACATCCGCTATCTCAACCTCTCCCCCTGCACCTACGTCAGTGATACGACCCTTGCGCACCTCGCACACAATGCTAGCCCCTACCTCCAGTCCCTGAACCTGTCCAAGGTCTGCACCTTCACTGGTGCGGGCCTTGCTTCTCTGAGCCGCAGATGCAGCTCCCTCACCGCCCTCGATCTGAGTTTCTGTAGCCAATTGACAGATGTGGGCATGGTGGCGCTATCCGCGATGAATGGTCTGCAGTCTCTGAAGCTTATCCAGTGCGAGGCCATCACAGATGCCGGGATGATGGCCATGACATCAGGCTGCGGGAGGCTGCTACACTTGAACTTGAGGTGGTGTTCAGGGATTTCAGACTGGACCGCGATTGCTATCGGCTCTAACTGCAAGGAGCTTCGGAGCCTGGACCTGTCTTACACAGAGGTAAATACCATCGGCTTCCATACGTTTCAGGATGATATAAGCTGTGTGCTCCTTTTTTCCTTATAATTGATACTGCGGTGCAGGTTGCAAATAGGCTATCACAAGAAGTTTTAGACCAATTCCCACTATAATTCTGACATTGTAATTACAAAAAATGTCATGAGATTCTGCAAGGAGGGATCACATATATCGCTAGGTTGGACCCAGGGAGGGTCGGCAGCCTCTTGGCCCCAACTGCATCTAGCTAGGTATGCCGTGCCTCTTGAGCAGAAGCTCATGATGTTGAACACTGTAGACGGGAAAAAACAAAGGAAAATAGCCCTTGAGAATCCATGCAGGTGTAGGAGCACCCAATCTTGCATGAGCACTTCGGAAAATCTAAGCCATTTCAAATCCTGATTGATACAAAGCGCATGCAGCTTTAACACCGGTATTTTTATTGGCCCTGCTACTATCAAATGCTTGAACCCACAATCAATGCTTATCACACAAGAAGTTTTAGACAAATTCCTACTACGGCTCCCACATTGTGAATTTTGACATTATGAGCTTTTGTGAGGGAGGGACCACATACCTAGCTAAGTGCGGTTTGGAGCTAGGTATGCGGTTCCTCGAGTGGAGAAGCTAATGATGTTGAACATTATAGGGAAAACCACGGGAAAGAGCTCCTTTTCCCACACGAGTAAATGTTGAAAACTTCTGGTCTTAATTGCATAACTGAGATTTTGTCATGTGATTTTTTCTGATGGGTAGGTGTTGAGATACAAAACCCTTGCTTTTTCCTGTTTACTTAGCTTTCCATTGGTTTTATCTGAAGTCTTTTCCTCATTCAAGGCTGTTATTCAAATGGAATCCAGATCAGCAACATTGGCTTGGCATCTGTTAAGAACCTCAAACACTTGGAATCTCTGAGCTTGGTTGCTTGCCACAGCATTGATGATGAAGGCTTGGCACACCTCAAACATGGCTGCAAAACATTACAGGTAGTTAGTTGTCTTTGCACGTGAAAAAGTTTGACCATATGAAGAATGAGTTTGTGGTTGTTTCATTGTTCTACTTCTGGGTGAAGGATCCACATGACACATCTTGCCTTGCTCTCTAGTGTCGTCATTTGACACTTCGATGCATAGAGAGCTCATGGGTACATGCTTGTTCAATGTTGATAAGTCCCTTGTCTTTGCAAATGCTAGATATATCGAGATGTAAGTGTTGATTATGGTGATTAGCGCCTTGTTTCTGAATGAAGAGCTTATGGGCCCATATTGTTCAATTGTGATTAGCCCCTTGTTTGATCAGATATTGGATTATTGAGACCTCAAGGTTTAATATGGTGGCCTTGCTGATGACTTCTTCCCTCTACAGCATCTCTCACTATGTTGATTAGCCCCTAAGTTGTTTTTGCAGATGCTGGATGTAGCAAGATGTCAAAGTGTTAGTTATGGTGGCCTGGTAGGCCTTGCTGATGGCTTTGCTCCTCTGCAACATCTCTCACTCTCCTACTCCCTTCCAGTAAGAGTTTTTCACACATCAAACAATAATATTGTATCAACACTATGCATTCATGTGCCTCAATTAAAAATCTTTGTCTGCAAAATGCAGGTAACTGATGCTTTGCTCCAGAGCATTCAGAAATTGGAAGGCCTACAGTCAATTAGGTTTGATGGGTGTGATGTTGGTGCAGCTGACTTGTCATTGCTTGGAGGAGGTTGCAAAGCATTGAAAGAATTGAGCCTGAGCAAATGCAGAGGTGTCACAGATACTGGCTTATCTGCTGCCCTTGCTGGCTGCCAAGTGCTTCGGAAACTTGATCTTACTTGCTGTCAGGAGCTGACAGATTCTGCTTTATCTTCCCTTGCAATGTCTGCCTCAGAATTGGTCAGTCTAAAGATGGAGTCATGCCGGTGTATTTCAAAAGCTGGGTTTTCAAGCCTGGGGAATACCTGTCCTAAGCTAGAAGAGCTTGATTTGACTGATACCAACTTGAATGATTCTGGTGGGATTTTATTTCAAAATGGAGTACATTTCTTGTTCATAGATTTGTAAACTTTACACTAATTATGGTTAATTTGTGCTTGTTTCAGGTCTGATGTCATTAGCAAACTGCCCAGGCCTGAAAGTTCTTAAGGCCGGGTTCTGTTTTCTAATTTCCAGCAAGGGCTTGGAACACATTTCACATGGCTGCCCCAACCTTGAAGAGCTTGATGTCTACAGGTATTGTTTCTTGTGCGTGAACCTAATTCTATGTGATGGGCAAACATGATTGGTATTAAAATTAACCATTAGCCTACGAGACGAAAATCTGCTTACTGAATTTTCTTGATGAGGGATTTATATGCTGTGTAGCATTTGAGAACATGCTACTACTTTATACTGTTCAGGTCTACTGGAATTGGGGATGATGGTGTTGCAGCCATTGCAACTAGATGCTCAAAGTTGAAGATCTTGAACCTTTCATATTGCACAGAAATTACAGATAAATCTCTGCAAAGCATTGCACAATGCCGAAAGCTCTATAACCTGGAGATACGAGGGTGTGCATCTATAACTTCTGTTGGACTGGCTGCTGTTGGCAGAGGATGCATCCACCTGGTGGAGCTTGATGTCAAGCGGTGTTCTTCTGTTGATGACACTGGAGTTCTAGTGTTAGTGCACCATTGTACGGATTTACAACAGGTGTGCACGGAGCTCCTATAATCAGTATACCTGTTTGCTTTTGTGGTGGGAAGAGTTTATAGTCAGTACACCTACCTGTCCTGTGGGAAGAGTTAACTGATTATTGAAGTTTTGCAGGTCAATCTATCTTACACTGCAGTGACAGATCAAGGTCTTATAGCAGCTGCCAAACTTAATCGCATGAAAAATATGAAGCTGGTCCATCTGAACAATGTGTCAGTTTCTGGCTTTGAGGCAGCATTGTTGGCTTGCTGTGGACTTCGAAAGGTCAAGCTGTTGCCACAGTTGAGGGATCTCCTACCCCATAATGTACTTAAGGAAGTAGAGAATAGGGGTTGCAGATTTCGCTGGATACAGAAGCTTCATTAATTGGACATCTGGCAGAGGAGCTATCAATGCAGCAAATCAGTTAGCACTAGTGATTTGAGCTTTCACTATTCTCCAGCCTGTCATGTTATGTATAGTGTCTACTTACCTTGGAGATTGATCATACAATGATCCAATACCACATGCTCTTGTATCATGTGTACTGAATGCAATGCAATGCACAATAGATATAATCACTACCACATAACTGTACAGAATGTGACCATAATGCGCTGGTTAGTGTCTTGGGCTTGAACTGGCAGGAAAATTTTAGGTGTAGAACCAGTAGTGCACTGAAATGCATGGACACTAGCAAGCAAGGGTAGCCACTTTTTTGGTAAGGAGGCAAGAGAACGACACGTCATGTGCAGTTTACTTTCAAGGCTTTCACAAAGTCTAGTAAGAGTTGGGCAAGGCACTAGCCTTAGTCACAGAGCCAAGTAAGAGTTGTTTATAATGCGTTATGTTACACTATGATAAAAGGTAAAAATGTACATCACCACTGTAGAGTTTGAGCAGTTATATCAGGGACAAAACAAGCCCAGATATAGGTTTATTATCTTCATCCTTCTTAGCTATCTTTTTTTAGCATGTGGTAGATCTCTACTACTAAGACTAGAGAATGGGATAAAAGGGGACTTCAGACGACCACATGTTATAAATGTGGCACCAAATATTGAGGAATGTGATGCCATGAAGAATCCCACAAACTTTTTCAGAAACCTTGTTGAGGTTGCCACTGTCTCCTAGCAAGATTTCCTTCCATGGGACAGTGAACAAGATTTAGTTTCTCCATAGATTTTTAATCTTGTGCCACAAGGCTTGTACTTCATAGCAGTCCCAAATACATGCACAATATTCTCTTCCTTCCTCTTGTAGAAAACAGAACGGAGAGGTTTGCACAAATTGAGATACACAGTCTCTTGTAGCCATTTTGTTAGCTACAATTCTCCATAGCAAGACATTAATCTTTAAAGAGCAGTAGCTCTCCATGCCATTTTGAGGCACTTTCTCCAAGTCTTAGAAAGTGTCTCCAAACTCCATCTTGCTTCATGACTCTTTGACTCTTCGAAATGCCACTTGGAATTGGGTTCCTTGAAGTAATCTCTTGACTTAACAAATAGGAGAGGTTTGCTAGTTAGATTCACCAAGTACTCAAGAAAATTACACACCTTAGGTAAAGAGGAGGTAGGCCACACATTCTTCATCTTGGAGAGTGTCAAGCAACCACTCTGCGAAGAAATATCCTAACACAGAAACACAAATGAAAGCATACGATAAAGCATAAACTCAAAAAAACACATTTAGGGTTAGGGTAACTCAAAGGCTGAACCCAATCGAATCCGAATGAGTGATTGAATACTCTTATGTACAATGCTCATGCAGCAAATATACAGTGCATGAATGAAATCTGTACCTTGAGCTCGTGTCTAGAGGATTGACATGGGCAGGTGTAGTGGGGTGAGAGGAAGATTGAAAATGCAGATATTTGAGAGGAGAGAAAAATTGGGCTATAGTTGAAAACTAAAATCACAAATATTAATATGATCTTTCCAGCTAGGTAATAGTAAAAACAGGAGGGCAACAGTGTTTGGATGGTTGCTAATTCCTATCCAAAAGTAGTCACCAATTGTGGAGAGGGATTGCCAGGCAGCAAATGTAGCAACTGTGTGGCTGCATCAGCAAGACGTTGGCTAGAAGGTGAGAGAACAACATGGTGGAGATTGGAAATAATTGCCAGATTGATGTAGATAGCAATGGATAACTTTGGATAAGATGTCTGCCACAGTCAGGATGTGCTAGAGGTCTTGAAACTTGCAAAAATGAGAGTGAGACTAAATGGAGGGTACATGTCTTTATAGAAAGTTTTGGGACCTCTTGTTGTGCTTTGTTTTAAAACTCTCTTGAATTGTGCACCATTTTATGGTTTTGATTGGTTAAGCATTTTTGGGGTCATGTCAGTGGCTAATTCAGCATGTAATGCTTATGTTAGCTCAATACTCCCTCTTAGGTCCAATAATTGAGCTAGAAAGAAAGGCCAACCCAAATTTGTGAGTGTTTTTGGTGGTTATGGTTCTTCCCCAAGGTGTTCCATCCTAAAGCAGCTAGGGTGTCGGATAAAGGGTGCATGATGCAACCCTTGCCCAATGGCCTACTAAGACTACAAAGGCAATGGTTATTTTACTAAGGGAGTCCAAGTAATCACCCTAGAGAGGCTAGGGCATCAGATAGAGGGTGTACGTTGGTTGCCCCCAATG
This sequence comes from Lygodium microphyllum, assembly GCF_053477565.2. Classification (NCBI taxonomy): domain Eukaryota; kingdom Viridiplantae; phylum Streptophyta; class Polypodiopsida; order Schizaeales; family Lygodiaceae; genus Lygodium; species Lygodium microphyllum. Next base: position 98,148,403 of record NC_141149.1, on the reverse strand, counting down.
GTCTACTAAGTTCTACAAAGGTAGATGAAACCACAATGAACCTTTGTTTTGTTTTTTTTGCTTGTTTTTTTGTTTGATAATGATTGTTGCAAAAAAGGGAAGGTAACGAATAGGAGACTAGTAGCCAGACCCAAAAAGGCTTTCACAAAAGAAATAGATTGTCCCTACCACTACTAAATGTTGATGATGGAGGAAGAGACTATTGGAATGTGTAGCAGATGTATGGGGGGTATATGGAGAGACAAAAAAGATGTGTGAAAAGCAAGCTAGCAAGGTGAAGCAAGCAAGGGAGATGCCTTGGAGATTGCCATGTGCAATGCTGTCAATATGGTAGAAATATAAAGAAGGGATAAACATGCACAGATGTATGTTTACAGAATAGAATATGCCAATGCACTGGAGATATGCAAGAGGCAATGTAGGAGTAATCATGCTCATGCAGAATGCTATGCAACAATGCCGTTGCACAAGCAAGAGAATTGTATACGGCAAACTTTTACAATCATGCCATTTTGATTATGTGGATGAAGATACAAAGTGCAATATGTAATAATGTTTGAAAAAAAATATAAACAACATTCAATCTCCACCAAGAGAAGAAAGCCACCCTCTCTCAAATTGGAAGGAAAAGCTAGAGGAAAGTATCCTCTCCTTGTTTATTTGAAGAAATAGAAGAGGGTGTCGATCTTGGGTAGAACATATTGCAACGTGGTCAATTAATTGCCTTGGTCAATATATTTGCAAAGAATTTTGATGAAAGCACAAACTTTAGGCGTATGAGTGTCCAACTCAACCTACAGTCTAGTGAAGTGGAAGTGGACCCCCGCATGTGGCATCCATGGTGTAACGATTGGACTATCTGCAAGGACAATGGTGCTCTAGTTGTTGCAGTAGAATGGTAGGAGAGTCGTAGGGGAAATGTGAGGTTGCCAAAAAGCTCAAGTAAATAGCCTTCAATGGTACCATAAAAAAGAGCCTAACACTTAGCCTCAGCCATAGAAGTCACCACTTCTCTTGCTTATAGCTCGGCCCAAGAGATGAGTGCCGTGCCCAAGGTAAAGAGATATCTGCCATGGAAACATCGATTGTCATGATCTCCTACCTAGTTAGAATTAGTATCTGTAAACATAAACTAAATCCATAAGTTAAGCCATAAGAATAGGTACACTTTAAAACACAGGTGCAGTGAAATACTAACTAAGCAGACTAACTTAAGTACGCTAAATTTGGCTTAGTGTGAACCAACCAAAGAAGCTTCTCTACCACAGATTTATAGGGGTGCTCATTTGAGGAAGGATAGATTTAGGGTATCCTTAGAAAGATGGCTAGTAGAATCAAGAGGCATGGCCACATGCCTTGTCCAATTTATGCAATACTGGTCCACTAAAATTGAAGAGCGTACTTTTGCTGTGACAAAATGATTCCCCTAAATTTAACTACCTCCATCTCTAAAAAATAAGATGACAAACCAAGGTATATCATCTCAAAAGTAGAGCAAAGCTGAGCCTTTAATTTTGCTATGGTAGCAGAATTGAAGCTGTTGATAAGTAAATCATCTATGTATAGTAGGATATAGCTAACCACCTCTGAAGTGGTATGGACATATATATTTTAGTCATAAGGGATAGAATAATATCTGTGAGTCCTAAGAAACTCATCCATCCTCTGCAACCAAGACTGTGGTGCTTGGTTTAGCTTCTAAAGATAAATAAATTGTGTACTAAGCTCATCAATTTGTCTCCAATTCACCTTTGAAAAGGAGTAGACTGTAAGCACAAATGATATTGAAGGATATAGGATGTTGTCGTAAATGACCAGCTTACCAAGTGTATTAATGGGTAGGCTTTTAATTTTGGCAAAATTTTGTTGGAGCAACAACCATCCAAATCGTTGGGTTGCTATGATACCCACCCCTAGAACATAGCCCAAGTATCAAAATGGAATGCAAGGGATCATTTTGAGCCCATATTGCATCAACCAAACTTCCTTGATTTTAATGGCTAGGGGATAAGTTCGATTTTAGACTTGCTAATCACTAACCCTAAACTTCTTATCCATATTTTTCATGACTTTTGATTTCTTTGCTTACTTCTCTTCTAAACACTCTCTTTGCTCCACACTATCCTTGAGAAAGAGAGTAGCTTCAAGGTAGTGTTTGTTATTTGCATACATGCATGAGAAACTTAGATTTTGAGCTTTCTTGTGACCAATTTGAGTGAGAAAGTTTGTGTGTGTGATCAAGAGAAATAGAAGATATGATAATATACTTTGTTGTGGTCAATTTTTAGTTTCTTGATCATGAAATTTGAAATTTCTATACGAGAGGAAGAGAATGAGAGAAAGAGATTGCACCAAAGGCGAGCCTTATACTTGTCTAAAGTCCCATCGACTTTTGGCTTAGTCTTAAAAATGCACATTGTCATGATGACTTCATGTGGCTTGGACGACTCCATCAAGGTCCAAGTCTCATTTCGGCCAACACTTCCTAGCTCATTTTTCCATGGGCTCTCACCATTGGAGGCATTGAAGAGCCTCTTTATTAACTATTCGACTTAAAATGCATAATGTAATCATTTCTAAACAATGATGCAGATGAAACTTGAGGTGTAGGTCGGGTGGATCTTCTAGGACTCTCTAGAGTGGAATTTGATGGAAGGATCCTTGAATCCCGTATGGTCTACTAGTATCAGTGAGGTAATAGGTTTCACAGAGAGAGCCTGGAAGGGGAAGAATCTATGGGTGATGTAGGAGCGGGTAGCAGACCCGACTCATAAGGTACTATCTTAGAAGGAACAATGTGAGCAAAAGGATAGAATCTGGTATATAAGACTACATAATGTCCCTCTCACCAAACACTACATCTCTCCTAATGATCACCTTGTTTGTTCAAGGATCGAACAGACGATAGACTTTCACTTTGAAGGAGTATCCTATGAAAATCAAGAGATTAGCTCGGGAAGTGAGCTTGCCTATTTTGTCATTAGGGCTGTGTGTGTAAGCATGACTCCCAAAGACTCTAAAGTAGAAAACTATAGGTGAAGAGCCAAAGAATGCCTTATACAGAGTCCTTTGAGAAATAGTTACAGTCGAGCACTAGTTGAGGATATATATCAAAGTGTTAATGGCCTTGATCCAAAGGCACTCAGGGAGTTCTACTATTAACACAGCATAAAGCATGCTATGTTCATGGTGGTCCGGTTCCTACACTTTAGGACTCCATTCTATAAAGGGGAGTTAGTAGAGGTAAGCTGATGTGAAACACCATGCTCTCATAGAAACTCAAAAAACTCGTGGGAGGTGAACTCACCTCCAATATCACTCATGCATCCTACAAGAGACCCATCTGATTATGTACCAAGAGTAGGTCCCAAGCAAAAGAATATGTGAAGGCATCAGACTTATGCTTGAGAAAGTACAACCATATATAATGAGAATGATCATCCACAATAAAAAAGAAGTATAGTGCTCCATTCAAGGCGATGGTGGATGTTGGCCCACAAAGATCAACATGAATTAATCTCAGAGGTGCCTTAGTTCTATGTGTAGATTGCTAAGGGAATGGGGTATGGTGATGTTTCCCAAGTTGATGAGCTTTACAAACATCCCATGATAGCTTAAGGTGGGGAAGGGCATCAACCATCTATTAATGTGATAACTCATAAACAGAGTCATATTTGAGATGTCGTAAGAAAAAATGCCAAAGACGCTCAGTGCTTGTAGACTTCGGTGTTGTGGCTAAATCCTGGAAATAGTGGAACTCAAAGCCCTCAGTTTGTTAGCTCAGAAAGAAATTGGGTCATGTGGTATAGGCCACTAGGTTTTGCCTTATCGCCGCAAGAAATCACCAAACTAGTCTGAGAGTCAATGACTTGGATTGTGGTTGCTGTGAAGAAGACTATTTGATCCAACTAGCAAAGCTACTAAATGGATAATAAGTTCAGCCCTAGCTAGGGAACATACTATACATCATCCAATGTAGCACAATCTGAGTCTTGGTTAGTGGCAAAATGGATGTGATAGTGAGCCTAAATCATGACTGAGGAGTTGTTTTCGATTCGGACATACTCGGTTCTAGGAGCTCACGAAATAAAAATATTCATGATGGGGGTCATTGATGGGTAGCTCCATTTGTCCATAATCCAAGGAGTAGCTAAAGTACTCGACTGTGATGAATAGGTCTCTGTAAGTAGTCACCTCATTAGGAGGCAACTCACAGATGTGGATGAGACTTGCATTCTCAAATGTCTCTACAAAGATGATGTGGCCTTTGCAGACCAATCAGACAAGCCCTCTGGCATTGAAAACATTATTGACTTTGATGGCTAACTGGTGTTAGCATGGGTCTAGCATTGCCATTGCCCATGTTGAGGGTTGCCACCACCCTGCCACCCTTGTTGGGGGTTTCCCTATTGAGGGGCAAGGGTCTGAGTCTTAGCTTTTGGTACTATGCCTCATCTTTGTTCAACACTTGTTAAAATGACCAACCTTCTGACAATGTTGACAATACCCATTTTTCTTCGATACATTCTGCCACTAAGGTTTTAGAGATGAGTGGGAGTTTTCTTGGAGCTCATTAGTTTAGTTTTGATTTTGATTTTGAGTTTTTTTTTTAAATTTTGATTGGAATTTTGACTTTGTTTACTCTTCCCTTATCGCCCCTTATGAGAAGAAGTAATGAATTATGCCACCCAGGTTTTAAAGATAATTGGGAGTTTCCTTGGGACTCACTAGATTGGTTTTAGTTTTGATTTTGATTTTGATTAGAATTTTAATTTTGTTAACCCTTCCCTTGTTTCCCCTTCTAAGAAGAAGTAATGAAAGTCCCCTCTATAGAGGTCAAAGTTTTAGGACTCATGATCCAAATTGATGTGACGATGTCGTGTCACTATGCAGACACAGTGTAAAAAACTCTAGAGTGCATCGTCATTCAACTTTCTTATTGCTCTAGAGAGTCAATGCCATATTAGTCATTAGTGTCAGTGTCCATAGTATGGATGGTTAAAAAATACTAGATATTTGGACAAGTTTAGCCTATTTTTGATATTTTGGATATATGTTATAGAAAACTTCAAGAATAGGGTGACATGCAAAAAGCAAGGGCGTTTTCAGCCAGCTTTGGAGATTTTATGTAAAAAAGGACTGGCATAATGATACACGATTGCGATTGCAGTTGACAGGCAGCAAAGAACACTCTAAACTAGGGGAAGAAGAAGGAGTGATCTGGGAGATTTCAGAGTAGGTGTCATGCAGTTCTACCTCCCTTTCGGAGCCAATGGAACCATAAGATTTTTGCGATCTGAGTAGCAGAGAAGAAGCTACTATTTTGATATATGTTTTTGGTCTATAAGGGAACTCCAGGAGATCTAATGCTTGGAGATTGCTTCTGAGTAGTGCTAGACAAGGAATTTGTTTATCTTCTCATGTTCTATCAATACATAGTGCTTTGCCTTTAAATTGTGTACCTATTGTCTATTCTTTTTCTTCTCTTCAATCTCCTATTCTCTACTTCCTTCTATCTTTGATCCCTGGTGGATACGACCCTTCGACTAAAACCCCTATGACATTGGTGAACCTGACATAAAAGGTCATCATAAGGAAAGACAAGATGGGAGAATCTTCAAGCACAATTTCTAGTGATGTTTTGCAACAATTAGTGCAAAGTATGAACATGCTTATGTAGATACAACAAGAACAACAGGTGATGCAAGCTTCTACTCAAACAAAAACTGTTGTGATGAATGCTCTATAAGTAGTTGAGCATGAGATGAAGTTATTCAATGGCAGGAATGTATTTGCATATGTGCATACCTATGCTCAAAAGATGGAATTCTTTGGGGTGGCTCCGCTTTCATGTTTGGGGTGGCTCCACTTGCATGGAGCCAATACCTGGCTTGCGCATTTGTGCTATACATTTTTGACAGAGTATCTCATGCCTCCTTTGGCGTACTTGCATCCTGAATATGCACAATCATAGAGTCTGAAATGCTGATAGACAGCCAATACATAACTTTCCTGGCTCTCTCATGCCATGCTTTAAATGCCTGCATTTGCTGTTGATTGGGACCATCAGGAAGAACTGGTTCTTCTTCATTTCCTGCAACAAATTCCCAATATCCTTTTCCCATAAGGAAATTCGTCATTCTAAACTTCCATGCTTGGAAGTTGTTCTTGTCAAGCATTTTAGTTACAATCTGTGAAAGAGAATCAGACGCCATTACAGAACACTGCAAAAAATTCTGTCACTGCAAAAAACACAGCTTCACCCTCACAAGGGCAAATTTGCAAAACTGGCGAAAGTGGTATTTGACCACACAGTCACTTCCAAGTTATTGAATTATACATGCAGGATGCTTACTAGGTAGCTTTTAAGAAGACACTCAAGGAAGAATTTTACATTGAAGACACCAATTTGATTATCCGCAAGACTTTCCAAGAGTGGGTTCTACAACCCAATAAGGGTTTTGTGGCTACAGAGTTATTAAGAATTTGAAAGTCGGTTTGAGCAATTAGATATTGTAGAACAACAAGCTCTTGCAAGTCAAAAAATTGAATTGTTTCTACAAGCAGTAGATCGTGAGCTTCAAGAGAAGCTTGATGATTTTTTAGAGGATCAACCTACAGAGACATGGCTTAAAATAGAGTGGAGGCGTATTAAGGAAGCTGTTACTACACTAGTGAAAAAGCATAGAAGAAGAGAAAGATTGCATGTATCTAGCTTGCCCACTCTTACGGGCAAAATAGTTGATGTATCTAGTAAGCCACCCACTTTTGTGGCTAATCCTATGGCTAGACATACTATTCCCAATGTTAGGAAAGAAGATGTATTAGATGAATTGGTTAAAGGCATGCGAGATCTTCAGTTGAAGGTCACAAAATTGGATAAGAAAGAACAAGAGGAAAGGGGATGTGTAGCAATTTCTAAACTAGAAAAAAGATGTACGTGGTGTGATAGTTTCCAGCATGAAAGAAAGGATTGTGCTGCTTATCAGGAGGCCTTGGTATGAAAACTCATCTTTTGGAAAGATGGCAAGATCCATGCACAAGAAACAAGATTGCCTCTTGCTTTGAATTTCGGAAAGGGAGGTATGCAAAAGTTATTGGAAGACTTGGCTGTTCGAAATGCTTATGTGGTTGTACATGCTTCTACTTTTGGTCTATAGTTGGATAGAATACCTGGCCAAGTGATGATTGGTCCAAAGGTTGCAATATAGACACATGCTTTGCATGCAGTTGAAAATAGGAAAGTTACTGATAGTGAAATGTCTCATGCATGGCAAGAAATTTATGACATAACTAGTTGGGAATCACAAATAGATGCATATTTAGTGGATGCATATTTGGCAAAAGGGCAAAACATAGATGCACTTGTGGAAGAGAAATAGAAGAGAGATAAAGAAAATGTAAGGATATCTAAGAGAATGACAAGAAGAAGTGTGGACTAGCCTAAAGCTACAAATCAGCCACCTCTCTAGCATGTTATGGATGAGGTTGGGCATGAGCAAAAATAGGATAGCAAGCAAGAAGGCAAACAATTGGGATATAAGTTGTAGTTTGATATTGAGGCAACCACAAATGCCTTGGAAGATCACATACTGGAAGAGTCAACCATTCTATCTATAGATTTTCTTAATGCATATGAAGAGATTTGTGAAGATCATATTTTACTTGATGCAGGGACTTAAAGGGAGATTGATGAAGTATTGGATGCACATGATTTACAGGATAGAATTATCACTTCTGAGACAGTTCATGAGCTCCAAGATATGCCTTTAAAGGATGTTAGATATAATGCTCCACAGTTGGAAAATGTTTCGGATGCTTTGTTAGAGGCCTTGATAGGAAATTCTAAGATGCTTCAAGATATGGACTGCTTCATTATTTTTAGTGATGGTAAGAATATGTTGGATGCAAGTGAGGCTCGGTTTATGTTTAATGTGGTACACAATGATCAATATAAGCATATTTCCATGCATTGGACTATGAAAGAGCAGACATGTTGCTATGTATTTTTTGATGGGTGCATTGATAGCATGTATATGGAGATTCAACAACCTCTAGTGTATGATACACACCCAATGTCTAATGACCCTAGAGGGGGTACTAGGTATGGCTCTGTTAGAATATCAAGCTCCCATTACTCTTCAATCAATCTATATTTATGTGTGTGACTGACATTAGCTGGATATAGCTGTACGCGTGTGTGACCTTCAATAAGTCAGTGTAGTTAGTGACTTAACCACAGTTAGTCTTGGTTAGTCATACCTATGTGTGTAAGTCTCTTTCAATGAGTATGATGTAAGAATAATGGAAGAAGAACAATAATGAGCTGAGGCTCATCTTTCGCTCCACTTTGTCTCTCTCCCTCTCTTTCAATATGATATCAGAGCTTGAACGCCTGAAACCTAAAGGCTTGGCAGTGGCCATTTGACATCAAGACATCAGATATGAAGAAAACATCATCAAAAGAGACTGTGCTTGCAGCCTGTTTTTTTTTACAGAAACTATATTTTGCTATAGAAATGGTTTTTGGAGAAATGGCTTGCGACTATTGATCGTTTTGACATGCAACTTTGCAGAAGAATTTTTTTTCAAATTCATTATAGATTTTGAGATATTCAGCACAAACCTGTGCAGACTGGCTGTCTATTGCAGTAAACAGCAGGTGATTCCAAGGCACTGGTGGCTTTCATCCTAACAATGTATATCCCTTATTATCATGCATTTGAGCATGATATTGGAGTGTTAAATGCTCAGTTTTGGAGCTTGTTTGCAGGCTGGAAACAATGAACTGGTTGCTGTCCTGAATTTGGAAACAATATACCTATAGGGTTGAAGTATCTGTGATGCTTATTTGCTAGTGACAAATAATTGGATCATATCACTTGAGTGGTAGATGCTTATTGGGATATTGTGAGTGCTGAAAGTCCAAAGTTTGGACTGATTTGTTGCTAGTTATACTAGGGTATTGACTGGTTATTGTTTGCAAGAAGGATACCTATCATCTTCACTTGACATACATGCAATATATTCTGACCGATTGGACATTATCAACTCTTGCATAGAGTGGCAACTAAATGAGATGTTTTGGGACTATTTTGAGGCGTGAATACTCTTTTTTTAATAGAGAAAATACTACTGGTTATAATAGTGGGCTGGTTGTATTTGGTACTGCTACTTGCATATAGTACAAACATTGATAATTGTATGGATATAGTTTGTTGATGGGATGTTTTGCCACTACCATAGAATATTTTGAACAGATTTGAGCTTGGTTTATGCTCAGTTGACTATGTTTTTTCATTGTTGGAATACAATTTACAACAAGCAGGTTGTTAGGAAAACTATCTTGAATTACAGAAAACTATCTTGAATAGCAAGAAGCTGGTCTTGAACTGTAGAAAAAGGAGTCAGATACTTACAGGTTGTATACATCATTGAATACTTAAGCCGCAACTATGGCAAATGCTCAAGGCACTAACAATATCACTCAAATTGTGGGAGAAAAGCTGGACAAAAAAAATTTTGCTTTATGGAATTTCTGTATGAAGAATTTTTTGGTTGGCAGAAGTTATTGGGACTTATGTACAGGTGATGAGGCTGAACCTAAAATACATGAAAGGAATTCGACAAATGATCAGAAAAGGGCTCATAAGCTATGGACTGAGAGAGCATACAAGGTGTTACATTGGTTTTTCTTATGTATATCAGATGCTATGGTTATACACATGGTTATACAGATTATTGGATGTAGTTCTCCAAAGGATGCATGGGACATACTGATGAAGAATTATGGAAATATAACACATGCAAGAAAGATTCAGCTAAAGCGATAGTTCAATAACATGTCTAGGAATGATAGAAGCATTGAGGCCTATACTACAGAGATCAAGAATATAACGGATCAGCTTGTCATCATTGGATCTTCAATGTCTGAGGATGACATGATTATAGTGACATTGAATGGACTTGGCAAAGAGTATGAAGCATTTGATACGTCTATTTCTGTGAGAGCCAAATCCCCTGATTGGGATAAGTTGATTGCTTTGCTACTACATGAGGAAGTTAAGCTTGGGCTGAATATAGGTTTTAGTATGTCTCAAAGCAGAGACACTACTCTTTACTCTAGCCAGCCTGGTAGAGGCAGCAGAGGCCGTGGCTCTTTTTGAGGTCGAGGAGACACTCGAAATGCTTATGGATAGCATCAGTAGAATGCATGGCATGGCACAAATATATAGGGCCAGTGGCGGCTTTAGAGGCAGGGAGAGATCACCGCATGATAGAGGTGGTGGATCTGGTTCATGATGGCAGTCAAATAATCAGTCAAACATAGATAAGGACTGTCATTACTGCGGTAGATATGGACACATTGCAAAGGATTGCTACAAGAAGCAAGGAGATATGAAGACAAAGGGCAAACAACATGGGCACTATGCATCTTCTAGCGGTGCTCATGATGAGCAGGTTGAGAGATTCTTTGCCATGCAACATGTGTCTAAGAATGCATCTAGACAAAGTAGAGATGAGAGATAGTACATTGATTTAGAGGCTTCAAATCATGTGACACCCCATGGAGAATGGTTTGATGAGATGATTGCAGGTTCACATAGTTATGTGTGTACTAGGGATGACACCCAACATGACATTCAACACACAAGAATTGTTCTGTTTGTTGATGCTTGATGGCAAGAAAAAGAGCCTGCATAATGTACTACATGTACCTACAATAACCAAGAATCTTTTGTCAGTTGGAGAGATGGTAGAACGTAATCTGTAGAAGTGAGATTCAATGGAGATGGATGCTTTTTTGAAGAATATGGTAATGGCTGCAAATTGATTTCTAGAGGCCAAAGAGATGGCAGCATGTTTACTCTTGATGCATCAATTCCAGCATTGAAAGCAGCCATGTTTGCACATGATGATGGTGCTATGCAGGATGTTGAGATATGGCATAAGTGGATTGGCCATGTGAATGTACAAAAGCTGAAATCTATGCAACAGAAGGAGATTGTGCTTGGACTGCCTAGGTTCAAGTATCATGACTTTGAGGCAATCTCAGAGTGAGCCACAGTTATGGAGATTTGAGAGAGTCAGAAAACCAGTTGATAGGTTTACATACTAGTTATTCAACCCGCCATTATACATATATGGCTAGTGTGACAGGTTACAAAGAACCTACAAAGTTTGATGATGCAGTTGTAGACGATAATTGGTGTGCTGCCATGGATGAGGAGTATACAGCCCAGGCTGAAAATGAGACATGGGAATTGGTTGAGTTTCCTAAAGGCAAAGTCCCCATTGGTTGCAAATGGGTGTACAAGGTTAAGTGCAAGTAAGATGGTTCGTTAGAATGCTATAAGACCAGGTTGGTTGCAAAAGGTTATGCACAACAATGTGGTTTGTTAGAATGCTATAAGACCAGGGTATGCACAACAATATGGCCTTGACTATGAGGGTACTTTTAGTCTGGTGGCTAAAATGGCAACAGTCAGAACTGTCATTGCTTTGGTAGTATACAAAGGCTGGAAATTATGGCAAATGGATGTCAAGAATGCTTTTTTGAATGGTGATTTGATTGAGGAAGTATATATGGAGTAGCTTGAAGGCTATGTTCACCTGGACTTTCCTACATATGTATGTAAGCTGAAAAATGATCTATATGGACTGAAATAAGCACCTAGAGCATGGAATGCTTAGATCAACAGTTATTTATAGCAACATGGATTTAGATTGGGTGATGCAGATCATAGTCTGTTCACGAAGAAGACAGATCATGGATATGTGTTTCTAGTGGTTTATGTAGATGATCTTATCATCATTGGAGATGATGAAAAGGGCATTGCTAAAATTAAATCATGTTTACAGGCTGAATTCAGAGTCAAAGAACTTGGTGAACTAAAGTATTTTCTTAGGATTGAGGTTGTCTCTATGCCTCAAGGTATATGACTGCTATAGAAGCAGTATGCTCATGATGTGTTACAGAAGTATGGTATGGCTGAATGCAAGCCTATGGAGACACCTCTTGATCAGAATGTCAAGCTGCAGATTGATTTTGGGAATAACATAGAGAATGTGACTATGTATCGATAGATGGTGGGCAGCTTTATATACTTGACCGTCTTGACTTATGTTATGTAGTGGGGCTGATTAGTTAGTTCATGCAGAAGCCTCGCAAACCACATTTAGATGCAGTCAGGAGGATCATGAGATATGTAAAAGGTACTACAGATTATGGGCTATTTTATGAAAATGGGAAATATCTTGACTTGACAAGGTTTACTGATGCTAATTGGGATGGTTGTGCCTATGATAGGAGGTCAACCAATGGTTATGCATTTGCATTGGGCAACAATATGATTAGTTGGCAGAGTAAGAAACAGCCTATTGTTGCATTTTCTAGTATAGAAGCTGAGTACAGAGGAGGTGCCTTAGTGGCTTGCAAAGCAGTTTGATTGATGAAATTGTTGAAAGACTTGGGAATATAGCTGGAAAGCAGAGTGAGATTGCATTGTGATAACCTCAGCCGTGTTATGTTGGCTAGAAATCCTGTCTACCATGCTTGGTCCAAACATATTGAGGTTCACTACCATTTCATCAGAGAAATGGTTTTTACATAGTAGATTGACTTGACTCATGTGAAGACTGAAGACCACGTAGTAGACATATTTACCAAGTCTCTTGGTAAAGAAAAGTTCATATATTTCAAACAGCTACTTGGAGTTTATCAGATGGTTTGAGCTTAAGGGGGAGTGTTAGAATATCAAGCTCCCGTTACTCTTTAGTCAGTCTAACTTTATGTGTGTGACCGACATTAGCTAGATACAGTTGTACACGTGCGTGATATTCAATAAGTCATTGTAGTCAGTGACTTAACCACCGTTAGTCTAGGTTAGTCATACCTATGTGTGTAAGTCTCTTTTAGTGAGTATGATGGAAGAATAATGAAAGAAGAACAATAATGAGCTGGGGCTCATCTTCCACTCCACTTTGTCTCTCCCCCTCTCTTCCAATAGGATCAAGAGTTATACAAATGCTAAGTATTTTGATCTATGATCCAGGGGGTGCCTTCTTATATGCATGATAAGCGACAAGTTGATGCTATGGGTGTTTGAGTTAGGTGGATGCATCGGTGGCACATATTGGAGGATGTGCAGGTTCAGAGGGGGTGGATGTCAGGTGGACACAGTGTGAAAAACTCTAGAGTGCATGGTCATTTGGTTTTCTTATTGATCTAGAGAGTCAATGCCATATTAGCCATTAGTGTCAATGTCCATAGTATGGATGGTTCAAAAATACTAGATTTTTGGACAAGTTTAGCCTATTTTTGATATCTTGGATATTGTTTCTTGTAAATATCCTAAAAATCTATACAAAAATTCTAGAATAGGGTGACATGCAAAAAGCAAGGGTTTTTTCAACCAATTTTGGAGTTTTCATGCAAAAAAGAAGGATTGGTGTAATGGCGTGCGGTCATGATTGCAATTGACATGCAACGAACATCACTTTGAATTGGGGGAAGAAGAAGGAATGATCTAGGATATTTCAAAGTAGGTGTCTAAGGGTTTTACCCCCTTTCGGAGCTAACAGAGCCATCAGATTTGCGATCAAAGCAGTAGAGAAGAAGCTATTGTTTTGATGCACATTTATTGTCTACAAGGGAGTTCTAGGAGATCTAATTCTTGGAGATTGCTTCTGAGTAGTGCCAGACAAGGAAATTTTTAATCTTCCAAGGTTCTATCAATATATAGCACTTTGATTCATTGTGCTTTGTCTTTAACTTGTGTACCTCTTGTTTATTCTTTTTCTTCTCCTCAATCTCCTATTCTCTACTTCCTTCTATCTCTGATCCTCAGTCAATACGACCTTTTGACTAAAACCCCTCCAACAAATGGGTTCTATCCTGAGCTGCATAGTGGTCAGTCAAGTGTGCCTAACACTTAGATGCTAATTCAAAACATTAAAGCTTTGAATGAAATTTAGGTAATCGACATTGCATAAACTTGGTAATAGTGGAGGCATGTTTAGCCTTCCATGAGTGGACAACCTCATATGGAACAAGTGTGGGATTAGGTTGGGGTTCCAACCCATGCACAAGATCCCATAGGTTCTGAGAGTCAAAGACATGTTTCATCAAGTTTGACCAAGTAGTGAATTTTGACTAGTTAAAATGATTCTTATCATTAAAGGCATGTTTGGCTGATAACAAAGAACTGTGAGGTGTCAAATAAGTGAAATAGGAAGGAGGTGATGGAAGGGGGATACATAGGAGGAGGAGATGGGTAGGAAAAAATAGGATGATGATGTCCAATGGGTATCGATTGATGTGGAGACACTAGAACATGAATGTTTCCATAAAGTGCCAGTGGAGGTGGAGGCACCGAGACTCATAAGCCTTATCCAAGAGACGGATGGAGCATAACAAAATGACTAGAAGACCCACTAGGTAATGCTATGGAGGCAAATTGTGGTACCAATTGATCCACACTTGATGGTGGTTGGGTGGCATTTCCAATTTGTGAAAAACCTGAAAGTTTGGGGATGGGAGGATGAGCCTCCACCATGGAGACACTGCCTTGCGGAAAAGATGAGGTCCTAAACGGTATGCTTAAGGGTGAAGGATCCCTCTAGATGATATGAGAAGACATGTATGGTGCATTTAATGGAGGTTGAAAGGAAGTGCAATAGAACTAGTGGATGAGATGGACAAGAGATTAAATGGATTTGTCATTTGAGTTGTGGGAAATGTTTTAGATTCCTTTTTTTCATTAAATGCAAATAAAGAAATAGACAAATTACCAAAATGACCATGAGATGTAAAAGTCGAAGGAAAAGATGAAGAAGGAGAACTCACCATAGATTCTTGCAACTTTTTCTTATATTTTCTTGAGTTCAAAAAGAAAAATCTATCCTCTTGAGGGCTCATGAACCAATACTTAGTATGAAGAGTTCCTTCATCTTGAGCATCACAATATCTTGTGAAAAAGAGAAAATAGACTCAAAGATTGAGAAATGGTAGCATGCTTAGTTGACATAGGAGTGAATGAAGGTGGAGAAGTGTATGGAAAAGATGAAAAAGGTAGAGATGGAGATGATTGTGGTAGAGAGGAAAATGGTTTGTATTCCATTCCAATTTCCATGTCAGGGTGATTAATTCTTTGTGGGGATTCCATCCTTCCTACAAAACCATTGGACCAAAGCACTAAATCTAAAGGAAAAAACTCCAATTTACCTTCAATTTGTTGTTGAGATTGATACATGAGGATGAGATCATATTTGGCTCATGAGATCTTGTATTGTCTATAGACTCCATGGTAGTTCGAAGACTCCCTATTCTATTAGATGGATGAGCAAGTTGCGAAGCCCATTATCTTACATGTCTCGATGTGCTAGGCTTGGGAGCATCATTATGATGTGGTGAAGATGTGTTCAAAGTTATCTTGCCCTCTTGTTGTTCCTACTTCTTGCGAAGGGATTCCAAATCAAAGATTGAGGTTTCATGGAAGAGAATCATGCTATGATACCATGTGAAGAAATACCCTAATGTAGAAATATAAATGAAAGTGTACAACAAAGCATAAAATCAAAAGAATATAGTTAAGGTTAGTGTAACCTAGAGATACTGAACATAGTGGAATCTCAATGAATGTCTGAATACTGAATATACTATACTTATATAGCAAACAAACCATTTAGGGACAAAAAATGTACTCCAAACTCTCGTGTGTGGATGATTGAGGCAAAGATGCTAAGTACGAGAGTGTGTTGTACTCTTGACAGATCCCAACATGCAATAAAGGCAGCCTCCAAGAGTTAAACATAAGTAAATGTAGTTATGGAAGCTAGATCTGATGTAAACAAGCAATGAGAGAGAAATATTGAAAATGCAAGTACTTGAAGAGAGAGAAAAACTAAGAAACACCACTAATGTGGTCCTCATAGCCAAGCAACATAAAAAACAAGGCAAAAATGTTTGGATGGTTACTAGTAGTAGAAAAAAGCAATCATCAACTATGGAGAGGGGTTGCTAGGCAGCAAATACAACAATAGTGTGGCTAGACCAACAAGGCTATGGTTGCAAGGTGAGAGAAAAATAGGGTGGAGATTGGAAACAAACACCAAACTAATGTTGACAGCAATGGGCAGCTTTGGATGACATGTTCTTCGTGACGACGATGTGGGCATCAAAGCTAGAGGCACAATGATAAGAGAGTTGAGAAATGCCTTGTAACTTAAGGCATCAATGACCACATTTTGTTTACCTCTGTTTACTGGGTCAATACCTAATCTCAAAGGCATATTCTTGCAGAACCTCAATCCAATGGTGTTGCCTCATGTTGAGATATATTTGTGTGAAGATCCATTTGAGGCTCTTATGGTCCGTGACCAAAGAGAACTTTCTACCAAGAAAATAGTATCACCAAAGTTTGAGAGCATGAATAACTGCTAGTAGCTCCAGGTCATGGGTTGCATACTTTCTTTCATGGTTTTTTAGCTTCCTCGAGGAGTAGGCTATAGGATGACCTTCTTGCATTAGTACAGAGCCTAGTGTAAGTGAGCTAGCATCCGTGACAACTTCAAATTCCTTGCTCAAGTCAGGGAGTTTCGGAATCCGTGCTATCACTAAGCTATGCTTGAGTTGATCAAAACTTGATTGTTTAGTGGGCTTCCACACTATAGCAACTTGCTTTTTTTAGCAAATTTGTGAGGGGTGCTACGATTAAGGCATAGTCCTTAATGAAGATCATGTACTAACCTGTTAATCCAAGGAAGCTATGCACTTCTTTAACAGTAGTTGGTGGAGGCCACTCTTGGACATCCTTAACCTTTGTAGGGTCTATAGAGATACCTTCATTTGATAAAAAATCCAAGATATTCGATCTGCCTCTCCTGAGGAAGGCACACTTTTTCTTCTTAGCATAGAGCTTATGAGTCCTCATGGTCTCAAGGATGATGCAAACTTGGGATTCATGATCCTCCTCTTCCTTGGAATAAACCAAGGTGTCATCAAAGAAGACAAGTACAAAATCATTGAGATATGGTCTAAAAATTTCCTGCATTAGCCTATTAAAGGTGACAAGGGTATTAGTCAATCCAAAAGACATTATTGTGAATTCAAATGACCATGTATTGTATTGAATGCTATCTTCAGAATATCCTCATCCTTGATGCGGATTTGGTAGTATCATGACCTCAAATCAATCTTGAAGAAGATTTTTGCTCCCTGCAATCGATCGAGTAACTCATTTATCTTCAAAATGGGATATTTATTTTTGATGGTTACTTGGTTCAGGCCTCTATAATTGATGCAAAGGCGAAGAGTACCATCCTTTTTCTTTTGGAACAAGGCTCAATCCCCCAAACGAGAACTACTGGGGCGTATGTACCCTTGGTCCAGCTATTGAGTTGTTCTTTTAACTCAATAGTTTCAGGAATGGACATCTTGTAGGGTCTCTTCGCAAACCGGTGCAGCTCTTGACATTAGCTTAATCTCATGATCCACTTCCCTAGGCGGTGGTAATTCAGCCAATTCTTCTAGAAACACATCCACATACTCTTTTAACCATGATGATTCTTCATTGGTGTCATCTACCTATTCTGGTTTGTTTAGCTTGATCAGGTAAACGGGTAATCCTTTCCTTATTACTTGAACAATTCGCGTTTCCTTAGCTAGTTGCATCTTTGGTTTACATGCTTCTCCTTGAGTTGTCACCTGCTCACCCTTAGGATTCTGAAAGGAGACTTGTCCTTTCCCACAATGGATGTGAGCGCCGTTGGGGATTAGCCAAATCTCTATCTATTCTCGAATAATTGTGCTTGAGGCTTATGCTTCCCTATGGATAAATAAGAATTTTATGTTCATTTGATTTGTTGCATAGTATTGATGAAAAATAAACTGCACATTGAGACAATCTGTGAAGAGATGTGTAAATGCGATCATAATGTGAAGGTTTTATTTGGTAACCAGATACAACCCCAAGCACAGAACTAGAACCCTATTTTCGTACTAAGCTTGGTGGAGGCACAAGAGAAGAAGTTTTTTCTCAAAAAAATTAAACCACCAAAATTTGATAGAAAAGGGAAGATTGTTGAAGCCAATTCCGAAATATGGATTGAATCCATGGAGGACTATTTCAGTGCAGTAGGATTAGCACTTGTAAACCAGGCCATGATTGCCAAGCTCAAGCTCACTAGCGAAGCTAGGCTATGGTGTAAAAACCAAGCAGTCACGGAAAGCACAATAACTTGGGATAACCTAAAGGAAGTAGTGCAAGGAAGGTATATGCCACTTGCATATAGAACTCAGAAGATGAATGAGTTCTTCAAGTTGAAACAGTTGGGCCTGTCTCTCGAGGAGTAGTACTCGAAATTTCTCTCCTTGCTGAAATACGCCCCAATAATGTGTATCCTCCAACAAGTTTCAAAGTTCTGTGATGGGCTAAACCCACCAATGAACACTCAGTTGGAATCAATGCGTCCTTCAGATTTGCAAGATGCATTGATAAAAGCAGAATCTATTGCCCAATAAGTCCATTGACCTTGGTCTTACAAAGACCAAAATCTAGGGATGTTGAAAGATCAAATTAGAAGGGCACAAGGACAGATTCAAGGCCAACGAAAGAAGTAGAGAGCAAATGCAATCAGTTACTTTGTCCCCACTCAAAGAAGTGATCAAATCCTACATTGTTTTCGCTGCAATGAACCTGGGTACTTCAAAAGGGAATGCAACAATGGGAAGGGAAAGAACTTCCAATATCTCCTCTAAGGGAATCAATAAAGAAAAATACTCATCCATGGAAGCTGAGATTGAGAGGGCATCCGTTCATGCCGCTCTCCATAGAAAGGGACTGAACCACCAATTTTCGGTGATCCAAAGACCATCGGACTATGGCAGCACTCATTCCTTCATTTCACCAGCTTGTGTAAGAAGGTTAGGGATAGCCACTATAGCTGCACCCACTTTGCTTGTCGAATTAGAAAATGGGCGAGAAATTACTTGCACTAGACAAATTGCTAAGGTGGAATTCCTACTCAGAAATGAGCCTACATATGTTAAGTTCAGGGTAATGAATCTAAGAGTTCATGAGTGCCTACTCGGATACCAACTATAATGTGCCCGCTCCACACACGTTTTTAGCGGTCCTTTGAGAGAGTCTAAACGGCGCTACTCGGCACTCCCATGGAATGACATGGGGTTTGTCGCCTAGGGTTTCTCAGGTCCACATTGCAACAGAATGTTCGCGGGTCGAACCCACTAGGATCGACCTGAAATCCGAGTTCCTAGTAATTAGGGTCTCTTGACAGCATTCTACTATCGACGAGTCCTAGACATCCTACTTTATGCAAAGATACCCAAGCTGATGCAGATCCATACCACACTTGGTTCAAAGAGAATGGAAAATGAGGGGAATGCACTGCTCAACCTCTCTGCCTATAGGGCATAGTCCCATTCTGGTCCCCTAAAACGGTATGAATCGGGTTCTAACTTAATACTACCTAAAGGTTGGATGTTGGTAAAACCTTGTAAGAAGCCTCCTAGTTCTTTGGGACCACCCGTTTGTAGGATGGACCATCAGGGTTTTTCGCCCACCTGTTGGGGTTTTGTCTGGGCAATGATGTTGAGACTCATTTCTCGATGGACTGCAAAAACGTGCTTGGATATCCGTTAGGGGCATGTTACAAAGGACAATTGAATAATGGTGTTACTGGGAGCAAAGAGATAAGGCCAAACTAGTGAGCCCATTGAAGGACCTACTAAGGTCAAGTCAACTTAGCTAGTGAAGGTGAAAAGCCCCGATTGGTATTCCTAGTAGATGACTTGACCAAGGATGAGGAGACTAACCTCATTAGTCTCTTAAAGGAAATTTTAAATGTGTTTGCATGATCCACAAAGGAGCTAAAAGGTAATGATTTGAGCATATTAGTAACCCATAGCATTCCTGTGGTCCTTGATGCAATACTCATTTTAAAAAAAGGCCTTATACCATGACAAAATTTTGGACATAGGATTCATTTATGAGATCAAGCACATGGGTTGGGTATCACCCATTATGATTGTACTAAAAAGGAATGGAAAGATATGAGTATTCATAAACTACAAAAAATTCAATGCAACTACAAGGAGAGATAACTATCCTTTGCCTTACACTAAGCGCATGCTTTAGAGAGTGGTAGGGAAGGAATCATATAGCTTGACAGATGCATTTTCACGATACAACTAGGTGCAAGTCCACCTAGAGGATAAGCACAAAACAACATTCTTCACCAAATGGGAGGTGTTCGCATATGTATAGTCATGCCCTTTGGCCTAACCAATGCCCCTACTACATTTCAACACCTCATGTGTGTGATCTTCAAAGAAAGAAGTGGTTGGAAGTATTTGTTGATGACTTGTGTGTTCACACCAAGTGGGAAGGACACACGGATAAATTTTGCATAGTCTTTGAAAGATATAGATAATATGGTCTCTCATTGAACCCCCTGAAATGCCAATTTTAGGGTTAACATGGCTATATATTAGGGCACATTGCGTCGAGGAATGGAATTGCCACTAATTTCTCAAAAGTTAAGGCTATTTTTGATCTTCTAGCTACTCTGACCAACTATGAGGGAGTTCAATGCTTCCTAGGTCATATCAGATATTATTGCCAGTTTGTGTTTAATTATGCATTAGTTACTAGGCCACTATACAAACTGTTGATTGTGTTTGAGTGGGTAGAGGAGTGCTAGTAACCCTATGATTGGCTTAAGGAGATTCTAACATTGGCACCTACTTTAAGAGCCCCAAATTGGTCTATCACTTTTCATGTACACAGTGATGCTTTGAAATTTGTTGTGGGAGCACTGTTGTGCCAACTTGGTGAACATAACATGGATTTTCTTCTTGTGAGTTTTGCAAGTATGCAAGTCATTGATGCAGAGATGAACTAGTCAACAACAGAGTGAGAAGGGTTGGCAATGGTGTTTGTTGTTAAAAAGTTGAGGCATTATCTAGTTGACCATATGTCTCGCATAGCCCAAGTGCATACGCATTAGAGAACCTATTGAGAAAGGCATTATGGACAATCTAGCTAGTCCTCACCTTGTCAGAATATCTAGCAAAAAATAGCTCTATAAATTAGACCTTGCACCTTAGTGGAAAAATGGTATAAAGAATATTCTAAAAAAAGGGAATCCCAGATTACTTAATCAAGAATGCTAGATTAAGGCACCTCATTTTGAAAGTTCAGCCTTATCAATTGATTGCTGGGGTCAACTTCACCAAATAGGGCAGAATGGCCTATTGAGATGGCGTACTTGTGAAAATGAGATGCACGATGTGCTCACTGAAGCATATAGTAGAATTATAGGACACTTCAATGGAGACACTAATGTATGTAAGGTTCTACAGTCTCCATTATGGTGGTCT